>NC_139944.1:45273746-45491246 GCF_963454915.1 Gymnoscopelus microlampas
TGAGCTGTTTGGTACTCGTTTGCTAATCAAATTTCTGCCAGGGTTGAATCGTACCTCTATGGACACACTTATTCGAATTATCTTGATTTGAGGCCTATGCTCAAGGTTCAAGGTTGTGCTTTATTGTTACATCTTGTGTACACTACAGGTACATAAGAGCAAAACTTATTTTTGTTCGGCTTCCTTCAGACAATGCAGCACCATAGGTAATAATAATAATAATAATAATGAAAATAAAACCGTAAAAATATTTGAAAAAATAAAGAGAGAGTGTGCCAAAAAAAGCAACAAAAAAAAGAGAACATCAGTGCATGTACACGTGCATATATTATACCAACAGCATTGTTTCGTAGCTGCCACCTAACTTTATGTAAACAACGTCACAGTATCTTCTATTTACAGCAGATTAGGTAGGAACAGTTCAAGCATATTAGAGTGCAAGAAAAGGTCAGGAGAGGGAGGAGGTTTGAGGGATTGGGGTTGTATAGTAACTGGTTGTATACTAACTGTATACTTTCAGTTGTATACTAACTGTATACAACTATATAATATACAATTAGTTTATTCTGTCTTAATGAAGAAACGTAATTCAATAATTCACGTTAATTCTCATATTCTAGTCTAGTTGTTAACCAATGTTGATGTGATTGTTTACACATCAACATATTCCCGCAGAGGCTCAAACAACTCTGTCGCCCTGGAAACATGCCTGAGAGTCCAAAGCAAACATCGGAGCAACGTCCTTTGAACCTAAACGGCTCTCTTGTTCCTGCCAACAATGACTACAAGGAAAGTGGAGGAGCTGATGTGGAGATACAATTGTGAGAAATTGTTTAAAAAAAATACCAATTATTTTACAAGCAAAGTTTTTTACAGTGCATACATATAATCATTTTCAGCACCATTACCTTACTGGCATTACTTCTGGCAGGTAAAGCAATTATATTGTCAAATTTGTCATAATGAAATGCATGTATTGTTTCGGTGAGCATTTCACAACCATAAGTGTGTGTCCATTAACGAGAAGACAAACCTCAGAGTGGCACTCATTGAGATGCCTGAGATGATGATGGTATTTTTTATACAGAAGTTTATACAATACTGTTTATATGAAGATTCAGATGTTATTTATTAGCCATTCCTTTTATTTCAGTTAAACACGTTGTTTTATTTATCTGCTTCAATGTAGCCATTCAGATTAAATGGCAAAGATCAAATATGCTTTATTCGTTTACGTTTTCAAACTAATTAGAACTATCAACGTACAGTATAGACCCAGCTGTCTTCTCACAAGTAACTTCATGATATATAATCTGTTCTGTTCATTAATAGCGCTGGGTTTTCCTGGTAAAGAATAGACAAGAAGATAGAACACAATACAAATAGTTGTAATTAAGGGGCCAGTTCTAAAGGAATTGTAATTCCAAATGAAAACACCAAAGGCAACAAATCTTCGTCAGGGACTGGCTCTACTTACCATTATTACAAGCACATGAGCATCAAGTAAGAGAAGGAACATACAGTAGCATTCCTCATCATACTTAATCATAATGATTAAGTATGATGTAGTATGATGATTAAGTATGACTTAATCATAATGATTAAGTATACAGCATACCGTTATGTTGGACACCAGGTACGCTTAAAGAACAAAGCATCAGAACATGCATCACTCTACAGAAATAGGAACAGGGGGAAACTTGAGTACACAGTGAAATGTGTTTTTAACGGATCATTTTACCAGAATGCTTGTTGACCTGCTTTTTGATAGCCTTCATGTCAGTCTTTACCATTAGTTGTTGTTACTGTTGACTGACACGCTATTCTTCGTTTAACATTAGGGGATTTACAGGTAGATGTTGATGAGTGGAAAGGTGCTTGCCGAGAGGCCCAAACACAAAGAGCAAACACCCATCTTAGGCTCTTGCAATGTAATTGGCAGAAACGCACATAAACATAGGTATTTCAATAAAGGAGAGATTAAGTTTGAAAAATGTTATTTATAAAAGATAAAGCATTTTGGCGATTAGTTAACATTTAACATATAAGATTAGATAAGGAGAACTAGATGCTGTTGGTGGCAGTGCAGAAGAACCACCTTCCCTTTCAGCTCCAGGACTTAACAAGTTGGAGCTGGGGACGGACAGTGGTGGGAAAAGTACTCCATTTTTTTACTTAAGTAAAAGTATCAATACTGCAATATCGAAATACTCTGTTACAAGTAAAAGTCCGGAATTCAAAATGTAATTGAGTAAAAGTACAAAAGTATAGGCATCAAAATGTACTTAAAGTACCAGGAGTAAAAGTACTCATTGTGCAGAATGTCCCATTTCAAGTTTTCAAATGTATAAAAATCTTTTGAAAATAGCAGATCTACAAGCTCACAATGCGTCGCGCATTGTGAGCTTGTAGATGGGCTATTTTCAAATGGCAGAAATGTATATACATGTAGGGCTGAAGTGGTTAATGTCTGTTTTTTAATAATAATCAAAATGTACAGAGTAACTAGTAACTAAAGTGTTCAAATAATAATAATTGTAGTGGAGTAAAAGTACAATATTTGCCTCTGAGATGTAGTGGAGTAGAAGTAAAACTAAAGTATTGGAAGTTGGAAATACTCAAGTGAAGTACAAATGCCTCAAAATTGCACTTAAGTACAGTACTTAAGTGCAAGTAAATCTACTTAGTTACTTTCCACCACTGGGGATGGGGGTGGGTTGCTCAGTCACTGACTGAAAAGAGAATGACATAGTCAGAGGTCAGAGGCAGTGATGTTTAAAGGCGGAGTCCAATCGCCTGATTGATTGGCTGACTGCAGAATGCTCACACTTCAAGCTGTGAATGACAGGATGTTTGTGAAACATCCCCAGCAATAAAGATGAACATGTGAGAGAGAGATCTTCCTTATTGGAATTATACGCTATATATAACCCCAGAAAAGAGTTGTCTGTCCTTAGAAAACATCACAATCAAGAGAAATAAAATATGCAGTCCCTTTATCAGCTATTTCGAAAGCCCTGATTTGGAATGTACACTGGGAAGGATTGACATGTCTGTATGGGAGATGGGACAAACATGTCTTGTGATATGTGGACTGACGTGATAAAGATGGACAGTGGGATTCAAATAACAGTAAGAGAAAGATTATTGTTATGCTTTTATTTCATTCCCCCGTTAATTTGATTTTGGTCTTTTGTATTGTGAAGTTATTGCTTTGAGTGTATTGTGGTAACTGTCCCTTATTTCTACATGTTGAAAATTAATAAAGAAAGTGTTTAAAATATGATTTATTTATTCAAAACATTTTAGTTTTATACCAATAATTTCGTTTTTCGTTTAATTAGTTCTTGCATTTAATTGTCATTATATCTGATGTTATGGAAGATGGAAAATGCATGCATAACACACCAGTCCTGGTGCAAGCAAGTTTATACTTGCTAAAACTAACCATCCCTCCTTTCTAATCAATCTCCCTGGTTCCCTCCAAAATGAGATATTATTATCCTGTATGTTTATATACAATATCGTACTCAGGGGTGCTCAACCTTTTGAACTGGGGACCCCCCAACCTGATATAAGCGCTTGAATGTAGGAGTTGAGGCATTACATTTTGTTTGACTCGGTTCCACAGATAGATATTGTGAAAATAGCCGAATAGATTGCAAGGCGTTGTGAGCTTGTAGATTGGCTATTTTCTCCTCTTTCTTATTTATTATTTGACAATTTGGCCAATGTTTGACCAGTTTTTATAGTATAGTTTGTTGATTACTTTTGATGCTGTAATGGTCTTTTTAGCGGCGCTAGCCGCTCTATACCTTTAGGTATAGAGCGGATATTAGCCCTCTATACCTGGCTTTTGCGTCAACGTTCTGATTGGTCAGGCTCGCCAAGGTTCTGATTGGTCAGGTCCGTCAACGTTCTGATTGGTCAGGTCCGTCAACGTTCTGATTGGTCAGGTCCGTCAACGTTCTGATTGGTCACTATTCATGACATCACTATGTTACTATTCATGACATCACTATGATGTCATGAATATGACATCATAGTTTTTAGCGGCGCTAGCCGCTCTATACCTTTAGGTATAGAGTGGATCCTGCTCTATACCTGACTTTGTCCGTGTTCACCGTCAACGTTCTGATTGGTCAGACCCGTCAACGCTCTGATTGGTCAGACCCGTCAACACTCTGATTGGTCAGACCCGTCAACGCTCTGATTGGTCAGACCCGTCAACGCTCTGATTTGTCTAACCCGTCAACGCTCTGATTGGTCAGACCCGTCGACGCTCTGATTGGTCAGACCTGTCGACGCTCTGATTGGTCAGACCTGTCAACAAAGTGATTGGTCAAACTTCACGTGACACATGGCTATAAACACATTATAAACACATATCGATGACATAATGTATTCAAAGGCGCAGCTACCTTCACACAGGGTGTGATTTTTTTTTGGTATTAATAAAAAAGGTCTTAAAAGTCCTTAAATTGTCACATCACTTTCATCTGGGGACCCTCCAGAAATCATGTTGGGGGGTCTCAACCCACTGGTTGAGAACCACTGTGAAGTGTGTAAACGTCCACCTTCAATATCCAAATGTAACGCCCGGGATTCGAACCCTGTTTTCCCACGTGAAAATCTAACCTTTTAACCGTTAAGCCAAAGGCATATCCCTGGGGGAGACCCAGGTTCGAATCCCGGGCGTTACAATGGTGCCGTGACCCGGATCCGGGTTTCCCCGTGGGAGGAGGTCAAAAGGGGGGTGAGTGTAGCAGAATGGCTCACAACCTCAGCCTGAAAGTCTAATATCTCCCCCGGGCCCCAAGCCATAGGGAATTGCCTTTGGCTTAATGGTTAAGATGTTGGCTTTCCACGTGTGAGACCAGGGTTTGAATCCTGGGCGTTGCACAAACATAATTCCCATCCCAGCCTTGGGCCTGGCAAAGATAACGGTCAGAGCTCAAATTGTTACAACTGCTGTTGACCTCTGCTGGCAGCCTTGTGTAAGGCAAGCAACAATGAAAGAAATCACTAGCATCACTAGAAAGAAAGTTATATGACATTCCTTCTACACACACCTATTTCATTTGTTTAAAATACATGCTTATATAATATTTGACACAAGCTATCCCAATTCAAAACCATACATAGAGTTCATTATACACCCCAGAATGATTTCGTAAGATGAACAGTGAAATGTTGGATGTGTAAAAAACACAGAGAGGGACCTTACTTCACATGCTCTGGTTGTGTCATAATTTTGGCACTTTGCTGCAGTTTCATATTGTTTAAGAATCTCTATTCCCCACTCCCCACTTGTGCCTTTTTTCTACTGGTGAGGGGGGTGGGTGGAATATAATAGACAGCAAATAAATAAATAACTAAATATTAATCTAGCCTTTCTAGCAGTAAAGACGTGTATTACTGTACATTGGAAATAATCTCCTCCCCCCACTATTTCTGAATTAAATTCAGCTATACTCCTCTTGACAAATTCATTATAAGCAGGAGGACTTTGGAAAAGTTGACAAACTCATATTGATTATTATGCAAACATACATGTAGAGGTTAGAGGGTAGCACAATCGTATAATGACTCAAAGTAATATGCATTACTACTATTACCTTTTATTACGTTTTCGTTTTCTTCTTTGTTATCGCCGCCAGGCTAAAGGCAGGGCTGAAGATATTGTTTTCGCCCCTGTGTCTCTCTGTGTGTGTTTCTGTCTGTGTGTCTGCGGCTATCTCACAAAGAATTAGTAACATGATCAGTCAAACTTTGTTGTCAAATCAATCTCATGGTGACAAGAATGGAAAGGTGTCTGGCTCCTTATTTGCACATCTTATCGCCCATGACAGCGCTTTGTCCTATAGTGCAGTGGTTCTCAAAGTGGGGTCTGGGGTGGGGACCAGTTTTTTATAGTTAGGGAACCAAATGGACCCTAAAAGGTCCATGGCCTAATAGATAGCAATCTGGAGGTCCTTGAAATTAAAACGTTTGAGACCCTCTGCTCTAGTGACCTGCCCCGACCCCTCTGATGGCTACACATAGAACAGGAAAACTATACTGTTGGCAGTAGCCGTTGCTAGGATACATACAGCCAATCGCAATGCAAGGTCGGAACTATTTGTGACATCATTATCATCAATATAAAAGCTGCTGTTGGAGGAGATCAATATCATAAGTTAATTGGTAATTTGTTTGTACAAAGACGTTTCAGTATTGTACCAAGGTGTACCGAGTGTGCCATAGCAGCAGCTTCTAAGCACCCCGAATGTTGTATCCGTATTCAATCAAAGGCGGTGCTGGCAAAGTTTTTGATCCCAAAGGGCAAGGATAAGTAATGTAAGAGCCTCTTCATCATGAAGAGGCAGAAGAACGCTTGGACTCTTGTTCTCGTTATCTGCATTGTAATCTACCTTGTGGTCGGAGCTGCCATATTTAACACGGTGGAATCTGAACAGGAAAAAGTTCAGAGGAGGGAGCTTGATGCGAGAAAATATGAACTTATGCATGACTTTAACTTGACCGAAGTGACCTTTGCCGAGCTGGAGCAGGTCGTTTTGCAGCTGAATCCACACAGAGCTGGGGTACAATGGGGATATGCCGGATCCTTATATTTTGCCATCACTGTGATAACGACAATAGGCTATGGACATGCAGCCCCCAGCACAGACTCGGGTAAAGTGTTCTGCATGTTCTATGCCCTCCTCGGGATCCCTCTGACCATATTCATGTTCGAGAGCATAGGAGAGAGGATCAGCACATTAGTCAAGCACCTTCTGTATCGAACCAACAAGTTCCTGGGAATGCGCAGACCTGAGGTCTCCGTAGTCAGCATGGTGACTGTGGGCGTTCTCTCCTGCACCGGCATATTGTGTTTGGGGGCCATGGCGTTCTCCCGCTATGAGGGATGGAACTTCCTCCACGCCTTCTACTATTGCTTCATCACACTCACCACCATCGGATTTGGTGACTATGTCGCCCTGCAGAGGGACGATGCTCTGCAGAAGAACCCGTATTACATGGCCTTCTGCTTCCTCTACATCTTCGTTGGACTCATGGTGATCTCGGCCTGCCTCAACCTGGTCGTGCTGCACTTCCTCATCATGAACGCCAAGGATGAGAGGACGGATGCCAAGCAAAAGGCATCAAGCATTTACTTCATTCCCGAACAGGTCTAGGAGGGGTAAGGGACGCAACACTATGCCGATTCAGTCAGGAAAAAGTGTGAAAGACGTATTGTGTGTGATAAATCTCTTTTTATTTCATCTAACCATGCAGCAACGCAAGTTAAGAACAAATTCCTAAAAGGCAAGGCCTCTTGAGGGAGAGCGGAAAGGGAGCTAATCGTTTGATCTCTCCTCCCCCTTGCCACACCCTTCTTCTTCCCTTTCTTTTTTTCTATGGAAATAACCCAAAAACGATAGAACTTGCACAAAAAAAATATTTCACCCACTTTTTTACTTCTGTAAACCTGTGATGTGACAATAAAGCTGAGTCTGATTCTAAAAGAAATCAATCAACAATCAGGTAGGTACCTCAATAAATGCACCTCTTAGGTGCAAGCAATACAGGCCAGGGGAGAAGTTACGTTGGCTGTGGTGGCAGCCCACTTGCTCCCAGTTTGAGCTTCCACCACCACGTCCCTCATGCATGTGGAAGATGCTATGTATGTAAAGAGTTCCAAAGCGCTGTGCTGCATTTCCAGACAATCTGCTCTTGCCTGTGATACCACACAGTGATGATTCCTCAGTAGCTGTCGTTCTCTGATGCTTGCCCTCGGCAGAGCAGCATGTCGCCACACCACATTGAGCCTTGGTACACAGTCAATACAATATATTCCTTGTTGCCCGGTGGACTGAATCAGAAATCCACAGAGCAGAAACATGAAACCAAGTAGATAATCCCTAGAATTAAATAATATACATAAAAACAAGACAGAGTCTAATAACAGTGTGTCACCCACTTCTCGTACTTCATGTGGCGATGTGTAATGTCAGTTGACAGTCAGTTGATGTTTCTATGATGTGTGATTACATATTTGGGCATGGGGTTTCAGCCTGATCCCATATGCATCATACTTGATGTACATACAGTACACCGGATGAGAGCTCTCTCCCGTACCCGAGAGGAACGCATACAACAGTAGGAGTTTGAAAGGGCAAAAGGGATTATGAAGGACAAACACCACCTCAGAATGGATTGTTTGTGACGCTTGAGGTGTCTCCTAGTCTGGGGTTTGAGACTCTGAATTTTCCCTGCGGCTGTCAGAGCCCTGAATGAGGTCAAGGACAATAAAAATAAAAACTACAAGTAGTAGCTGCTCAAAATGTTACTTGCGTAATGTACATAATAATATGGGAATATCAGGGCCCCCAGGGAACACATGCGTAAATTGATTGGGTTTTATATTATGTTGGACACGCCCCCTTCCTATATAAACCTGTTGTAACTTCAAATTCCAGAATCCATTTAAATCATGTTAGATTCATTGGAGAACACACATCCCTGGTTCTGGTGGTGACTGATATTGTTCTTCTAATGCGTGAGTGGGCCGTGATTTTTCAATTACTTTTTTCTTTTCTTTACAAAGTGCGCCTCGACAACAGCCTGCGTTGTTAGGCAACGGTTTCTGTTTGTGTCTGATATCAGTGGTTGTTGTCACCAACCGACCATCAGGGGCCCATATATGGGGTACTATGATAATATTAATAGTTTACTATAATTACTAGTAAAATAGTATAGTAATAGTACTGGCTGACGCCATAGACTCCATACAGTAATTTGCTATGGCTAACATGGACCCCCATATATAGGCATAAAACGGACACAGTGCTCGCCACTGGACAGAAGAACATCTTATAATAGATATTCTACATCAGATCTTCAGAAGAACATCATATAATTAGATCTTCAACATCAGATCTTCAATATGTCCAGTGTGTATGATTCTCCGAAGACGAGGGTCAACTCCTCCATGTTGAACCAGTTCACCAACAAGGCTGTTTGTTTTGTAGGACGAGTTGAGAAGGTCCATCCAACAGGTAAAACCTTCACGCTGTCAGATGGAGAAGGAAAGATCGCTGCGGTAGAACTCAATGAACCTCTTGACGAGGAGCTGAGTGGAGCGGTGGAGGTCATTGGAATGGTGTCCAACAAGGGAGCCATCATGGCCACAGCATACACCCTCCTACGAGAGGACAAAGGCATCGCTTTTGATCTGGAGCTGTACAATGAAGCGCTGAAAGTCATCCATGACTTCCCTCAGCATTATCCCTTTGAAATGCCCTCCAGCACATATTGAACCCTGGAGGAGAAATCCACCAGGGGCCTGGATGGCTTGGTTCCAGGCTTAAAATAATTTATATAAATATTTTTGGAAATCTCTGGGGGGGAATGAATGGGCTTTCTATCTGTGGCCACTGCTATGCCCTATAGACCGGCGCCCAATTGTCCTTCTCGGAAACAATGCAAGTCGGAACACACCGAGTTATGAATGCCCATTGTCAGAGTCTGTCTGTGTCCCTTTTATGCCCATATACTGTATGGAGTTCGGTGTCAGGCATGCCCAAATATTGAGTCTAGGTCATTCTATGACACCATATTGATGACATCAGCGTACTTCAAATATGGGGATTTGCGGTTTTATCAATATTTTTGAAGATCCACTGACCTGACATCACGCCCTCGGGTCCTCGCCAAAGAGCAATTTGTTCTCGGAAGAACACCGTGTATACACTAGACATGTGATCCTCTTAGTCTTCACACATCATGTGACATCACAATGTATGCAGGCCGAATTCCCTTGAAGTGAGTTTCATTTGTAATGTTTTATCTTGAACTTTGACATACTGTATTTGCCATAGTCTAGTATAGGTGTTGTGCTGGGATTGTATTCAAGTATGGTTTTAGCCCATTCAGACTATTAGCCAAAACCATGCTGCCAACAGAGAAGCCCACGGTGAGACCCAAGCTGTGGTTTCTTGCCTGGGAAGGCCCACACTGCCTGGGCCCGATTAGGTTTGGTGAGAGCTGGCCCTATAGCCCACAGTGCCAACAAAAACATGGGCCCTGCAGGGCCGTGTTAACAAGGACCCCCTGATAGTTTACCTTTAATGGAGTATTATGTGCTTCTGGAACTGGTAGTGATTCGCACCGAGCTGAGATCGAACCCCAGTCTCCCACTCGGCAAACGGACGCACAACCTACCGGGCCAATAGAGCTGAGCCCGATTTGCAGACTTGTTGCGGCCGGGTCTTGTCTGGGCACTAAATATAGGCCTAGTGGCTCAATACCTTGCTCCAGGGCATACAATGTATCTTGACTCATTATATCAGCTGTTAGCTCAAGTCATCGACACAGTTGATTCATTTGAACACAATTGAATTTAGATAACATCATGACAAGCTAACAAAAGCACAATTGAGATATTGTTCACTGATAATTTAACAGTGGAAATCAACAAGCTGGGTACTGTAGGTACAGGTGTACCCCATTGTTGTGTCGGTTCTTTTTTTCTGTCACTAGATCTCTTCACTCCTTTCACCTCAAGGATAAAGAGCTTCACAAAAACTATTAGTCTGATAGTCCAGGCGTTTCGGGCCAGAATCGTGCACTTTACGATACAAGCATGAAATTTGGCACACAGTTAGAGCATGCCATAAGGAACATTTTTGGCTATAGGGCCATCGCAGATTTGTCCTGTGGTAACCATGGCAGCCATTTTCCCAAATGGCCTCCATCTGCTGTTATTTTACCAATAACTCAGGTGCTAGACCACCTAGGATCTTGATTCTGGTGACTAATCCTACATTTTCAAGGAATACAGCGGTACTATTTACAACATTCTACTACCTAACTGCATATATCTGGCATTCAGTTAATTAAATAATAATAAACCCATCAAAATATGTAATGATGTAGTACAGTAGATGTTTTCAAACTGACACGTGAGAGTCAAGAATGCAGTACTTCACTGTTTCTTTTATTAGTAGTAGTATTGCATAATTATTTTCAATGGACTATAAGACACAACAAAGGCAGAGTACTCATGAGTCATAGCCTAATGGCATATAGACCAATTATTTGTTTACCAACATTGAGACTGGACGCACAGGTGATTGTTTCACGCAATCAATTCTCAACCTGTTGTTTTGGGGTGCGCTGATTTCAGCACACCCCAACCCCCTCTTGTGTGTTGGCTAGTGAGGCGCGTCCTAGCGAGACCTGATAGAATGGGTTTCATTGCGCGCATACTGGTTCCGCGCAGACTGGTTCTTATCAGTGTGACGTCGTCTGTTAAGGGGTCTATTCAATAAAGCCAGATAATCTACACAATGTTAGTTGCACAGTCCACCACAGTAGCAAAGGGCAGTACACTGAAGTGCTGCCTTAACACATCTGCATTGTCCACTGCATCCCTTTTTGCAACCACAGCGGAGGAGTTCCCGAAAGGCCAGGCTCGCTTCTGTGTGGTCCAGTGCACTTCCCATCCTCCTGTCAAAATTAGAATCAGCTTTATTGTCAGATCACAGGTTTACAAGTGTAAAGAAGTGGATTAAATTATTTGTATTCACCTGTCTCCTTCCTCTTCCACCCCCATTCACCTGGGGATGGGAGTTCAGGGGCTGCAACCATTGCCTGTCCCCAACAATGGCCAGCTTGGTAGGCTGCCCTCTTTGTATGTTGAATCAGTGCAGCTCGTGTTGGGGGGAGTCCATTGTTCTGCCCTTCTGGGTGAATAGCTGCTTCCGTGCCTGAATCACTGATGCCTGGCCGCTAGTGCGGTCATAGAGCAATACCACAAAACGCTCCAGAGGCTCCATCCAGTCATCTATTTTGTCTGGGATGGCAGCTAAGGAACTGAAGGCACGTGTGACGTCACCATAGGTTTTCCAGGTCTCCCATGCCGTCTTCTTGCCTCTGCCTCCAAAAGATGACACTGTGTCACATCCAGTAAAGGCATCGAACATGGGTAAGGCTAAGCATCGATCTGGCCCTTGCCATCTCATGAGCTGCTAAGTTACGGAAACTTTTCCCAGTTCCAAAAGCAACCCACAGCTCAGTCAAGTGGAGGCGTTGGGCTGACGTTACTGCCAGGACTAGCACATCCGTGTCTACTGTGCGTATTGTCACCTTGCTATACCCTTTCTTCACAGCATCTTCTAGGTGTAATATGACACGAGTATCAGCCTCCTCATGTACTGTAGTTAGTTAGGTAGTTACTAGCATGTTGTGAATAGTACCACTGTATTCCTCATCCTTGAAAATGTAGGATTAGTCACCAGAATCAAGATCCTAGGTGGTCTAGCACCTGAGTCATTGGTAAAATGACAGCAGGTGGTGGCCATTTTGAAAGATGGCTGCCATGGTTACCACAAGACAATTCTAAATAGTACCACTGTATTCCTCATCCTTGAAAATGTAGGATTAGTCACCAGAATCAAGATCCTAGGTGGTCTAGCACCTGAGTTATTGGTAAAATAACAGCAGATGGAGGCCATTTTGGAAAATGGCTGCCATGGTTACCACAGGACAAATCTGCGATGGCCCTATAGCCAAAAATGTTCCTTATGGCATGCTCTAACTGTGTGCCAAATTTCATGCTTGTATCGTAAAGTGCACGATTCCATCAAAATATGGCCCGAAACGCTTGGACTATGAGCAGGGTCAAACAGCACAAGCACATAATCCTCAATTGTATTTTAAACTGTGTGGGTTCCAGATTCCAGATGGATGTGGTTTCTCTGAACAAAGCACATATCTAATCTACTTTTAGATAACATAACTCACTGAGTTGCTCAAGTTGTGACATGCCCCACTATCTGGTAAACCAAGCTGAATATGAATACTATTTGCTCAAGCCTGGCCTCCATTTACAAACCTCAGAAAATAATAATTATATAATTGTCATACGATTTACCTGAATAATTGTCAAGGAAAGTACTCAATTTTGCTGAACTGCTCTTCAGGGAACATACTATACAGCAGGGGTCTGGGACCCCTAGGGTGTCATCAGTTACTACAGGGGGGTGCCAAATCTTTCTGTGATGCAATTTATTTATTTTTTACCACTGAACCCTAGAATCCCTATTCTGAGGGGAACGTACCACTGTACTATTTGCAAAAACTGTTAATAAAGTATTCAATCATAAAATATAGTGAGAAAGCGAGAGCAACATTTTTCATATTGGATGGCAATATTTTAATCTCATCTAAACTCATCGAATCGAATGTTTGTTTTATTTTGTGCATAATATGTGTGTTTTTGTGCTCATTTTGACACTTGCATTGTACATGTATATGCCTTTGCTCTGATTGTTTTGCAGTGGTGGGAGGTAACTAGGTACAATTACTCAAGTACTGTACTTAAGTAAAATAAGTACTTTTACTATACTGGAGTATTTCCAATTTTCAATATTTTTTTACCATACTCCACTACATCTCAGAGGCAAATATTGTACTTGTACTCCACTACAATTATTTTGAGTTACTAGTTACAATTAAAAAACCCATTTCAAAAGATTTTGAAATGGGTTGTTCTGCATAATTAGTACTTTCTACTTTTGGTACTCTAAGTACATTTTGATGCCAATACATTTGTACTTTTACGCAAATATATTTTAAATTCTGGACTTTTACTTCTACATTGCAGTATTGATACTTTTACTTAAGAAAGAAATGTGAGTACTTTTTACACCACTGTTGTTTTTGATTTGATTTGACAACGTTATACTGTATTGGTCCAGTAGGTGGCAGTAAAGGTTAGAGCGTGAGTGAGACGTAGCGTGTGGTTCCGGTGTGTTGTTGGTTGTTCCGCTCATGCTTCCGCCCCGCACCTCCTGTGTTGCTAATGCTAAATAACAAAACGCGCTGTTTTATCCTTTTATCTACCTGTTTATGAGACTATTATTATAGTCTAGTGATGTCAGGAATACCCCAAGATTCGTGGCAACCGCCCACAGTTACTTTGGAGACAACGTAAGTATTAAATGCAGCTATCCTACTTATTTCTGTTCAAATGAATGAACGCAAAGTAGCTAGTTAGCTTGGCTTGGAACCATAACTTATGTAAAAGAAAAAAACACATGGACCAACAAACAGCCAAGTATTGGTGATGATGTGTGTCTGTCTAGGGCAGTGATTCTCAAACTTTTAAATGATAGGCAGTATACAAATGGAACCAAATGAACCCCCATTTGTATACTGTCAAGAGTCACACTTGTATGGGTCTATTTAGAAGAATACCACCCAACTCACCCCCAATCCAACTCACCCCAAATCAAGCCCAACTCACCCCAGACATCTCACCCCACAGCAGAGCCCATCTCACCCCACAGCAGAACCCATCTCACCCCACAGCAGAGCCCATCTCACCCCACAGCAGAGCCCATCTCACCCCACAGCATTAAGTACAATATTGATGAATTTGTTACTTGAGGAATTTAACCCCCTTAACCCAGAGAGTCCCCTGGACCCCACTATGATAAGTGGTCTAGGGAATGGACTAACATTTAAAAATGTTCAGGTTCACCTATCCGGATCTTTTATTTAGCATTTTAACATGTATCATAGATAGATAGATACAGGAAGAGTGGGCAGACTGGGCACTTAAACATTGTGGGCACATCTATGGCTATTGTTTCCTAAATGTAAAAAGATTTTGGGAAATTAATGGTCAGAAATAATTTAAAGTGAGTATACTTGATAAAAAAAAAACTTAACATTGAGGTGTCTACAATGTTAAGATGCTCTTATACCTTGGGCAGCATCACTAATTTAAGTTAATGCTATGGATGGAGGAGGATACCGTTACACGTAACCATAAAGTGTGAAACAAAATGTTCATCATGTTTTACAGTATGGGGTCGGTTGTGCTGGAACTTTACTGGAGACATGCCCCTAAGACCTGCAAAAACTTTGCTGAGTTGGCAAGAAGGGGATACTACAACAACACCAAGTTCCATCGAATAATCAAAGACTTCATGGTACAAGGTGGAGACCCTACAGGAACAGGTGGGTTGATCACACACGCCCAGACAGTGCCTTATTATGCTGTGTTGAAGCTACTGTACTGAAGTTTGCTTCAAAATTAGCTTTACTGTCAGTGTCAAGCAATAATTCCTAGCCTGGCCTATCCTATTGCTGGAACAAGATACCAGCAAAATGCACAGCAAGTAGGATATTAATTTGTTAGGAAAGCATAGGGCTGGATATATCCATAGATATTATTATATTGATGTTGTGATATGTGACTGGATATCTTGATCATAATGCGGCATGTTGTGAGCTTGTAGATGTTTTTGAACATTTTTGAAAGATTTGTAAGAAAATGTATGTCACAAACGATATCGTCAAAATTATTTGTCAAAAACATTGTGCAATTTGATTTTGTCCATATCGGCCAGCCATATAGGTCCACAAAATAAAGGCTTCTTCGACGTGTAATATTAAAACTCTGTTTATGTTGTCTCATTCTGCAGGTCGAGGTGGAGCGTCCATATTTGGTAAACAGTTTGAAGACGAGTTGCATCATGAACTAAAATTCACAGGTAACTAAAAATAAATAAGACACGTGACCTGCCATGGATTAAAGTTCTCAGTCACCACGACTGATTTCAGTCATTTGGATTCCACAGAAGCCAGACGCGTTGAGAGCTTGTAGATGGGCTATCTTCGGTTATTATTCAAAGATTGGAGCATTTGAAGTGGTCACTAGCAATTATGTTCAGATGCATCTTCCATTAAACCCTAATGGTCTCATATATTTCATATAAAAGCAAAGGTTAAAGCCTCACTCTGTGATTTATTCACCTGGTTGGCAGAACGTATTTAGAACAGCAGGAACAATATTACTAAAACATCATAATTCTACATATTGTGTTACCAGTGCTAGTGTAGGGCCTCCTTTCACACTGTTTCACAAATCACACATTAGGACTTGTTGGCCATACAAACATTTCATGTCGTGTGATTTTATTTTTGCTTTAATCCATGCACCTGGCGTGACGTTTTAAATTGTGGCCGCTGTCTTTACCATGGAATTGTGCTTTTTCTTTGCGCCTAAATGGTCTTTGTTTCATTTGTGTGCCTTAAGGTGCAGGTATTCTGGCGATGGCCAATTCAGGACCGGACACCAACGGAAGCCAGTTCTTCCTCACCCTAGGATCCACTCAGTGGTTGGATGGAAAGCACAGTATTTTTGGAAGAGTTGCCCAAGGAATGTCAGTGTTGAATCGCATTGGAATGGTGGAGACCAACACTCAAGATCGGCCAGCCGATGATATCAAAATTCTTAGGACAAATGTGGCCAGTTAAACAAATCTTGATGCTTTTTTTGTACTGACACGGCTGACATATGATTAAGCACTTGATGCTTTTTTTTCCTTTTTCATTTCTTTTTTAAAAATAAATAAAATGGCTTTTGTTTTAAGTCTGCTTAATGAGTTGAAGTAAATCTTCTTTCATTATGTTAAATATGGCCAGGAAGAATGAATATCAAACCTCTTTGCTGAAAATAGCTGGTCGACAAGCTCACAACGCCTCGCAGCGTGAGGCGTTGTGAGCTTGTGAGCTTGTAGATCTGCTATTTTAAAATGATTATACAATGATGCTAAAAGGATAACACAAAGTATCAGGCAGTATATGAAAATATAGATATTATTATTATAGTTATTATAACTAGAGGTGAAAGTTGCTCTGTCAAATATCTACTTCAAAGTGCTGGAGTAGGCTACCAGTAGGCCTACTTGCTTTTCGAAATACTTTATATTCAAAAGTACATGCTTTTAAAAAAGATACTTAAAGGAGGAGTTCACCCAAAAAATGACTTATTTTCTATCAATTGCACACCCCATGAAGCCTTCAATTCAGGGATTTATTTTTGTTTTTGTCGCATTCCTAAGCTAATAATTTGATTCCCGTCTCCTACCGGCTAATGTATCCGGTAGGAGACACAAAGTAGATTATTTGTGTCTCCTACCGGAAATACACACAAATTATTGGCTTAGGAATGCGACAAAAATAAATCCCTGAATTGAAGGCTTCATGGGGTGTGCAATTGATAGAAAATAAGTCATTTTTTGGGTGAACCCCTCATTAAGTATTCAAAAGTAGGCTACATATTACAAGGGTGAGAGAAGGGTAAGAAAATAATGTTCTCATGCATCTGCATGCAGACCTGTTTCTGAAACAAAGAGAAAGCAGACAGAAGAGAAATAGAGAGAGAGACAGAGATCAAGGAAGCGGCTCTCATACTGGTGTCTTTGTTCATTTTTCCTCACACAAGTCTCAAGTGTCAGCAGAATGATATGCTCCACAGACTGAATACAAATCTGATTCCTGAGAATTCCAGATTCTCATGTTGTAGAAAGTTGTTCCTTCTGCAAATGTTCTTTGCAGAATGACCAGAATACATGAGCAACTGAGAAGCTATAAAGCAGGGGTCTTCAACAGGGGGTCCGGGAACGCTATGGGGTCCTCAGAGTTACTACAGGGGGGCCAGCAAATTTACACCATTTACACGAATCCAACATGATAGTGCTGCCAAACAAGTCTATGAAGCTATCTATGAAATCTATGAACAAAATCTGCAAAACAATTTTATACACGTAGTGGGGGTCCCTACCCGCTTCACCTTTCTCTCAGCTAGGGGGGTCCTTGGCCTGAAAAAAACCCTGATGTACAGTACATTATCTTTATCAACGTCTCACTGTTTACTTTCGTCTGCTTCCATATGTCTGCTGACATTTCTGAACAAAAGTTGCTTTCATGGATGTCATCTATAATTTGTGCTTCACACTGATTCATCTGATTGTATAATGTGCCCTCAGGGAACATAAGTTCACACGACAGTGTTAGGACACCTACAGTGCATAATGTACTGTACAACCCAGCATGGACAGGTAAGATGTCCTCAGAGAGCCCTCTGGACTCTGCCCTCAATGCCCTCATACCTGACTAACTACCTCACCAAAGTGAGCGACACCAACCCACAGCCACAATACTATAGATAGAGGGAGCGACAACAACGATCTGGTAACCCCCCACCTATAGAACAAACATGGGTAAATTCTCTTTCTACTGCACTGCCACCAAAGTGTGGAATACCCTGACACCATCCCTTAAAAAATGTTGAACTGGCTACCTTCAAAACAGGCCTGAAAATCCATCTTTCAGGAGACCAAAAAAGTAGTATAGCCTACCATGCCTTTGTGCAAGTGACCAACCTCCAGTGTCTGCTGAGCACCATCTGTTGTTGAACAAGGGGTATTTCTTCGTTACCAGTTTGATGTTAAAATGTTTTTTGCATTTGTTTAAATAATATATATTATCATTGACACACTGCCTTAATACAATGCAAGACACTTAGTTAATTATGAAAAGTCAAAAGGGTAGGCTACTGAATGAGTGAAAGTCTTGACTGAACTGAACACTGAGAGGTGTTTGGGGTTTATTGGGAAATCAAACATCAACTTATTATTTAGCCAGTAAAGACCAAATGAACAATGTAAATATGTGAGTAAGACATTAAAAGGATTGTATTGTAAGGCATACAGTAACACCCTGATTGCTTTTCACAGAAATAACTTTTGAATCTCATGCAGGCTAAATCTCACTATTCTTGCATACCCTTATGACAGAAGCACAAACTAAATTGTGATATTAAGTTATTTTCTGATGTTATTATAATGCATTTCAGATATAGTAACATGTTTTCTGCCCAATGTGTGAGTATTCTCATAAAGGCCATGAATTATATATTTTTCTACTTTTAATTACACATAGTTTTCTTCCGTAAATACGACAACATTATTTTCTGTACAGAAGAGATAAAAATAAGCTACATAATAAAAAGTATACATAAATCTATAGAATTTGTCTGCTATATCAGGACACATACACGCTAGCACGCAGTGTGTGCACATTGTTCTGTAGAGCAGGGGTGAACACTTTGATGATGGAGAGGGCCACATTGCGTACCTGCACTCTCACCAGTACATATACTCACTGTAAGTAGTAAGTAGGTCAGAGAGGCTTATTGTCTGTATACTGTAAACCACTCAAATAGCCCATAATAGACAAATTTAATAATAAAGGTGGGATATTAACAATTAATATAATAATAATAATAATAATATAATATAATACTTAATTAGTAACTAGTAACTTTATTAACTTAAATACTCTATCAGAATACAGAGCTACTTAACACTTATTTTAACCAAAGACAATCACTTAACCCTACCTCTAATGGATTTCTTTCCCCCATTTGTTTTATTTGGTTCCTGAAGCACCCGTGGAACCCCCTCAAGGACCCCTGGCTGGATCCCAGTGAGAACCAGTGCTCAAGAGATGAAGAGTTTTTGGCAGCTAATCTCGTGATCTGTTCCACTCCTGTCGCGAGAAAAAGACAAGAGAAATCCTTCTTCTCTGCGCCCACAGGCCACACCCAACCATTGCAACACGCCATTATAATCTATATCCCATAACCCGGAGGGTTGGTCGCGCAGACTTGCGCTGTAATTGGCTATTTGGTTGTCAGGCAACCGCTGCGGTGTGTAAAATGAGACTTTCATCAAACTACAGTTAATTTTCTAGTCAAATAATTACCACTTAAATGATCTCACAGAGAAGAAAACATAGTATATTGTCTCAAACAGGTTACCTATCATGTGTCAGTGTAGAACATTTGAACTATGTTATATCCTATCCCAACCGGTAACAGGATAGGTGGGCAGTCTGGGCACCAAGGAGGAGTGGGCACCTCGGTGTTATTGGCTATTTTTTCCAAAATAATATTAAAATAAATATATTTGGATGCTTTTTTTAAATAAAGTTAAGTAAAGTATATATGATTAGAACATGCTTAAACATTCGACAATTAAGGTCTAATATTTCTACAATTGCTACAAATTGCTACAAAACCTGTTTATCCAGTTATTTTGGGGCATAAACAAGAAGTTGAAGGATAAAATTAAGTCTGATAATCATGTACCGTGCATGTCCACATCATGTATACTTTAAATTACTAAGACCATTGTTCAAATATTTTAGTTTTTTAACATTTTGGACAAAATAGGCAAATTTACAACGAGGTGCCCAGATGTCCCTATAAGTGCCCACCTAACCTGTATCCATGGCAACCAATGAGCCAATCACAGCGCGACCATCCCTTCCAGTAATGCTCTTGACAGCGTTGAGGAGGTTGACAGTGGGTCGGTGCTTCAGAAGAACATCTCCGCAGTTCCTGTCACTTTGTAAACCGCACAGCAGCAGCTCATCTGGTAAGTGGTTCTTTAAACGATGTCAAGTACCGATTCTTCTGCGTGTTTGCTTTGCTATTTGGTTTAGGGTCGGATGTGTGGATAACTTTTTAACTTCTAAATTTCATTCATGTTACAAACGAACCGGATGCTAGCTAATAATGTAAAGTGCTCACCTGACTGTGGGGTGACTGAATAAAGGTCAGAGAAGTTCATGTTCAAGTTCATTTTTTTTAACCAATTGTACAAATTATAAAACACATGACAGTCACTCACAGTAGCCTACAATTGTCAAATAATGCTAACATCCCAGTCATTTATATTTTCAAAATGATTGAAGTTAACCACTTAAACCCCATGATGTGGGGGACCTAGTCCATCAGGGCTCAATACTAGTGTATTTCCTGTTTCGGGTTATTGTGGGCAAAGCTTTCGCTGACAACGCGTGGCATTGTGAGCTTGTCAGTCTGCTATTTTCAGTGAAAGCTTTCCCCACAATATGGATGCTGGGGTTTAAGTGGTTAGGAGTATCAATAGTTAGTATTAACTTTATTCATTGTTATCCAGGTAACACGTAGGCCTATGTTATGTGTGTTTAAATTAAAATATAAGGGGGGATCGGTGGACACTTTTGAAGTGTTGTAGGGCAAATATACAGTAGGCTATGACGTTCATAGTGTAGCGAATAAATATATTATTCAAATAATAGTTAACAGTGAAGGATGCATGTGTGGGTAGCATCCTCTTTTCTTGACAATTCCTGGAGTCATTGAGTTATACGTGACTCAGCAAAATGGCAATGACACCGCACACATCTCAGATTTCATCTCAGACAATGGTGCTACAGAGTAAAAGAGGAATGCAGATACAGTCTGTTATGACATCATTTATTTCTCTAGTTAAATACAGCCTAATCATAATCTCAGGTATTATAGTTAAACTAAACCCTGAACATTTAAACTGTTGGTGGGCCTTTTTCGTGGATGACAAAATGTGGATGAACGGCTCAAAGCATTAATTCATTAAAACATGAATTCAGTTCTGCCTGTACTTGTCAGGAGATGTCAGTGCTGGTATGCAGACAACACAGCACCTAAATGGAACAAACGCACTCGTTACAGTACCCATCCTAGATCCATTGAGTGAACTTTAATCTTTACATTGAACATGTATTTGATTGATTTCTTTTCCCCTGAATTTCTTTAATTTACCTCTGACCACATAGGTTAGCTTCTCCAAGGCGAGGCACCACATCATTCAAAATGGATGTTATTTTTTAATTTGAGAGGTTTGGAATGATATCTAAAAATGTGCTTTTTCACCAAAACGGGGATCAGAGAAAAAAATAAAATAAACCTAAAAAGATATGATGATATGAAGGTGAACGTTCTTTTCTTCTTCTTTTTTTTTGTACCACTTTAACCCTGGTGTCCTTATTTTGAGCATGTCAAGAGCACAATTCTTCCAATTTCTAGGGCTTATTAAAGTGGTAAAACAATGCTTTAGCTGTGCTTGTTGTTTCTTTCGAGACATACTTTTGACCTTCGTATGTCATACAGAAAGTGCTTGGAAATGTTTTAGGGAAGAAAATTAAGTTAAATTGCCCTTCAAAATCTTGGGTTGGATCCTCGCTGTGAAGGTCCATGACCACACATGTCCCTTCCCTTGCTGGGCCAATTACATTTTTTTTTCTCATGAAAATAGCAAATCTAAGTATTAAGAATGCCGGAGTGACGTAGTCTAGCCCCGTTGCGCAGTGCGTTAGACCACTGGGAGATGTATTGCTGAGGTGGAGCGCAACACCTACCAGCGCCATATACTTACCGCACGACTTGCCACACCCAAGCCGTGATACTCATTCGCTGAGTCGGTGGTGCCCGGGATCGAACCCATGACCTTGTGGTCAAGAGGCGGTAGAGTGCTCTACCGACTGAGCTACCCGGTATAGCCGATCTACAAGCTCATAACACTTCACAATGTGACACGTTGTGAGCTTGTAGATCTGCCAATTAAACCTGGCCTATAATGACATGCCTCTGAAATAGGGACACCAAGGTTGATATGGTCAAGGCCAAGAGTATTTACAAACGTGGAAATATCAAGTGGATCATGTGAGAGCAGTGTATTGGCAGACATTATACAGTATATGGCTGCATGGTACAGACCGAGGCTTCAGATTTGAATATTGAGTAGCATAGACGGATGCATCCTGCAATGGGAAATGTAATCCGTTTTGACAGTTAGTAGGTGTTGCAACTCAATTGTCATGTGATTAATCAGATGAGGACGTTCTAATCCAATTAGGCTGCTGCTAGCTAACATGTTAGCAGTTCTGCTAAGCTTACATATACTAGGTCAGAGTCAGACTCAGGACATTCAAGTGAGTAAGCCATAAGGAGAAAGCAGTGTAAACAAGGTAGGCCTACCATTATTTACGCCAAAGCCAATGGTATGGGGGTTTTGATCACTTTACATGATCTGATTCAGAGTGGATATAGATTATACCTCTTGGTTTCTGGTTTAAGGGGGGTTTCCAGGTAATGGTAAAATAATCAAATGTCTTTTCTCTCCTCAGGATTCTGCACCATGTCTATCATCAAGATCCATGCCAGGGAGATCTTCGATTCCCGTGGAAACCCCACGGTAGAAGTTGATCTTTACACCGAAAAAGGTTAATTTGGGTTTCCTACAACATAATAGAATGTGTACTACAGAGGTTGGCATCGAATCAGATTCTTTGCACAATACTGACTAAAGCGCCCCATGTATTGCAATTTCCTTTTTTTCCCCCGCCCATGTTGCAATTCCAAACATGTATTATTTGACAGGCTATATTAATAAAAACAGAAGATCCGGGCACTCCGAAAGTTAAAAGAGGAGAACAGGCTTTATTAATTAATAAAGCCTTTTAACTTTCCGACTGCCCGGATCTTCATTAATTAATAAAGCCCGTTCTCCTCTTTTAACTTTCGGAGTGCCTGGATCTTCTCCAGGAATGCCACCGACACTTTTATATAACTTGTTTTCTCCGTGAGCACCTGGTCATTCTGCTTTTATCGTATATTAATGTATTAATTGACACTCGAATAGTGTACTGTGCTCCAGTGTTGCACGATCATTGTAATTGTTGCAAAAATATTAAATATTTTAATAATGTTTCTTAATCTCTACACTGCGGCCGACATCTTGCAGGTCTGTTCAGGGCAGCTGTACCAAGCGGTGCATCCACCGGAATCTATGAGGCCCTGGAGCTTAGGGATAATGACAAGTCTCGCTACCTCGGGAAAGGTTTGTATAATATGTGGGCTCTTGGGTGAATGTGGATGAAGGATTTAAATGTACTGTGTGAAATCGGTTGTCCTTCATTAATTATAATTGATTGTCCATGATTATTTGCCTCCTTAATTTCAACTTTTTGTTTTTAGGCAAGG
Organism: Gymnoscopelus microlampas; assembly: GCF_963454915.1. Taxonomy (NCBI): domain Eukaryota; kingdom Metazoa; phylum Chordata; class Actinopteri; order Myctophiformes; family Myctophidae; genus Gymnoscopelus; species Gymnoscopelus microlampas. Next base: position 45,297,439 of record NC_139944.1, read on the forward strand.
TGCTTTATACTATTATTCCCTGCTGTCCTAATGCCTAATTTATACTCAGTCGTATGATGGTGTCTACTGAAAATAGCAGATCTACAAGCTCACAATGCGTCACGGTGTGACGCATTGTGAGCTTGTAGATCTGCTATTTTCAGCACAGGAGACTGTCATACGACAAAGTATTAATCAGGGATTAACCCTTCCACCATCTCTTTTTCCAGATGTGAAAAGGTTTAAGTAAGTTAGTGAGTTTTCATCACTCTGCTTGAGATTAACCAGCACTCAGTCTAGCAGTCTATAGTGATCGTAACATTAAAGTTTGTTCGTGACTGCTGTCTGACAAATCTGATATGATTCATAAATTCTGCCATTTCAGCATGTGGGTTGCACAATTTAGTCTGTGTGATTGATTTAATATGATATGTGAATGTTGATTGTTGTATGATATGTGAATGTCGATCGTTGTTATTTCATATTTGTATGCTGCTAAAATGGGAAAAAAAAGATTTGATGGGCTGTTTTAGCTGCCTCAATAATCTGCATGTCTTGTTTTCAAACATTTGTAACAAATGTTGCATGGTTCCTATGCAACGTATGTAGGTCATGTGTGAGGTTTGCACTTCTACTCTTTACTGTATACAGTACTTTCTTTGAAACGACAGTAACATGTTAATTCTCCTCGCCACAGGGGTCTCGAAGGCTGTGGAAAACATTAATTCAACGCTTGCACCTGCTCTTGTTGGCCAGGTAAGACTGTGCAATTCTTTGTGTTGGGCAGATATCAATATTGCATAATATAAACTTTTATTAGTTTCATTTAAATAAAGCTAAACTAACCTTTCCATGCTTTTTTCCTCCAATCAGGATGTATCTGTAATTGAGCAAGAGAAAATTGACCAGATAATGCTGGACTTGGATGGCACAGAGAACAAGTGTAAGTTATGATAAGCATACTTTGCTAACTGGCCTAACTAGAAGCATGAGCCTCATTTATACTCGCTTGTCTCTTGTTGAAAATAAATGCTTTTTTTCAGCAGCTGATGAGCAACAGCATTGTGCAACAGAGTATAAATTAGGCTTAACCGCGTAAACCCCACCATCCATATTCTGGGGTAACATTAGCCAAAAATTAGCAGATCTACAAGCTCACAATGCATTGTAGATTGGCTATTTTTAGCAAAGAGATTTCTTGTAGAGGGGAAAAAAGCGGTCCATGTACAGAGCCAACTCGGGTTCAAGATCATAATGTTCAATTTACTAAGACTATAGGGTTTAAGTGGTTAACTCCAAATAATATAATGCCAAATAAAGCATGCGGTTTTGCTAGTATGGATATGTTCCCAACCAGCTTCTTTTTTTATTTCTTTCATGACACAGCCAAATTTGGAGCAAATGCTATTTTGGGCGTATCACTGGCTGTTTGCAAAGCCGGTGCTGCAGAGAAAGGAGTCCCCCTTTATCGTCATATTGCTGACCTTGCAGGCAACCCAGAGGTCATCTTGCCTGTGCCGGTGAGTGTTCTCTTTTAACACATTAACCACTTAAGCCCTATATGTCATTGTATGACAAATGGCAAAAATAACCTAGCTTGTAGATTGGTTATTTTTGCCATTTGTCATGTTTTGAAAACTTGCCCAAAATAGGGTTAATGTGGTTAAAACCAGCATTAGGAAAGCTTCCTCATATTTTACATTGTTACATTTGATAAACTCCTGTAAATTCAATACGGTTCACCATTCTTGTTCTCCTTACAGGCCTTCAATGTTATCAACGGTGGATCTCATGCAGGGAACAAACTTGCCATGCAGGAATTCATGATCCTGCCTGTTGGCGCTAGTTCCTTTAAGGAAGCTATGCGCATGGGAGCTGAGGTCTACCACAATCTCAAGAACGTCATTAAGAAGAAGTATGGCCAGGATGCCACCAACGTGGGTGATGAAGGTGGCTTTGCCCCAAACATCCTCGAGAACCAGGAAGGTACAGTAAGAAGGAATCACAGCTTGATTACCAGTGTTCAATCCCACCTGTCAAGTGTAGTCTAAAATGCTTACAATCAGTGCCTTTACGATAAACGGGCATTCAGGCCAAATGTATCACTACAAACAAAAACAACACCCAACAAACTGCTCAGAGTTTTGTCTTTTCTGAAGCTTGAAAAAATTAAATTCACAATTCGAGGATCCTCTGACAAATTCTATACCCATTGGCAACCATTAATATCATATGTAAGCGGATTACAATCACTATCACCTGACTGACAACACATGGTACTGGGGTGCTTTGGTGGTGCGGATCTCTATTCGGTGCAAGATGCATGACTTAAGGTAATAAGGAGGTGATTTCATGTGAAGGTCATGGAATGAGCTAATTCGGCTCATTACTTATATACTTGAGACTACAGTTTTATTTTTATTAATCATTATTATTATTTTTGTATTTATATATTTCACTTGTTTTATTTTTTCATATACATCACTGCTATTATCATTGTTAATGTTTTGTGTTTTGTGTTTTTTTTTTTTTGTCCTGTCTCTTAACTTTGTATCCTACTGTATTTATTTCAGATCTTGTACATGTACATGTATTATTGTTTGTATGTCCGGCCTTATGGGGAAAAATGTTGGGTGGTTGGGGAGGACTGGGGTGGGGTGGATGGGAGTTGTTGGGAGAAAATATAAAACCGAAGAGTTGTTTCAATTTTTGCAAATGTGAATACAATGTCATGTCTACTGCTCAGAACTAGGATATGTAGAGCAAACACTACAGCATTTACTTTCACATTGAACATGGACATGTATACTTCATGCCTCTTCTTTCTGGATGTTTCCCTGTAGCCCTGGAGCTGATAAAGGAGGCCGTTTCCAAAGCAGGATACACAGATGAGATTGTGATAGGAATGGACGTGGCAGCGTCTGAATTTTACAGGGATGGGAAATATGATCTGGACTTCAAGTCGCCTGATGACCCAAGCCGCTACATCTCACCTGATGAGCTGTCTGACCTCTACAAGAGCTTTGTTAAGGATTATCCAGGTAACCTAATAGTAATCGATGCTGAAAGAGCTGTGTTTATATGCAATCCATTTTCTTTTTTTCTGAAGTCAAAGCTAAATAAAATGCCAAATTGTAGTTTGCAGCAGGGCAAGGATCTGGAATATTTCCTTATGAAGTGTTGAACAAATGCTTAACATTTACAAATTTGATTGAATACTTTATTAGTCAGAAATGTAAATGTAAAAGACATTAAAGCTAAAAGGATAACACAACAAGTCCTGGGGACTTGTTTTAACTGTGGTCTTATGTGAGGTCTTACGTAAATGCACAAAAAAACTGAACCTGTAATCTGTTTGTCATTCAAAGAGAAGTTTCTGTATTTTAGAACCATACTTTCTCGTCCACAGTGGTGTCCATCGAGGACCCCTTTGACCAGGATGACTGGGCAGCCTGGAGCAACCTCACAGGAAGTACAGACATCCAGATTGTTGGAGATGACCTTACAGTGACCAATCCCACACGCATCACTAAGGCTGTGGATGAGAAGGCCTGCAACTGCCTCCTTCTGAAAGTCAATCAGATTGGCTCCGTTACCGAGTCCTTGAAAGCGTAAGTCATCACTTCATTGAAACCTATTATATGTAGATTGTTAAAATATTACAGGTTTTATACTATATAAAAACCCTGCGCTACTTAAGAGTTTGACAAACCTATTTTAGTAAATGTCATCCTCCATCATCTTGTAATGCAGGTGTAAGATGGCTCAGTCCAGTGGCTGGGGGGTGATGGTCAGCCATCGGTCTGGAGAAACCGAGGATACCTTCATTGCTGATTTGGTGGTCGGCTTATGCACTGGACAGGTGAGTCTCCTATAACAAATTTTGATTGTTATGAGTGTGTGTTTTCAGAATAGAAAAGGGATCATGAGGGCTCTCGCACACTAAAGGATGGAAAAACACTATTTCTTCTTTAAATATTTAATACTGTTGCATGGAGGCACATAAAAAAATACCTTTCGGTCTCAAGCCAACAATGTTAATCATGTCAGGTGATAAAATATTTGGAAAGAGGTATCCAGTTTCATATAGGGAAATTATGTGCTTTTATAAAATGTCAGGTCTACAAAGATGCCGTGCCATAATTTGAAATGCATAATTTAGGAGGCATATTTTAAAAATTGTACTAATAAAACTGCTATGGAAATGTGATGTCAAGATCAAGACAGTTTGATATCTGAAAGAGGAGGTACATATCAATAATATATCACAAAATTATAATGTCTCCATTAAAGTGAATCTGCATGATCGCTATCCAATATATTTATCGTCAGATAAATTGTTGATTGTATCTTTAAATAATCACCAACCTTTGATACCAGTAGTGAGTGCATTGGAGCCTATACATGGTATATTTAAAAAAAAGTAGGCTGCAAACCATTTATGGAGTCCTGCTGCACCCACTGTATAGGCTAGCGTTTCCCGAGATTATAATTGTTCCACTTTTTGATTACATTCATGTGCCATATTGCAGTGGTTCTCAACCTTTTCAGGCTGCGACCCCCCCCAAAATAATCATATCTGAACTGGGGACCCCCCCACCCCCCCACCCTGACAAGCACCTAGAAATGTAGGAGTTGAGGTATTACATTTTGTTTAATTCTGTTCTGTGTTTTCAGAATAGAAAAGAGATCATGAGGGCTCTCGCACAGTGCACAGCACATTAAAGGATGGAAAAACACTATTGCTTCTTTAAATATTTAATATTGTTGTATGGAGGCACATAAAAAAAGTACCTTTCGGTGTCAAGCCAACATTAATAATCATGTCAGGTGATAAAATATTTGGAAAGAGGTATCCATTTTCATATAGGGAAATGATGTGCTTTTATACATTTTCAGGTCTACAAAGATGCCGTGCCATAATTTGAAATGCCTTATAATGCCATAATTTGCACAAAGACTGAAAACATGGAATTAGCCTTTTGCTTTAATTAATGTATACCTTTTTGTTTTGAAGAGATGTTAACATGACATTGATTAGAGATATTAACATTTGACCCCTACAGATCAAGACCGGTGCACCCTGTCGTTCTGAGCGTTTGGCCAAGTACAACCAGATTCTCAGGTACATTTCATAATCTATTTATTTCTGATTCAACATATTGTCAATGTTAAGGAATCATTGTTCCATCTTTTTTCCCCCTAATCATGTACAAGTCTTAGTTCTGGCTCTGTCTTTTGGCATTATCGATATTCTATTCTGATATACTGTACATGCTATCTTGTGAACTCGTATTACAATTAACATGTCTTAATATGAAGTATGAGTACTTTTACATTATGAAGTGCATTAAAATTAAGCTAGGGCAAACTTAGCAAAGACATTTATTGTACTATTTTGCACTTTTTAGAATTGAAGAGGAGCTTGGAGACGCGGCTCGTTTTGCTGGGAAGAGTTTCAGAAACCCATTGATATAGTGAATTATTAACTGTGTGTATACCAGCAGGTAGATTCACAATGCAAATCCATGCTATTGCACAGTAAAAATACATGCTATTGCACAGTACAAATGTTAACAGCTATTCCTAAACTACACATTAACAAATGTAAAAAAAGAGTGTTGCTACTGAAATGTTGACAGTTAGTTTGCTGTTAAGTTCCTCTTAATTGTGTTTCAATGTGGATACATTTCTAGGTATAATATGTACGAAGTGTGATCACAGAGGCTGGGCTTAGGACCACAGTAAATAAACTATTTTGCTTAGCAACAAAATGCAGTGTAATTATTTTGTATTAACTCCTGTGTGGGTGTGTGTATATATATAGTGTGTGTGTGAGTGTACACGGGACAAATACTTAAATCATAATTACAGGTCCATTTGGTTCCATTTGTACACTCAGAGTTACAGGCCTGTAACTGTAACTCAGTCCCTTTGAACCCCTTCAAGGAACCCTGAGGGTCCCTGGGCCCCACTTTGAGAACCACTGGGCTAGAGCTCAGAAATCATTCATATATGTATAATACTTAATTTGATCCCAAGTTAAGGGCTCTGTCTTGGACAACCAGGATGTCATATTTGTTCCCTTTTGATTTTAATGAATCTTACCGTCCATGGCAGCCTGCCCAGTGCAATAAATATTGCTAGCATAATGTGTTGCCCAAATGTGCAGTATCAAAATGTCATACTGCATACAGGGATGATTAATGAGTCTAGATATTAACAGAGTGAAGGGAACTTTTAGTTATTGAATAGGTTGTTGATGTCTGTTAACATAATTTAGGAGGCAAATTTTATAAATTGTACTAATACAACTGCTATGGAAATGTGATGTCAAGATCAAGACCGTTTGATATCTGAAAGAGGAGGTATCAATAATATATCACAAAATTATAATGTCTCCATTAAAGTGAATCTGCATGATCGCTATCCGATATATTTATCGTCAGATAAATTGGTGATTGTATCTTTAAATAATTAACAACCTAACACCAGTACTGAGTGCATTGGAGCCTATACATTGTATATTTTAAAAAGTATGCTGCAAACCATTTATGGAGTCCTGCTGCACCCACTGTGCTAGTGTTTCCCGAGGTTATAATTGTTCCACTTTTTGATTACATTCATGTGCCATATTGCAGTGGTTCTCTCAACCTTTTCAGGCCGCGACCCCCCCCAAAATAATCATATCTGAACTGGGGACCCCCCACCCTGACAAACACTTAGAATGTAGGAGTTGAGGCATTACATTTTGTTTGACTCATGTTCTGTTCCACAGATAAATAGGCCTATTGTGAAAATAGCAGATCGGCTATTTTCACAATTTTTACCTCTTTTATATTATTTTCACATTTTGGCCAATGTTTGACCAGTTTTTATATTATTTATTATGTTATATTATTTATAGTTTGTTGGTTACTTTTGATGCAGTAATGGTCTTCTTTCTTTCTTTCTTTCTTTTGAGGCATTCAAAAAAATCATGTGGGGGGTCCCGACCCATAGGTTGAGAACCACTGCCATATTGTATCGCAATAATAGCTTTCAGGTCGTTGAGCCATGATGATGTCGTCACGCAATGTTAAACACATTATCTATGTCTATCCTCGTGCACTAGCCTACTGTAAATAGGCTATTAAGCTTGTCAGCATTTGGTTTGGAATCGGGGCTGCTGGGGGGGTTGGACTGTATGCAAATGTCCCTCCCAGCCAACACCTTGCTGTCACTCACATGTAATAACCCACTAATAACACTGTTTCCCTGCCTGTCTGATTCCTAAAGGTATTGTCAGTCATACCTAGACATGCATGAATAACGAACATTTCTGCCAAAAACGTCCAATTTATGGGTCACGTTTATGCGTAAGCTAGGCTACTAATACTGTGGTGGTTGGATTGTAATATGGATAATAATGTTTAGTAGCTACAAATCAAAGCATGTTTTATTATTATGAATAATAATTAAAATATATATTACATATATTAAATATTAATCATTACCATTAAAAACAACGTATACAAATATTTTGAAAATAGATCTACAAGCTCACAGCTTCGCACCTGTGAGCTTGTAGATCTGCTGTTTTCAAATGGCCGAAATGTGTATAGGAATGAAGTGGGTAATGTATGTTTTGTAATAATAATCAAAATCTACAAAGTAATAGTAACTCAAGTTTTCAAATAATTGTAGAAGAGTAAAAAGTACAATATTTGCATTAAAGATGTAGTGGAGTTAGCCTTAGATCAAGACTCGTAGATGTATTTTATCGATGTTGACATAAATGTCAAAATCGATAAATATACGAGAGTCTTGATCTAAGGCTATAGTGGAGTAAAAGTATTGGAATTTGGAAATACTCCAGTATAGTAAACAATATCTAAAAATGGAAATGTACTTAGTTACTTTACAGTTTACACCACTCTGTGTGTGTGTGTGGGGGGGGGGGCGCGCGTATGTGGGCGCGCGCGTGCGTGCGTGTGTATGTGTGTGTGTGAGAGAGAGAGAGAGAGCGAGAGAGCGAGCGAGAGACAAACTTCTAGGACTGAGGTCATTGCACACAGCAGATAGAGAGAGTACTAGAGCAGCCAGTGGCGGCGTAGAGAGAGAGAGAGGCCGCTGCCTCCATTTTGAATGTCTATGTAATAGAGGCTTGAATCGCATAGTTTGTATCGACCGACCAGTGGCTGAGTGCGTAGACAGAACAGTGTCAACAAGACACATCCAAACATCATGGACGACCTGTTCAGTCCCAGAAGGTAGGTGTACAACTACTGTTAGTCTCTATAAAACTGCACAAGTTTAGCAGTGTGTTTTAAACAGGATCATGTGTGTCAACACATCACGCCTGCAGAGAGCTTTTAGAGAGACTTACAGCAGAGCGTTTGTATGGAATTAAATACCTCGAGATGTCAAATGGTTCACGAAGTTGTGTCTGAGGCTAACAAGCTAGCCAAATAATAGCATAGTCTCGTTAGCTGTAATGCTAGCCCCCAGCAGCTATACTAGCGACAAAATTCCCTAGATTATTAAGATGGCTAGCACTTGTTTATTTTTTGCAGTGTTCGTTTGTTGACAGATTGTCATCGTGTAACGACCATATATTATTATGCAGTGTCAGGGTCTCAAATGTGATTTTAAGTACATAATCAGGTGTTTTGACTAGATTTGACGTGTTGGGATTCGCTTTGCATTTGGTCGCGGTCGCTGCTATCTAGGTTATGTCAACAACCATCTTGTGATGATGATGATGATGATGGCTAACGTTGACATTATTGGTGGCACTTGAGCTGAAGCTTGTGAGGGACTAGTGCATGGGGAGCCAGCTGGCCCACTGTCAAACTATTACTAGATGTCAGTGACTCAGTGGCACACACATAGTAACGTGATTTGTAAAGTTCATGTACAGTAGTATGTATGATTGACTGACACTCTTTGCAGGAGCATCGGGTTTCGTTTATGTAACTAATAAGTAAGTAAGTCTTAACTGGAGATTGGCTCCTGGTGATGAAGGGGCGGGATGTGGTGGGCTATTGGGGAGAGATTGTCTATGTTAAGCAAGCAGTTCAATCTTCTGCTGGATTGAGCTCATTGAGAGAGATTGTCTGATTGACGGAAGGACATGTATTGATTTAATTTAAGTCTATTATTAATATGTTAAGCAAGCAGTTGATGCTCAATCTTGTGCTGGATTGAGCTCATTGAGAGAGATTGTCTAATAATTGATGGAAGGAAATACTCATGTATTGGTTTCATTTAAGCCTATTAATATGACATGTTAAGCAGTTGATGCTCAATCTTGTGCTGGATTGAGCTCATTAAGTGTACTGAAATATTAATATTTATTTGATTGTTAAACATTTGATGTTGTGTTTTTGTAGGAGCCTGAACAGCACACAGGGAGAGATCCGTGTGGGACCAAGTCATCAGGTAGGCACAGGGAATCATTTTAGACAAACTGTTTCTTCTGCCATGTAAGACAACAGAATTAACTGAAATAAATATATACTACAACACACCTACTTTTGATGTGTTATGCTTTTGCATGGTGTGTAACTGAATCTTCCAAAACCTATTCAGATGGGTGTTTGACCATTTTATATATTCAAAATTAAGTTGTAATTAATTGCATCAGGCTACATCTATTCACAACCTTTTCAAGTGCTATTTTTGACATGGCTAGCCTATTCTTTTTGTGCTCCTACAGCCTGATTTGTACTTAGTTGCATGCTGGTGTTGCATGCAATAAATAGCAGACATACAAGCTTGTAGTGTACTGTTTACTTAGCATGACACTGGCATGCAGCTAAGTATAACTGAGGCTTACTAGGTTCAAGGTACTATGGTATTTATCTGTCTCCCTCTTGTTTTTCATGAAGGCCAAGCTTCCAGAGCTGCAGGCACGACCAGCCCCCAGTTTACTACACACTCCTCCACCAGAGAGCGAGGAGTTGGTATGGACACCTGGGGTCAATGACTGTGACCTCCTCATGTACCTCAGAGCAGCCAGGTCAGTGATTGAGCTTAATTGTACATTACCCCCAGTCATTCTGTTTATATTATATTATATTATATTATATTTGTAATTGTATTATGTTTTATTTATTTAATTTTTCCATTATGTCTATTGTCTTAAAGGAGCATGGCAGCATTTGCAGGGATGTGTGATGGTGGATCCACGGAGGATGGGTGTTTAGCAGCCTCTCGTGATGACACCACACTCAATGCACTTAACATGGTGAGGAGCTGAGCTTATGTAAACATTGCAATACAACTAGACATGTACAGATACCGATTCCCGCAACTTGGGTATCGGTTGATACCAAGTACCGATCCGATACCAGTGTGTAATTCAAAAAATCACACCCTGTGTGAGGGTAGCGGCGCCTTTGATACATTTTGTCATCGATATGTGTTTATAATGTGTTTATAGCCATGTGTCACGTGAAGCTTGACCAATCACTTTGTTGACGCACCTGACCAATCAGAACGTTGACGTACGCACCCGGACAAAGTCAGGTATAGAGCAGGATCCGCTCTATACCTAAAGGTATAGAGCGGCTAGCGCCGCTAAAAATATATATTGGACAGTGGTTCTCAAAGGGGGGTCCAGGGACCCTCAGGGCTCCTTAAGGGGGTTCCAAATGGACCCTTACAAGTCTGTAACTCTTAAGGTCCTTACACACCCGGGCGCTTTTTTCATGCGAATAATACGTTTTTTTTAAAAACCTTATAAAGTCAATGCAAGCTTACATGGAGCGAAAAAGCGAAGCGAAAAAGCGTCTTTTAATTATTCGTAACGAGTCCGAATTTTGCGTATATTCGCATATTCGCCGGTGTGTAACCGCCTTTAGAGTTATGGGGGTCCTTGAAATTAAAAGGTCTGAGAACCACTGATCTAGGAATAAATAGAAATTCCATTAATAATTGTTAATGTGCAAGTTAGTACAATTATAATTGTAAATAGTAAAGTAAGAGTATAAAACAGTCGTGCAACATCAACTGAAGCAATCGAAATATGACTGTAAATTAAATCATCATGCATAATGACGTGGTATCGGACTGGCATACTGGCCGATACCAGCATTTTAGGCAATATCGGCAGCTTTTCCGATACTGCTATCGATATTGGAAAAACTCTTATCGGTTTGCTGATTCATGAGAACCATCTGTGTTTTTTCTCATTTCAGTTACATGCAAGCCATTATGATGCTGCAAAAGCACTCCAGCGCCTGGTTAAAAAGCCAGTACCAAAGCTCATTGAAAAATGCTGGTCAGAGGATGATGTGGTAATACTACTGTGTTTCAGTTCTAATTATGTCTGTTAGCTGATGGAGGTTAATTTAATAGAAATTGCATTCATTTTGATTGTGTTAAGTACTTTAGTTATATTTTGAAAGTGATTTATTTTAGCTATCATTGTCTGTTATACTTACTTTAGTCATAATAATAATAATACATTTTATTTGTATTGCACTTTTCATTCACAGGGAATCTCAGAGTGCTGCGTAGTTAAAACATATAATCAATCATAGGTTAAGGTTAAAAGCAGGGTTTAAAAATGTCAAGCTTCTCTGTCCCTTTCCATTTGCTTCCAATTGCTGAATACCCCTGTAATATCAAGTACCTAACAAGTAGTGTTATCACATGAAATTATGGAACAATTGATCTGTTGTCTTGTAAACTTGAAATGTTTTATTTCTGTTCTTCCTACAACAGAAGCGATTCATCAAAGGCCTGAGACAATATGGCAAGAATTTCTTCCGTATTCGGAAAGAATTGCTGCCCAGCAAAAAAACAGTAATTGAAAAAAGAATTGTTATTTATAATCCAATGTTTTTTTCCTCAAATGTTTTTCTTCCATTATACAGTATTTCTTTTATTTATTTAGAAACTGATCCTAGTAAATAATGGTGTCTTAAATTGTTGTTTTTCCTATCAGGGTGAACTGATCACATTCTATTACCATTGGAAAAAAACACCAGAGGCGGCTGGAACCAGGGCCTATCGTCAGCATCGGCGACAGCCATCTTCACGCAAAGCCAAGACCCGCTCGGTTACAGCCACTGTGAATACGTCCCGATCGCACTCAAGTAAGTGAGCAGTGAGCAGTGAGCACTCCTCTGAATTCATTTAAAACACTGACATTACAGGGTACAGTTGGCTTTCTTTAATCCCATTATCATCCCATTATTTTGTTGCTGTTTGTAGGGTAATGTATTGTGTGTGACAGCAGTCATATAACCTTATCTAGTACGAGGTCCTCCATCTAAGCTTGTCTTTTCCTTTGCAGTGGACATGAGCTCAGCCAGCGAGGATGATCTTGACAGTGAGGACAGTGAACAGGAAATGAAGAGCTATACATGCGGTCATTGTTCCACAACAAGTAAGTGCTGTTCTTAATGATTTGGGCAGAGTTCAGTAGCAATTGGTCACACAAGATTTGTGTGAGGGTTTGAAACCCTTGAAAGTGCTTGTATTTGCGTTACGTTGCTTTCTTCTGGTGCGAAACAATGTTGTTAATGAGGCAAAAGTGACTTTAGACTTATTTGAGGATCGTTTAACAACTTCTGTAACGTGTTTTTTTCCGCTTTGTTATATGCTAAATGTTTATCATATGGTTAATTTGGACAAACCAATTATTGTTTTCTGTAGTTCTATCTATATCGATATCCTACAAAATATTAACATCCCTATTAAAAACACTTGTAAGATTTTCTTTCCTGAAAATCTGTACAAAACATTCTCACATAACCTTTTTAACAGCTTCTAAGGATTGGCTGCCAGGGGGCAGGGACAACGTCTTGCTTTGCACAACATGCCGCACGTACTACAACAAGCATGGCCGTCTGCCGCCAGCTCAGAAACCTGCAGACCCTCCGTTTATGTTCAAACCTGTTAAAGAAGAAGAAGAGGGGCACAATGGCAAGCATGGCATGAGGACGAGACGGAGCAGAGCACCCGTAAGCCTGAAACTACATCACTTCGTCACATGCGGTGCACCCCATTGTCATGTTTCATATCGGCACATATTTGTGCTCTTCAACCACTTAAACTCTATGTGCTTTGTTGCATAGGGTCCCCCTCCTTTTTTCCCCTCTACAATAAATCTCTCCTGAAAATTGGCAATCCACAAGTTCACAATGCGGCACGTTGCGATGCATTTTGAGCTTGTTGATTGGCTATTTTGGATGAATATTAGCCTATTTTCATCAGTTATGATAGACATGCCCAGAATAAGAATGCTAGGGTTCATGTTATTAACAAGGGCATCTATATCTGTGAGGGTCGTCACATCTCTCAAAATTGAATTATTCTTAGATTATCATTATTAAGATATCAGCCTAAATTGCCCAATAGCTTTTAAAAAGTCCCCTGAAGAAGAAATTATAAATTCTAATAAGCAGTGTTGCTTGATTGTACAGAACAGGCAGTTTCCCCAATATTGATATCCATATTTAAAATCGAAACGGGCAAGTAAATCATTTCTTAGATGAATTCAGTTATATGAATGGTTTCATACTAAAATGCGGTTTTCAATAGACCAAACATGAAATGAGTGAAAGTGTGTCTCTCCATGCAGCAATCTTAATTAATCACATCTCCCACAGTGCGCAAGCTAGTAAGATCAGAAATGATGCATTGAATTCTTAAACACAACTGTGTGCTATAAAACAATCTTTTCTAATTAACACCAGACATCTACTGTAATTAACAACAGAGCCTGCCTACACTGAGTCTATTCTTTCATTAAATGTTGCTTTACCAGTATGCCTTTACCGCGGCCAAATACATATCATTTTGGGGGTCCTTGACATGAAAAAGTTTGAGCACCGCTGATACAGCAGCAATAGTTTTTCAGAAAACTGTTAGGATTTAGAAGACATTTGTATAATCGGCCTAAGGTCTAAATGGGTTAATGAATAACAATGTGTTTTTCTAATCCAGCTGTCGTCTTTGAGAAGTGGCCACAAGAGGCTCACAGGCTCTCCCACCAGTGAGGACCAGCAGTCCAGCAGCCAGACCTCCCCGAGTGGAGCAAGTTCTGTGTCCAATGCTTCTAGAACTTCTTCGGAAAGTAAGAATGACTCCACAAAGAAGCCAAACAAGGTACTTATACTTGCTTTCTCCACATAATGTAGCTGTGTAATATATAAATATCACAGTGAAAGCAGGGGTGTAGAAGTTGTTTAGCCAACTTGATATGTCATATAATTATTTTTTAATAGAATTAAAATGGATGTAGAATCAAAACAAACTGCTCGATAATTCTTTGCGTGGGTATAATCCATAGGTTGTTGCTAAGTCAGAAGTCTACATCCATATACTTTAAAGGGATAGTCCACCCCCAAAATGACTTTTTTTTCCCGCAGTCCTAAGCGGCTCCGGTAGGAGATACAAAGGACACTCTTTGTGTCTCCTACCGGAACCGCTGCCGGTCATCAAATTATTGGCTTAGGAATGCGACAAAAACAAAAAAATTGCCATGAATTCAAGTCTCCATGGGGTGACTAATCGAAAAAAAAGTCATTTTGGGGGTGAACTATCCCTTTAACTACGAGTCATGAGGGATATTATTGAACTATTATTATTACATTCCAACTACAAGTTTTTATGATAGTACGTCATGGTTGTTGCCATATCTCGTGGTTGGCGGTGGCTCAGGAGGTAGTGCAGCCACCTGGGAACTGGAAGGTTTCCAGTTGGATCACTGGCTCCTCCTGGCTTCATGTCGTAGTGTTCTTGAGCAAGACACTGAAATCCCTAACTGCTTCCGATGAGCAGGTTGGTAACTTGCAGTGTTGATTTTGACAGCACATTTCCATTTAGTTTTAGTCATATTTTAGTCATCTGAAATGTTTTAGTTTTAGTCTAGTTTTAGTCGACTCAATATCATAAGATTTTAGTCGACTAAATCTACAGTTGATTTCGTCGACTAAAATGTATTTTGGCGGACCTTGATGGCGTTGTAATGCCTGATTTTACACTTGGTTGCGTGCTGAAAATAGCGAGCTTGTAGATCTGCTATTTTCAGAGTGCAACACCCGAGCGCAACCAAACATAAAATGACTTGTCTTTTAGTCCTACTGGATCTCTTCTCCACTAGTCCCTCCCTTTAACATTTTAGTCTAGTTTGTATTTGTTGACGAAATTGAAATACATTTAGACATATATTTTAGATATTTTAGTCATCATAGCTTATTTTTTTCCCCGTTTTCGTCAGTGAAAAAAGGTAGTCGACAAACATTTTTCGTCATAGTTTTAGTCGACAAAATCAACACCGGTACCTTGCATGGTTGCCTCCACCATCGGTGTGTGTGTGAATGCGAGAATGTAATGTACATTGTACATGCTTTTGGTTGCTTTTTTGCTTTTTTTTTTTGCTTTTTTGGGTAAAGGTGCTATAGAAATGCAGCACATTTAGTGCACTTGGGTGGTCGCAGTTGTAAAGTAGCTGCCCACCACCACGGAGTATGTGGGTTTGATTCCACCGGGGTGGAATCACGGCTTTGTCAAGCGTCTCTATACGAACACAATTGGCCCGTGTTCGGGGGAGGGAAGCCAGGCGGGGAGAGTGATGTTTATTTGTTACTGCATGTAATCCTACGGGCTGGGGCGGACACCTGTCAGCAGGGAGTGTTGGGTGGGAGGAGTGGGACAGAGGCTCCACATCCTCCCTGTGGGGGCTCCTCACTGGCAAGTTTGAAACTGTCCAGCATGCTGCAGTTGGATCTCAGGATGGGATTGTTTAGTATAGAGTATAGTTAGTGGCATATGGCATGTAACGATTCACAAAAATGATCATACTTTTCAGTGACGCTTTTCAGCATTACTTATCCTGTCTTGTGTTAACAACTATTAATGACATGTTCTATCAACAGAAGATAAAGGAGGAAGCACCATTACCAAAGACAACAAAACGTACGAGGGAGAGTGCCGCTCAGGAACCTGACGAGCCAGATAAAGTTACACCTAAAAGACCCAAGACACAGGTGGGAAAACATCAGCTGGAGTGTTTTGACTTTATAGTAGAAAATGAAAACGAGCACACTCGGTCTGTATATAATGTTTAGCCGGGTGCACAGCTCACGAAGATTTCCAATAAGAAAATAATAGCCAGCACTCCGAAGTCCTTCTGGTACCTTTAATTCATGGACGCACGGATGGCATACACAGACGTGTTTCGGAAACGTGTCCTAAAGAAGCCGTAGTCTCATCATTTCTTTGAGTTTGGAACTAAACTCTTTCTTTGGTTACACATGTTCCAGTTAGTAAGTAAGTTAAACACTCCCTGGAATATCGTCTCAGAGTGTATCTGAAGCCTTCAAAAATGTTAGTTGAGTGCCCCCCCACATGTTGCTACAATTAATAGGAATTGGGGCTTGTTTAAAAAACTGAATGAACTATGACCTTCCTTGGCAGTTGACAGGCTTATTGAGACATGACATGGTGGGTGTGACATGGCCATCATCAGTGGTCCAAAGAGCATATAAACAGGGGTGCACATAACTGGTGCGCAGGTGCGCATGCGCACCCAAAATAAAAAATGCGCACCACATCAGACGACGCGAGGCGCTTTTGCGCACCAACAGCTGGGACAGGAATTTCCAAGCTTTTATTTTTTAGCAAAACAAAAAAATAAAAGCCTGGAGATCGAGGCTAGGAATTTACTTCCTGAAGCTACACTCACACAATCTCGCTAAAGCACCCGTCGGCCCCATGTACAGCCATTAGGCACAGGGGTAGAGGACGCATGCTGCACGTGATTGTATGAGTGTTGCCTCGCGTCGCCTCGCATCGCATCGCATTGCCTCGCTGCGTGCACGCAGCCAGCAGCGGCTGTTAGAGGCACTCGTCACCGATGATGAACGCACCGTAATGGTGCAAAATATGCCGTGAACGTCCAAATATGGCGGATAAAATCAGCGCAGCAGCACAGGGCACCAACCTTGGGGGCTTTACCTAACAGCGTGAGAAAAAAAAACGGCGAAAATCGGTGGAATTTAGAAGCAGAGCGTCCTTTTTTCTCGCGCAGCACCCCCCCCGTCGATAAAACTGTCCGGTGGGCACCGTGCTGAATCCCCCCCCCCCCCCCCCCCCGGTTGACAAAACGGGACGGGACCATGTGCACCAAGTCACATCTCCAGGTGCTCTTCTGAGCACCACACCTAAAAAGTTATGTGCACCCCTGCATATAAAAACAATTTTCCAACATTTAAGAAAAGATGTGGGTTTCTGTACTTTGACCGGCAAATTGACCACATTCACCCATAGTTCCCACCCCTGAGCATGATGCAAGAGAAACATGTCCGCTGTGTGATCATGGTCAATTCCTTGCTCCTGAAATCTAAATCATCCCCCACACACACACAGCCACACTAACTGCATGTGGTGTTGTTTGGTCCTGCAGGAACCACAGGGATTACGGTCAGAGGGCGAAGCAGAGACGGAGGAGAGCTCTGATAGCCGCAGTGCCAATGGTGATGTCAGCAGTGACACCAAAGACATCGACCAGGACAACCGCAGCTCCTCCCCCAGCATCCCCAGCCCTCACCAGGGCAACGAGAGCGACTCTGACTCCTCCGCCCAGCAGCATGGCCTCCCATCGGAGCCCGCTGCCCTGTCCGACATGCAATCCCCACAGGCCCCAGCATCTCAGGGCATCCCCCCGGCAAACCCCCCTCCGCCGCCGCCTCAGACTGCACCTTCCTCCGATCCCGCCCAGAGTCCCCCTCCTCCTCCTTCTCCTTCTCCAGAACCTCCTCAGCCGGCCTCCTCCTCTCAACCGGCCAGTTCCACGGCCGTGCATGGCCGTCCGCAGCAGCCCACCTCCTCCCACCCTCCCCCGGGGGGCCAGCCGCCTCTCCCTCTACCCGCAGCACAGGGTTTCCCGCTTTCAGCAGCGTTTCAGGTTCCCCCTCAGTCCGTTCCTTCTCTCCCCCCCGCCCAACCTCTGCCGCCGCACGGCGGCCCCCCGTCTCAGGTCGGGCAACAACGCCCCCCTCATTTCTCCAGGGAGTCCCAGCTCCCCCAGAGTATTATTTCTTCTTCCGGGCCCCACCAAATCAAACCGCCCCCCACCACCCCTATTCCACCTTCTTCACACAACAAGCAGATGCCGCACCTGCCCGCCGCGCCCTTCCCCCAGATGCCTTCCAATCTCCCGCCGCCCCCTGCGTTGAAGCCTCTCAACTCTCTGCCCAACCAGCATGCCCCCGGTGCCCCTCCGCCGCCTCTCCAGCTCATGCCTCAGTCCTTGCCCGTGCAGCCGCTCCCTGCCCAACCTCCGGTTCTCTCTCAGCTGCAGAGCCATCCCGGCAGAAGCGGCCATTCCTCTCACCCATCATCCAGTGCGTCCTTAGGACACCCCGTCCCCTCCTGTCCTGCACCGTCGTCGTCTACTATGGGTCTTGTCCCTAGTCTCCAGCCCTCCTCCTCCTTCCCCTCCCTCCCCCTGAGGCCGTCGCCCAGCGCCCCGGTGGGGTGTCCTCCTCCCACACACATTCAGATCAAAGAAGAGCCGCTGGATGACTCCGAGGAGGCGGAGAGCCCGCCACCTCCACCTAGAAGCCCCTCTCCGGAGCCCTCCGTTGTGAACATTGCCAGCCATGCAAGCCAGTCCGCACGGTATGTTGGAAGACATTTAAGCAGTCGGTTCTGCCAACACAGTTTTGGTTCAGATTTATTAGGCTCCGACACGTAGCATAAATGGTAATGCATAACAGACACACACACACACACACACATTCACATGAGAGACTAGTGTTGACAGAAGAATGCCCAAGTGTCTGCAGGCCAGGGAAAGATGGACAGATTGCTGATAATTAAAGGCTCAAATAGCTAACTGATGGAAATAAGAGATTACTAGTGAATTGTCTCATTAATTACTGTCACTCACAGCTAATTTTTGACTCTGGGTTCTCACCGCATGGGTGGTTCTTTAACACACGTGTGTGTGGGTGGTTAAAAAAAAGAAATGCATATAAAATGATATGATTATGCAGCCAAGATGATGATCTTGGGAAAAACTAAAACGAAGCAGAAAAACTACAATCTACAATCACTCAGCTTTATTGATAACAAGTTGTTGAGCACAAAGCCACCAACCTCACTTTTCAGTTATTGATACATTTAAAATGACAACAATGCAAAATAATGTTTCTTCTCATAGGACAAGCCCTTTGAGAACTAGAATATACAATATTGGTAACCATACAGTAATAATACTCAGTATATGCAAAAGCTTTACACAAATGCATAGTTGAACTAGAGTCAAAATGTGTAACATAGTACAGTGATGAGTCACAGGCCACCACAAATGGTTGTGTTTCTACAACTGTATCATACAATGGTGACGTGTTAATCACTGAGAGTACTTGTGCCCTCTGGTGGCCAAACAGGGAATTCACGTGAGACTAGTTAGCCAAGTACCATTTCTGAACACAGTCAGCAAAGTGACTCAGCTCCACCAGGGGCCCGTGGTGTAAAGTAACATTTACTACTAAAGTACATTTACTCAAGTACTCTTCTTAAGTACAATTTTGAGGTATTTTTACTTTACTGGAGTATTTCCAATTTTCAGTACTTTTACTTTTACTCCACTGCATGTCAGAGGCAAATATTATACTTTTACTCCACTACAATTATTTGAAAACTTTAGTTACTAGTAACATTGTAGATTTTGATTATTATTACAAAACATACCTTACCCACTTCAGCCCTATATACATTTCGGCCATTTGAAAATAGCCAATCTACAAGCTCACGATGCGACGCATTGTGAGCTTGTAGATCTGCTATTTTCAAAAGATTTGTATACATTTTATACATTTTATTTGAAAACGTATGAAATGGGACATTCTGCATAATGAGTACTTCCTACTTTTGTAGAAAGGACTCTTGTGCTTTTACTCAAGTAAATGTATGATTCCGGACTTTAACTAGTAACAGAGTATTTCTACATTGCAGTATACTTTTACTTAAGCAAAAAAATCTTAGTACTTTTTCCACCACTGCTCATATCCACCAGAGGCCCACATAACACTGAGTGTACATCATTTACATTGCATAATATAGGACAAAGCAGAAGAACAACATTAACCTGGCAGTCCTGTTCTATGCAACTCATCATTTTAGGAAACCTTTTTTGTCCTGGCAGTAACGATGCAATTTCCTTTTTGTTTAACCCATTAAGACCTGGAACTGTGTCATTTTTAGATTTGAGCTAAAAAGCATTATTTTACACTTTGGGCTATTCAAAAATAGCAGATATACAAGCTCATAGCGCGGCACCGAGTGCCGCGCTACGAGCTTGTAGATCTGCTATTTTTGAGAAATCGAGAAAATGTGTGCACATTAATATATTTATATTCTTTTAAAGCGAACACTTTTAACTCAAATCTTTGCTTCCTGGGGTCCCTGGAACATAATATTTTGACATGGGGGTCGGCGGCTAAATACATATCATTTTGGGGGTCCTTGACATGAAAAAGTTTGAGAACCACTGGTATAGAAACATAGGTTTTTCAGAAAACTGTTGAAATTTGGAAGACATTAGCTAAGAATCGCCCTCAGGTCTTAATGGGTTAAGAAATGTATTCTTTTTTTGCATGATTTTCGTACATTCACACATTTTGTAAACCCCATAGGTTTATCAAACACTTGGACCGAGGCTACAACTCCTGCGCCAGAACAGACCTGTTCTTCACTCCACTTGCATCATCCAAGCTGGCCAGGAAAAGAGAAGACGCAGTGGAAAAATCCAGGAGGGAGGCTGAGCTTAATGCGCGGCAGGAACGCGAGAGAGAGCGGGAGAAGGAGAGAGAGAGGGAGCGAGAGAGGGAGGCAGACAAGCATGCTGTGAGTATAAACGCTCCTTATGTGTCTTTATTCTTCCGCTACCTTTAAATGCTTCTCATGTTTACTATAACGTGTGTTATTGCGTCTACCTACTCCTGCTTGGCTTTACAGAGAGCCGCCTCCAGCTCTTCCCACGACAGTCGCATGAGCGAGCCTCAGATGTCGGGCCAAGGCCACATGCGGTCGTCTTTCGAGCAGCCCCCCGCCTCGGTGGCCGCCGTGCCCCCCTACATCGGACCCGACACGCCCGCCCTGCGCACCCTGAGCGAGTACGCCCGACCTCACGTCATGTCCCCCACCAACCGCAACCACCCGTTCTTCGTGCAGCTGTCCCCCGGGGACCCCCTGCTGGCCTACCACATGCCAGGTACATCTTTTTTTTCTCTTTTCTTTTTTTCCTAAAATGTTTTTTATGATGTTCTGCATAGTAGTGTATATCTGTCTGTCATTTAACCCTTTAAAAAGCCTGAGGTTCCGATTCTACAAAATGTCTTCTAAATCCTAAACTGTTTTTTGAAAAAACTTGTGTTACTATGTCAGTAGTTCTCAAACTTTTTCATGTCAAGGACCCCAAAATGTATATGTATTTGGCCACGGACCCCGATCTCAAAATATTTTGTTCCAGGGACCCACCAGAAGCAAAGATTTGAGTTACAAATGTTTGCTTTTGCTTGTTCGTTAAAAATATATATATATACTGTATATATTCAAAGATTTGCACACATTTTAACGATTTCTCAAAAATAGCAGATCTACAAGCTCATAGCGCGGCACTCGGTGCCGCGCTATAAGCTTGTATATCTGCTATTTTTGAATAGCAAAAGTGTAAAATAATGCTTTTTTTAGCTCAAATCTAAAAATGACACAGATGCTTCTTCAGGTCTTAATGGGTTGTTAATGTCAATATGAATTGAGTACAAAGGCCCCAAAGGAATGGAAACAAGCCAATGGCTTGACCTTTATATTGAACTGTACTTTCATGTGCTTTTTTTTCTGCAAACTTCTAATAAAGTATTCAATCAATCAATCAATCAATCAGGTCTCTACAGCGCCGAACCCAGCATGCGAGAGCGGGAGCTCAGGAACCTCCGAGAGAGGGAACTCCGCGAGAGGATGAAGCCCGGCTTCGAGCACAAGCCTCCGGAGATGGAGACCATGCACCCTTCGGCCAACCCCATGGAGCACTTTGCCCGACACGGCGCGCTGGCTCTGCCGCACATGGCCGGCCCGCCCCACCACGGCCACCACTTTGCGGCGTTCCACCAGGGGCTCAACCAGCACCTGGAGCGAGAGCGGATGCAGGCGATCGCGGCGGCGGGACAACAGATGCGCCCGGAGCAGCTGAGCTACGCCGAGCGGCTGACCGCCGAGAGGCTTCACGCCGAGAGGATGGCGTCGGTCGCCAGCGACCCGGCCGCCAGGCTGCAGATGCTCAACGTGACGCCGCATCATCACCAGCACTCGCACATCCACTCTCATCTGCACCTGCATCAGCAGGATCCGCTCAACCAAGGTGAGGAAGCACGCTTGTTTTGGTAGTTTTTGTTGTTGACCTTTTAAAATGGACCTTAAAATGTTTGCTGCTTGTAGTCATAAACGTCAGCTAGGTGTCATGCAGGTGTTAACACATTCTCTGCCTGGTATTAATTAAAGGTAGGGTAAGTGATATTTTTTGGTTAAAACAAAACGTTTTTTGTTAAAAGGTTAACTCATTCCCTGCCTAGAACGACTAAAACGACTTTTTTTTAAATTAAAAAAAAATGTTTTACTTTTTTTTTTTTTTTTGACCCAAAGACCAAGGAGATAGGATTTTTCGAAGATCTAGACTCCCATCAACTTCCTTGTTAACTTAAAATCTTGGCAGTGGGCAAACACGGCCAGAAATAATTCTGGCAGTGAATGAGTTAACATAAAAGGTTCTCCTAACATGGGAGTGGATGGAGTGACTTATCATTCTCTTGCAGTCAAGGGATCATTCATAGGTTGGCGAAGAGCGGCCTCTAGCATAATTTCATTTTTTTTATTGGCGGAGATTTCCGTCAACGGCAGTCAAGTGTTTGATTTGAAATGACGGAGATCTCTGTCAATGGCAGGGAATGTGTTAAATGTAAATGCATAATCCAGTAAAGCCATATTGCTTCACACTAATAATGTTGCATCACCACCACCAGGTAACAGCCCTCATCCTCTGGACCCGCTGGGACAAGGGCCACGTTTGGCCAGGTTCCCCTTCCACCCCAACCATCTACTCAATGACCTGCCTCATGACCACGATATGCTTCGCCATCCCTTGTTCGGTTAGTGACCTTAATCATTTAAATCGCTCTATGCCCCAACCTGTGGACCGCGAAGGGTATTGCAAGCCCCAAATATAAAGTCATATTGTTTTTCCTTTAAAACCTTGAAAATGTGTTTTCATTGTGATACCGATAAATAGGAATTTAAAGTATACTATGTTGGTTCCATTGATCGAAGCCAGAACACAAACGATTGATTGATCATTGAAATAAACACGTGAATGCTTTCAAAATGTTCACGTGGGCCCTGATCCAGAAAAGGTTGGAAACTTCCCCCCACCTTTTTTTTAAATTGCCAAAGTATAAAACAATGGTTAAAGTGGTTAAAATCTAAAATGACAGATGCTTTCCCGTTCTTAACCCATTAAGACCTGTGACGCATCTGTGTCACTTTTTGATTTGAGCTAAAAAAGCATTATTTTACACTTTGGCTATTCAAAAATAGCAGATATACAAGCTCGGTGCCGCGCTATGAGCTCGTAGATCTGCTATTTTTGACAAATCGTGAACATTTGTGCAAATATTTGAATATATATTGTCTTAAAGCAAACATTTGTAACTCAAATCTTTGCTTCTGGGGGGTGCCTGGAACAAAATATTTTGAGATGAGGGTCCACTGCCAAATACATAAACATTTTGGGGTCCTTGACATGAAAAAGATTGAGAACCACTGACATAGAAACATAGTTTTTTTTTTTTTTTTTTTTTAAACAGGATTTAGAAGAGATTTTGTAGAATCGGCCTCAGGTCTTAAAGGACGACTTCACCGCTTTTCAACCTATCTTCATATAATTGGTCCTCACTAATACTCATGATAAAATGGTATAATTTTTTCCTACTTGGTCTGTGTCTCATAGGAGGGCTGTGGACAGTCCAGAAACCTGTCTACCAGTGACATCATCGTTAGGCATGATTTTTTTTCCCAACAAGATTTCACATTTTTTATTTAGATTTTTATTAACACAAGAACAATGGCTTCTTTTATTGCATTGCAACTTTCCAGGAATAGAAAGCCTGCAGTTTCTATTAGCTTGGATTCCCCATTGATGATGTCACTGGTAGACGGGACTCTGAACTGTCCACAGCCCTCCTCTGAGACACAGATCGAGTAGAAAAAAATTGTACCATTTTATCATGAGTATTAGTGAGGACCAATTATATGAAGATAGGTTGAAAAGCGGTGAAGTCGTCCTTTAATGGGTTAATACTCACCCAAGTCCACTTATTTAATTTCGAGCTTGTTGCCTTTGCATGTTTTACAGGAGCTGCGTATCAACGAGAGCTGCAGGGCCAGCTGCAAGGCCACATGCCACAGATGTCTGCCGCGCACCAGCTCCAAGCCATGCATGCGCAGTCTGCGGAGTTGCAGAGGATGGCTATGGAACAGCAATGGCTTCATGGACATCATCACCTACATGGAGGCCCTCTACCCGGGCAAGAGGATTATTACAGGTAATGTGTAAGAAACGTCATTCATGTCGCTTTTTTCTTTTTTTTTATGTATAATGTGTAATCTTGAACCAAATCGATAAATAATTAAAACGAGGAACTTTATGGGAAGTCATCGATATTTGCTCAGTGATCGTCGTACTTCACTATGAAGCCAAATTTACTACAAATATGATTATTTATTAATCAACATTGGTATCTTTTCACTTAAAACAACCATTAACGCAGTCCACTGATGTGTGTGTGTGTGTGTGTGTGTGTGTGTGTGTGTGTGTGTGTCTGTGTGTTTTCTATAGCCGTTTGAAGAAAGAAGGTGACAAGCCATCATGAGCCCCAGATGGTGCATGCCATAAAAACCTATACTATACCTAATAAATAGAATACTGTGTACTTTGAAAACTGTATAAGAGAATATGTGTGTCCTTTGTTTTGTTTTAATATATTTAAAAAAAGAAAAAAAGATCTTTGTGAAACTGTATGCTCATTCCTTGTTCAGCACTTAAAGAGATTGTCCAAGTTTGTCTGCAATTTTCATATTGATAGTCTAGTTTTAAAAATTTATACTGTCTTTATCATCAAAATGATTCCAATCGCACGTGTTAATGAGGGATATATATATGCAGGTAGGGAGTTTTCTTAAACCCATTGAAGCCGTTTCATATGCAGTAAGGTATGCCAAGATATGTCTCTCTTAAAGGATATGAAATCATCTAATAGACTTTGATTTTCAGTTTAACTGTTGCTTTGATTTCTACCTGAACCCCTTGTACAGAATTGCATTTTAATCCGTGTTTGAATGACTGACTTTTAACAACCTAGCATGATTTTCGTTTTCACCAAACTTGAGTAGCAAGTTGCGTTGGTGTGTGCATAGAATTGGAAAGCATAGTAGAGATCAATTTTATTCGAAATCTGCTAAATATTTGTCTAAATCCTAAAATTTTATATTTCAAGATATCTTTTCACAGTGTAACCTAAGCTTTTACTCATTTTTGAGATTGTAAATGTAAATACATGTTCAACCTTCTATATTATTGATATTACAGTAGATGTGACCTTGACTTTCAGCCTGGCACAGTAAAAGTAACCCATTTAGATAAATACAGTATATAGTGTTACTAAGTGAAAGAATTGTAAATTGGACTATCACCTGTGTCACCCCTAACAGAAAGTTGTATTACAACAATGTATCCACAGTGTTTTAATGATCAGGACAAATAATTAGTATGAAACTAACACCTGTTATCCTAACCCAATTAAAACTAAATTTAATATTTATGTGAAATAATATGGTAAAAAGTGTATACATTGCATATTTATTTCAATAAATACTTCTGCAATAACACAAACATGAACCTGAATATAATTATTTAAAGGATGCACGCACGAACCACAACGACGTCCGTTGCATCACGTTTTTCCAATTATCAACATTGTCTTTCATCTTAAAGGGATAGTTCACCCTCAAAATGAATATCGATTAGTCACCCCATGGAGACTTGAATTCATTTTTTTGTTTTTGTCTTATTCCTAAGCCAATAATTTGATAACAGGCAGCAGTTCCGGTAGGAGACACAAAGAGTCCTTTGTGTCTCCTACCAGAACCGCTGTCTACCGGTCCGCCGGTCATCAAATTATTAGACTGAAAGAACGAGCCCGATCGATGGTCTTGAAGGGCGGATCCAAACCCAGCCGCCCGGATTCGTGCGGGGCTTCCTATTGCTTCACCAATCTATGTCCCCTCCCCCCCTCCCCTCCCCCCCACGGCCTGTGCACGGAGCACGCTGACGTCACCAAATTTAGAGCGACGCCCCTCTGCACTCTGATTGGTTAGGAGATAACAAGGTCCTAAGACCATTGTTCCTGCATCGTTCGCCCAGGCTTTTTTTCTTTTGTAACAAAACAAAAAGCATGGGTTTCCGAGGCTATCAAATTATTGGCTTAGGAATGTGACAAAAACTAAAAAATATCCACAAATTCAAGTCTCCATGGGGTGACTAATCCATAGAAAAAAAGTATTTTTTTGGGTGAACTATCCCTTTAAGCTTGCTTGAAGGTTTCAGTTGCTCCATCATGCCTCATTCGAGTTTTATCATAGTGCCATGTCAACATGAAGTTTCCCAAGGACATTTCTGTGAAATGCTACCGGCTAGCGTCATTCCTGCTTCCCATAATCTGCTGTCACGAATCGATAGACCACGTTCAGATCCCCATAGACATGCCAAAAATGCTAATAAGCAGCTTACATATGGGAAAATGGGGAATCAGCTGTGCCAGTCTGGGAGTATGCCAATGCTCGATGCACATGTGCAATTTTAGATCGATTGGACGAACCCTTTGATGGATACAGACCGTCAGACGAAGAGTTTCTCAATGTATAGTAGGACTGTACAGTAGGAGGACCTGACTGAGCTAGAGACAGGCAGTGTTTGGTAAATACTGTACTGTGGTGCTGACATTTCTCTTTTTTTTTGTTAGGCATGTAACAATTTATTGAAAATCGATTGAAACTGGTGACAATTTAAATCGATTTAATAAAACAATTATCACGATGCAAAAAATAGCCAAAAAGAGAAGAAAATACTGGATTTGTGTAAGAGAATAAAAAAAAAGATTTTTCGGTCATTAATAATTTTGTTTAAAAGATCTTGAAAAATTGTATTGTGAACCTAACATCGTGATTCATATCGTGAGTTCAGTGAATCGTTACATGCCTACTGTTTGTTAACACATACAGCCAACTTGACAGAAGAGGCAAGTAATAATATATTCACTCATTACTTTATTGCACAAAGTCATACATGTACTGTAGGCCTACACTAGCTACTTTGTCCGCATGTTGCAGCAATCATTTGGCATAGCAGTTGCATCTATACATAACAATCAGCTTTAAAGGCGTAGTTCACCCCAAAAATGACTTATTTTCTATCATCTACACACCCCGTGAAGCCTTGAAATCATGGATATATTTTTGTTTTTGGCGCATTCCTGAGCCAATAATTTGATGACGGGTCATCGGTCACTAGGAGACTCAGTAGGAGACTTTTACCGGAGACTGCCAGTCATCAAATTATTGTTTTAGGAATGCGACAAAAACAAAAACATCCCCATGAATTCAAGGCTTCATGAGGTGTGTAATTGATAGGAAATACGTTTTTTTTGGGGGTGAACTACTCATTTCATAGTAACACTTAGCATAATCACCCTAGATATTAAGATGATTATTATAGGGGCACACGTAGCATCTTTAATGCTAGGTGTTTATATTCATCATAGGGAAATCTTCATAGGGGCCTTTCTATCTACAATCTTTAATGTTCAACACAGATCAGCTTTGTTAAAACATATTTTGAACTCACAGTGGAAGCTACTGCTCTTTGAGCTCAACAACATTGCATTCCATCACGTTCTCTCCTATTGCACTACATCAGATCTGGCAGGAAGGCGTCTTCACTACATTTTGGACGTATATCACCATCAGCAGACCATAAACCTACTTTATCCTTTCTTCAAACATACCTGTAGCCTACTGTACACTTAAACCATCCCAAAATCTATAACTTGCATTTTTCACACTCTTAAAAGTTGATCACACATATGATGCCTCACACACATGTACACACACCCATACATGTACACACTATTGGAAGAAAGTCATCAGATCAATCATGAAACAAACTAGAATGTAGCCAGAATATCACAGAATACAACAGCTATTAAACACAGGTGTTACAGTATGTAATGGTCCACATCAACATTGTTTACCCAGAACCAAATGTATTTAACCCATTAAAACCGCATCTGTGTCATTTTAGCTATATATATATAGCAACATACGTTTTTCAGAAAATTCTTCAGATTTAAAACAGTGGTTCTCAAAAATAGCAAATATGCAAGCTCACAGCTCGAGCTTGTATCTGCTATTTTTGAACATTTAAAAAGAAATCTTCTCTTCTGGGGGTCCCTGGCACAAAACATTTTCAGATTGGGGCATCCGCGGCCAAATACATATCATTTTGGGGGTCCTTGGCACGAAAACTTTTGAGAACCACTGATTTAGAAGGCATTTGTAGAATTGGCCTCCTCCGGTCTTAATGGGTTAAAACAGTTGAACTATTTGCAAGAAATATTATGATTTGGAAGCTGCTATCTAATCATACATTAGCGACTGTAATCCATGGCATGAAAATACTTTTAGTGTGGACCCAAGTGAAAATGTTTGGAAATGTGTCTTCTTTGCCCCTTGTATATCAAGAGTCATCTTGCGGTGGATCCTTCTTCAGATAGTGCCGCAGGTACTGGATAGCTGATATTGCGCTCACATTTGCCAGCAGAGCTGTGTACAGCATGTCAGTGAATGTTATTATTAGCTTTAGAAGTCAACCCCCTGTTTATATAGTTGATACTGTAATAGATATCTAGAATTTTTCACATTTTAAACACCAAGGTTTTAATCACAAACAGAAGTCATCGGGTAAAGGGATCACAGTTTGCAAGCAGTGGAACAGTGGTGGAAAAAGTACAAAAATGTTTTACTTATCAGTATCAATACTGCAATATAGAAATACTCTGTTGCAAGTAAACGTCCGGAATTCAAAATGAACTTGAGTAAAAGAATAAAAGTATTGACATCAAAATGTACTTTAAAGTACCAAAAGTATAAGTGCTCATTATGCAGAATGTCCCATCTCAAGAGTTTTTTCAAATTAAAGGTAGGGTAAGTGATATTTTTTGGTTAAAACAAAAAGTATTTTGTTAAAAGGTTAAAGCACTATATTCTGATAGTAATCGTTGCTATAGAGTGTTTGTTCAGTAGCAGGAGTCTCCCCGTCTCTCCAGCTCTTTAATAGACAGAAAATACATTTTCCGGTAGGTGTCAAAATCTCAGCCAATCAGAAGAAAGTACCCATTTTTAAGCTTCATTTTTATAGTGTTCTAGTTCCAATTTTTCCTGCTCATTTCTTAGTGTCATCACTTCCAATTTCACTCGTTTAATCTATATCCTGATTGAGTTCTCTATCCTGATTGGATAAAATTGGAAATGAAACTGAAACTGAAACGAAAATGTATTTTGTGTTTGATAAAGAGCTGGAGAGACAAGGAGACTCCTTTTACTGAACAAACACTCTATAGCAATGAGTACTATCAGAATATAGAGTTATTTAACACTTATTTTAACCAAAGAAAATCACTTACCCTACCTTTAAGTAAATGTACTTAGTTACTTTCCACCACTGCAGTGGAATATTACATGCAAGACTTTACAGTACATACCTGTTTTCCAGGCATCTGCTGCCCGTGGATCAGAGGATGTCAGGACCCAGGAGGCCATGGCGATGCACACAAGACACATGTCGGACTGATCCAGTCTGGGGAAGAGACCGCCTCGCTCTACAAGAGACATGCAAGGGCAGTTGCATAATAATGAGTGAATTTCAATCTAATCATATACAGCAGTCTGAGCAGTGGCTCTCAAAAAAAAAAGTTCTCATGAAAAGGTTTGAGAACCACTGATATACTAATACAGTACTGTGTGTTACAACCTAGTGAGAGTACATAAACAAAGAGAGGACCTGCACTCACTTGAAAAAGAAATGGATGTGTGTATACTCTGCGCCTCTGGTGGTGGCACTCTGAAAAACTCGGCTGGAAATGAGGTGACCCCTTTTTCGCTGAATGTGGCGAGGGCTTGGTTGCTGCTGGGTGAATTGACGGGCATCGTGTGGGCCTCTGCCGGGCATACCCAGGCACCGGACCTTCGGCACCAGCTCCTACCTGGGACGTGCTTTCTTCTCATGGAGAACAAGCGTTTCCAAGTGCTGCTGCACCCTCTTTTTGGGGTGACAAGTAGCCCGTCCGTGCCTGCCACGGATGACGCAGCATCACTAGCCTGGATGTAGCGAGACACGACTCTGATGGGAGAGCTGTCCTCCTCTTCCTCAGACTCGACATACGTGGCCTGAGGAAATAGAAGGTAGTCTAATTCTGGGAATGTGAGATCTCTGGCAGAGGGGCGAGAGCAAGAGAAGATGGGGATGGGTTTTCTCTCCCCGCTTTGGGAATCCTGGGAGGGAGGGAGTGCCATTTCAGATCCATAGTCGGAGAGGAAGCAGTCGTACGCCTTATCCAACGACAGGCCTTTTGAATCATAGACAGCTACAGAGTTGTTCTGTGGCCTGTCATCGTCTGTAAAAAGGTATTCAAATACCTCTGGGAAAGTTATGCGGTAACTCTCGTCTAGTATGTCGCTGTTGGAGAGGAGAGGTGCGGGTGTTCTTGTACTTGCCATAGTACTGTCACTCACATCGAACAATGTGTTTTCCTCCAAGGCCAGGCAAGTGCTGAGAGATAAGCTCTTATCTGGATCGTGAAGTACAGAAGACTCATCTTTCTGCTGAATCTCTATGTCAAGGTGATTGTGTATACTATCTGGATCGTGAAGTACAGAAGATTCATCTTTCTGCTGAATCTCTGTGTCAAGGTGCTCGTGTATATTGTGCATACTTCTGCGTTTTGTTATCCCTCTTGTGCATGCAGGTTCAGGGGAGAGGAAGGGATTGGAGGTGTGATCTTGAGAGCCTTGCCCCGTGAGCTGCTCAACGGCGACAGACGTCTCCTTCCCAACAGGGACCATGTTGTCCTCCTCCTGTATGTTACTTGTGAATGATGAAGGCGAGTCTGTCGTCCTCTGGCTTTCTTGCTTTAGGTCCTCCTGAGGGTCAGGACTTGGGTTTCTACTGGCACCGATAAACTGCCAATATTCTTCCTCAAAATCCGACGAGACCGAAAACTCACAGCTCGAGCGATCCGGCTTGGAGTCGTCGAGGTGTGTGAAGTAGCCAGAGTCGGCATTATCCGATGAATCCATTAGAGACCCGTCAGGTAGCAGATATTGTGCATCACCAGCCATAATATGTGTTTGAGCATCTGTAGAATCTGTTTCTTGAATAGCCTGTGTTTCCCAGGGAGAAGGGCTCCCATTCCTAAGCTGTAAAATGTCTTTGATTGTCAACTTTTCCATTTCATCCCAAAAGGCGGACACGGCATACACAGGTCGAGTAGAGGTCAATGAATCGGCATACGTTTCAGGGCTTTCCTCCATCGAGCAAGGTGTCACCATTAGATCAGGGAGAGGAGGGAGTGGGCTTGGGCTACCTCCAAGCTGATCTCCGCTCAGGTCATCGGATGGTAAAGGCGTCACGTCTGTAAGGTCAGGTATTTCCAAAGTCTCGTGGGATGTTGAGCTGCGCCTGTCATTATCACATGTTGATTTGTCTTCTGGCATCGTGTCAGGGCTGTGATCAGTACATGGGATTATCGCTGGGGTCACAACGTGGGCCTGGCCAACTGTGTTTTCGTGACTTTGACTTTGCTGCGCCACCTGGCCTTGTGAGGGACATCCCTCCAGTGATGACTCAACACTAGCTGCCACACTGCTGGACAGCGTGCTGAAATATTTATTGTGCATGTCACATGAAAGCATTTCTGTGGCTTGTGCACGGCTAAAATTACCTGTGAACTCATGTACATCATTCTCTGTAGTGATAGATGGGGTATATTGCTGTGATAGCTGATATGGTATATTCACAGGCTCTTTTTCTGTGAAGAAGTCTAATAGATGTTGATTTTCCTCTGTCGATTCAGTGGCTGAGAGATAGCTGTCAGAATCATAACTGGTAGTAGAGAAGAATTCTACACTATCTTCAAAATCCTCCTCAAAAGACTCAGTGGTAATGTCATCTCGGCGTGTAAACATGTCATGTAATGTGGGCCTTGGGAGGTTTCCTGGGTTTTCTAAACTTACTTGTGAGAAGAATGTTTCACATTTGTTATTGTCCATGGTCAACTCTGTGGTAATTGCCTCCTCAAAATGAGACATTTCCTGTTTATCCGAGACATCCTTTTCTTCACCCAAACTCGAAGAGGTAGTATACACGTGGGGTGATTCTGAACTGGGTCCACTGTGAATGTTCACGGGTAACTCTAAGCTTTGATATGATTGTGTGAAGCCTCCCATGGCTGTCCCTCCTTCAGATTCATTAGGTTGCGTCGTCTCTAACTCTCGGTGACATTCAAACGCAAGCCCCTGTCCATCGTGGCAAGTGGGATTAGTTTTAATAGGACGTTTTTTTTTTCTGCATTTCTTTTTTACCAATGGGGTAGCAAATCTTTGTTGTTGCATGGGAGGGACATTCACAGTCACAAACCAACGCTCTTTCTCTTCTCCAAAGCCAGCACTCCTGTCTGCCTCACACTCAAGTCCCTCTGTGCTGTCCTGCTTCTTTTTGCTGAACTCTGCTTGTTGGAGAATGATCTGGTCAGATTCCTGAATGGATGTTGCTCGGCCAAATGTCCTAATGTCATTCGGCACTTCGTCATCTGCCTTCTTCACATCCGTTGATGCTGACACTGAAACATTGTGGCATCTATCAGCGACTGGCCACAGAACACTTGTAGATTCACTTTGGTCTGCAAGAAAAAGATCACTCATTATGCTGTAGCTTTGCACTTCTGTGATCTGGTCTGCAGCCTTGCTAGGATTTTTGTCTGTGGTGAGGGTGTTTTCTCCAGGACGGTGGACACATATGGGTGAGTCCTCATGTAACTCAATTTCCACCTCGCTATTCCTTGTGGGAACATTGTCCCGTTCTTTGTCGACTGTAAGGTCACCTCGCTGTATTCTTCCTGTGCAACTCTGATTAACCTCTACTGATTGCTTTGTGTTGTCGGTGCAGTGCTCTTCTGCTGCTGTGGGTCGCACAGCGCTGGGTTGAAATGCAGCGGTTGTTGCGACGGTGCTCTGCCGTTCATCATCATGCTGATCCGTTTCTAAGGCCGAATCCTCTGAATCACTTAGGCTTGAGTTTTCAAGGTCTGCAAGGGTCGGCTGCAGCAGACTGCAGTCCTCACTCTCCTCACAGAAGTGTATCCAGTCATATTCTGCAATGTGTATGCTGTGATCTAAGTCGTCCATTGTGACACCTCGTATGCTCTTTTATCTGAAAACAGGTAAACATCAAGAAGATCACTATTTATTTATTTTAGCGGGAAAATCTTTAGAGACTTCATACAGCCTGATGTATCTTAAGTTACAAAGCATTTCAAGGCACTGTGTCAGCAACTACAGAAATGTATTTCATTTGGTTTGCTGTAAATGTACCTTAATGAACAGAAAGAACTTTTAAACTCAACAAAGCCTTAAAAAGGTGACCTGTTGACAAACCAGGGCAAAACAAGTTCAGAGGGAAGCAGCGGCAATTTCCTAAGACCCTAAAATACACCTTCAACTCACAAACAGTTCATATGAGCCAAGATACAAAATGTTCAGCGGTCTAGTGTCACTGCACAGCGTATCAGTTTAACAAACAATGCCACTCTATAATTTGTCATCACATTATTCATGTTATAATACGGTAAATAAATGTTAATATTATTACAAATGATATGAACAAGTAATTATTACATTTTATAATTTATCATTATATTATCATTATTATTGTGTTATATTTTCAGAGAGAGAGAGATGTAGTCGTAGTTAGGGTTATTCTTTAACCTTGAAGGTAGTGGAAGCTGTTGTTAAAATGCTATATACACTATATATCTACCATAAATCCATTACTAGACATCATTATGGGCAAGAGGATTGTGTTGCTCTTTCGTTTAGGTCCTATTTGTAAGAACGAGGGACCTACCTGTTGCACAAGGACAAAGCCTCCTGATTAAACCTTTCAGTGCATTCTTCCTGCAGGGAGGCACACTGCTGCGATGTCCCTGCTGTCCTTGCATGTGTCAGACTGGGACCTCGAGCCATTCAACAGTTATAAATAGAGTAGCATGTCTAGTCACATGTAGTTGCTGCATGCTGGCCCAAATGTCCTTGCCTCCCATCCAGAGGTGTAATGTTTCCTTCTCCCCAAAATAGAAGCCCTATCACGTTTGTTATACTGTAGGTATGAAGGTTAGTGTATTATACTTCATCAAAACAAAGCAGGGACATTATGTAATCTTTAGATATGTTTTATAAAGCCCAAGTAAAAGTACAAAAAGTATTGGTATAAGAATGTACTTAAAGTACAAAAAGTAGAAAGTACTCACTTTTTAATGTTTTCTTTTGTTTTCTTTTCTCCTAATAAAATTGTTTTTAAGCTGTTTTGTAAAGCGACTTTGGGTACTAGAAAAGCGCTATATAAGTCTGATGTATTATTATTATTATTATTATTATGCACTGTCCCATTTCACAAGTTTTCAAATGTATAAAATGCAGACATGCCAACCCTTCTGTTCTCACCAGGAGAATCCTGTTATTTGACCCCATCTCCTGGACGTCTCCTGTTCTTCCATTTCACCTGTTCTTATCCTGTTTTGGGGGATTCCACCCTTTTTGTGTGGCCCCTCACTGATATGCAGCCACGGCCATTCGTGTTAATTTGATATGCAAATCACAATGGCAGTATTTGATTGTTCTTTTTGTTCTCTCTCTCTCTCTCTCTCTCTCTCTCTCTCTCTCTCTCTCTCTCTCTCTCTCTCTCTCTCTCTTATTCTGGCACACACACCCCAAAAAAACTCTCTTTCTGAGAGAATGGGAATGTTACTCTTTTACTGTCGCTTTATGTAAACTCCAGTCCAATGCAATTTTAAAGAGATAGTCATTTTTAAGTAAGGCTAGTGGTTATTATTAAATATGGCTCTTTTATTGCTACTTGCCAAAGTTTGTACTTTTCCCCCAGTTTAAATGTCCATTGCCATTGCATTGGGCGCTTAAAGTTAAATATTTCAAAAACTACAAATCATTTCAAAGTAAAATCAATCTCAAGGATGCATGTCCACAGTAAGATGAACATTTTAAAGTATGAATGGGGTTACTAGCAGTAAGTATGTAGGATTAGTAGCCTGTACTCGTTTCCCTTTGCCGCATCCACAATGCATGGGGCGCTTAAAGTTAAATATCTCCCAAACTACAAATGATTTCAAAGAAAAAATCTCAAGCATGCATGTCCACAGTAAGGTGGATTTTTTGAACTGTGAATGGAATTTCTAGGTGAAAGTGTTTTTTTTGTGTTTTTTTGAGGTCCCAAATTCTTCCATCGACCTCCATTATAAATCTCTGAACTTTTAAAGGAGTACAATTCTAAAACTATTAAACATTTCAAAGATTCCTTTTCAGGCAAACATGTCCACAGTAAGATGAACATTTTAAAGTATGAATGGGGTTACTAGCAGTAAGTATGTAGGATTAGTAGCCTGTACTCGTTTCCCTTTGCCACATCCACAATGCATGGGGCGCTTAAAGTTAAATATCTCCCAAACTACAAATGATTTCAAAGAAAAAATCTCAAGCATGCATGTCCGCAGTAAGGTGGATTTTTTGAACTGTGAATGGAGTTTCTAGGTGAAAGTGTTTTTTTGAGGTCCCAAATTCTTCCATCGACCTCCATTATAAATCTCTGAACTTTTAAAGGAGTACAATTCTAAAACTATTAAACATTTCAAAGATTCCTTTTCAGGCAAACATGTCCATAGTAAGATGAACATTTTAAAGTATGAATGGGGTTACTAGCAGTAAGTATGTAGGATTAGTAGCCTGTACTCGTTTCCCTTTGCCGCATCCACAATGCATGGGGCGCTTAAAGTTAAATATCTCCCAAACTACAAATGATTTCAAAGAAAAAATCTCAAGCATGCATGTCCACAGTAAGGTGGATTTTTTGAACTGTGAATGGAGTTTCTAGGTGAAAGTGTTTTTTTGTGTTTTTTTTAGGTCCCAAATTCTTCCATCGACCTCCATTATAAATCTCTGAACTTTTAAAGGAGTACAATTCTAAAACTATTACACATTTCAAAGATTCCTTTTCAGGCAAACATGTCCACAGTAAGATGAACATTTTAAAGTATGAATGGGGTTACTAGCAGTAAGTATGTAGGATTAGTAGCCTGTACTCGTTTCCCTTTGCCGCATCCACAATGCATGGGGCGCTTAAAGTTAAATATCTCCCAAACTACAAATGATTTCAAAGAAAAAATCTCAAGCATGCATGTCCACAGTAAGGTGGGATTTTTGAACTGTGAATGGAGTTTCTAGGTGAAAGTGTTTTTTTGAGGTCCCAAATTCTTCCATCGACCTCCATTATAAATCTCTGAACTTTTAAAGGAGTACAATTCTAAAACTATTAAACATTTCAAAGATTCCTTTTCAGGCAAACATGTCCATAGTAAGATGAACATTTTAAAGTATGAATGGGGTTACTAGCAGTAAGTATGTAGGATTAGTAGCCTGTACTCGTTTCCCTTTGCCGCATCCACAATGCATGGGGCGCTTAAAGTTAAATATCTCCCAAACTACAAATGATTTCAAAGAAAAAATCTCAAGCATGCATGTCCACAGTAAGGTGGATTTTTTGAACTGTGAATGGAGTTTCTAGGTGAAAGTGTTTTTTTGTGTTTTTTTTAGGTCCCAAATTCTTCCATCGACCTCCATTATAAATCTCTGAACTTTTAAAGGAGTACAATTCTAAAACTATTACACATTTCAAAGATTCCTTTTCAGGCAAACATGTCCACAGTAAGATGAACATTTTAAAGTATGAATGGGGTTACTAGCAGTAAGTATGTAGGATTAGTAGCCTGTACTCGTTTCCCTTTGCCGCATCCACAATGCATGGGGCGCTTAAAGTTAAATATCTCCCAAACTACAAATGATTTCAAAGAAAAAATCTCAAGCATGCATGTCCACAGTAAGGTGGGATTTTTGAACTGTGAATGGAGTTTCTAGGTGAAAGTGTTTTTTTGTGTTTTTTTTAGGTCCCAAATTCTTCCATCGACCTCCATTATAATAAATCTCTGAACTTTTAAAGGAGTACAATTCTAAAACTATTAAACATTTCAAAGATTCCTTTTCAGGCAAACATGTCCACAGTAAGATGAACATTTTAAAGTATGAGGTTACTATGAGGTTACTAGGCATAAGTATGTAGTTGTAAGCCTGCATTTAAATGTCCATTGCCTCATTGACAATGCATGGGGCGCTTAAAGTTAAATATCTCCAAAACTCCAAAACATTTCAAAGTAAAAAGTTCAAGCATTTGTGTCCACAGTAAGATGAATTATAAAAAGTGTGAATGGAGTTTCTAGGTGAAAGCGTTGTTTGAGGTGTCAAAACTTTTAGAGGAGTACTGTACATTTCTAAACCTATGAAACATTTCAAAGATTTGTTTTCAGGCAAACATTGTTCACAGTAAGATGAACATTTTAAAGTTTGAATGGGGTTTCTAGGTGTAAGTATGTAGGACTAATAGCCTGCCAAAGTTTGTACTTTTCCCCCTAAAATCTATAAAAGCAGTGAAGGTCAATGGCAAAATGGACAAGAGTTTCTAGGTGAAAGTTTTTTTTTTAGGTCCATTTTGCCATTGACAATCACTGCTTTTATAGATTTTAAGGGAAAAAGTACAAACCTTGGCAGGCTATTAGAGTCCTACATACTTACACCTAAAAACCCCATTCAGACTTTAAATCCGAAAAAATCACTAAGTGTGGAGGCCAAAATCGTCCCCCCAAAAACCTGTTAGGAGTACGTTTCAGGCAATTTAGAGTTGATTGGTAATTTTCGTTTCGGTAAAATTTATTTTACCGAAACGAAAGTTAAATCCGAAAAAATCACTAAGTGTGGAGGCCAAAATCGTCCCCCCAAAAACCTGTTAGGAGTACGTTTCAGGCAATTGAGTTGATTGGTAATTTTCGTTTCGGTAAAATTTATTTTACCGAAACGAAAGTTAAATCCGAAAAAATCACTAAGTGTGGAGGCCAAAATCGTCCCCCCAAAAACCTGTTAGGAGTACGTTTCAGGCAATTTAGAGTTGATTGGTAATTTTCGTTTCGGTAAAATTTATTTTACCGAAACCAAAGTTAAAGGGGCTACACCTGTAGTGACTTTTTTTTTTGTCCCTAAAATTCATCGAGCTCTGGACTTTCGTTTCGGTAGTTTGATTACAAAATGTAAGTTGTGTAAAAAATAATCTGACTATACTAAGTTGTTATTTGTTTGTTTAAGTCAGGCTATACTCTACTCAGAGTCATAAGTTTACAAAATGTACTAAAGTACAGTGAACGTCTGTGCGGTTTGTCTTCATCACTGAAAATAACGTACATGTAAACTGATATAAAACTGCTGTCATGTAAACTGATATAAAACTGCTGTCATGTGCAGTTGGGGTGAAGAAACACAACCATTTCACTCCTAATAATACCTATTTGATTTGATATCCTGACTTGCTGCTGTAGCTGAGGCTTGAACCTGTTACCTACGGCTCACTAGTCAGTGACTCTATCCATTCACCTACAGCTGTTTCCTTGGCATCTGTGGTTCTGAAACGCTTTGTTGTCAACCCCCCAAATTGACATGTATTTGGGCAGTGGACCCCAATGTGAAAAGATGTAGTGTCAGGGCCCCCCATGAAAAAGATTTATATTTATGCTGTAACACATTTTATTAAAGTTATTTGTCTTGTTTGTTGTTCAAGTCAAAGCACCAGGAAGGCTGTACTTGTCAGCCATCTGTTAGCTCAATGGGTTGAGACGCAGTATTCATGATCCAAAGGCCATGAGTTCAAATCCCATTGATGTCTTTCCTATGATTCTTTCCTTTGCAGACTGGCTTCCAGAAGATCAACTGAAAACTACCAGGAAGGCTATATTTGTCATCCAACTGTTAGCTCAATGGGTTGAGACGCAGTATACATGATCCAGAGGCCATGAGTTCAGCATAGCTCAACTGGTAGAGCGTCTGTCCAATAACATGACTTGACTTGAGTGGGTTCGATTCCCACTCGAGTCAAGTGTCCCCGGTATCTTGGGGCAACGGATAAATTAACTGATATCCGTAGAATAACTTGTAGGAGTGTGCTGGTTCAAATCCAGTACAACCCAGGACCGAGCGGTCCTGGGTTCGATTCCCACTAACGTCAAGTCCCCGGTAAATTGGGGCAGCGGATAAATTGACTGATATCCGTAGAATAACTTGTAGGAGTGTCCTGGTTCAAATCCAGTCACCACCTTAGTAACTGAAACCGAATCTGGCCAATTCGGTCCAAGTTACCTGGGACACTTGACTCGAGTGGGAATCGAACCCACTCAAGTCAAGTCATGTTATTGGACAGACGCTCTACCAGTCGAGCTATGCTGTTGGCTGTGAGTTACAGGTTTCCTGGTGGTTTTAACATGTTTTCTAGAAGTTAGTCTGCAAAGGGAAGCATCACTAAGGATATCAGTCAATTTATCCGTTGCCCCAAGATACCGGGGACACTTGACTCAAGTGGGAATCGAACCCACTCAAGTCAAGTCAAGTCATGTTATTGGCCAGACGCTCTACCAGTTGAGCTATGCTGTAGGCTGAGAGTTACAGGTTTCCTGGTGGTTTTAACTTGTTTTTCTAGAAGTTAGTCTGCAAAGGGAAGCATCACTAAGGATATCAGTCAATTTATCCGTTGCCCCAAGTTACCGGGAACACTTGACTCGAGTGGGAATCGAACCCACTCAAGTCAAGTCAAGTCATGTTATTGGACAGACGCTCTACCAGTTGAGCTATGCTGTTGGCTGAGAGTTACAGGTTTTCTGGTGGTTTTAACTTGTTTTTCTAGAAGTTAGTCTGCAAAGGGAAGCATCACAGTAAAGACACCAGTGGGATTTGAACTCATGGCCTCTGGATCATGTATACTGCGTCTCAACCCATTGAGTTAACAGATGGCTGACAAGTACAGCCTTCCTGGTAGTTTTCAGTTGATCTTCTGGAAGCCAGTCTGCAAAGGAAAGAATCATAGGAAAGACATCAATGGGATTTGAACTCATGGCCTCTGGATCATGAATACTGCGTCTCAACCCATTGAGCTAACAGATGGCTGACAAATATAGCCTTCCTGGTAGTTTTCAGTTGATCTTCTGGAAGCCAGTCTGCAAAGGAAAGAATCATAGGAAAGACATCAATGGGATTTGAACTCATGGCCTCTGGATCATGAATACTGCGTCTCAACCCATTGAGCTAACAGATGGCTGACAAGTACAGCCTTCCTGGTAGTTTTCAGTTGATCTTCTGGAAGCCAGTCTGCAAAGGAAAGAATCATAGGAAAGACATCAATGGGATTTGAACTCATGGCCTCTGGATCATGTATACTGCGTCTCAACCCATTGAGCTAACAGATGGCTGACAAGTACAGCCTTCCTGGTAGTTTTCACTTGATCTTCTGGAAGCCAGTCTGCAAAGGAAAGAATCATAGGAAAGACATCAATGGGATTTGAACTCATGGCCTCTGGATCATGAATACTGCGTCTCAACCCATTGAGCTAACAGATGGCTGACAAGTACAGCCTTCCTGGTAGTTTTCAGTTGATCTTCTGGAAGCCAGTCTGCAAAGGAAAGAATCATAGGAAAGACATCAATGGGATTTGAACTCATGGCCTCTGGATCATGTATACTGCGTCTCAACCCATTGAGCTAACAGATGGCTGACAAGTACAGCCTTCCTGGTAGTTTTCAGTTGATCTTCTGGAAGCCAGTCTGCAAAGGAAAGAATCATAGGAAAGACATCAATGGGATTTGAACTCATGGCCTCTGGATCATGAATACTGCGTCTCAACCCATTGAGCTAACAGATGGCTGACAAGTACAGCCTTCCTGGTAGTTTTCAGTTGATCTTCTGGAAGCCAGTCTGCAAAGGAAAGAATCATAGGAAAGACATCAATGGGATTTGAACTCATGGCCTCTGGATCATGTATACTGCGTCTCAACCCATTGAGCTAACAGTTGGATGACAAATATAGCCTTCCTGGTAGTTTTCAGTTGATCTTCTGGAAGCCAGTCTGCAAAGGAAAGAATCATAGGAAAGACATCAATGGGATTTGAACTCATGGCCTCTGGATCATGAATACTGCGTCTCAACCCATTGAGCTAACAGATGGCTGACAAGTACAGCCTTCCTGGTGCTTTGACTTGAACAACAAACAAGACAAATAATTTAAAAAAAAATGTGTTACAGCATAAATATAAATCTTTTTCATGGGGGGCCCTGACACTACATCTTTTCACATTGGGGTCCACTGCCCAAATACATGTCAATTTGGGGGGTTGACAACAAAAGGTTTCAGAACCACAGATGCCAAGGAAACAGCTGTAGGTGAATGGATAGAGTCACTGACTAGTGAGCCGCAGGTAACAGGTTCAAGCCTCAGCTACAGCAGCAAGTCAGAATGTCAAATCAAATAGGTATTATTAGGAGTGAAATGGCTGTGTTTCTTCAACCCAACTGCACATGACAGCAGTTTTATATCAGTTTACATGTACGTTATTTTCAGTGATGCCAAAAATAGACAATCTATTTTTGGCAATCAGCTTTAAATTGCCTGAAACGTGCTCCTAACAGGTTTTTGGGGGATTTTTTTTTTTTCTGTTTTCGTCACTCGTCACTTTTCGTCACTACCGAAACGGGAAAAAAAATCACAAAAAAGTCACTACCGATCAGCTTTAAATTGCCTGAAACGTGCTCCTAACAGGTTTTTGGGGGAACAATTTTTTTTCTGTTTTCGTCACTCGTCACTTTTCGTCAGTACCGAAACGGAAAAAAAAATCACAAAAAAGTCACTACCAATCAGCTTTAAATTGCCTGAAAAGTGCTCCTAACAGGTTTTTGGGGGAACATTTTTTTTTTCTGTTTTCGTCACTCGTCACTATTCGTCACTACCGAAACGGGAAAAAAAAATCACAAAAAAATCACTACCAATCAGCTTTAAATTGACTGAAACGTGCTCCTAACAGGTTTTTGGGGGAACAATTTTGTTTTCGTTTCGGT
The DNA here is from genome assembly GCF_963454915.1 of Gymnoscopelus microlampas. Taxonomy (NCBI): domain Eukaryota; kingdom Metazoa; phylum Chordata; class Actinopteri; order Myctophiformes; family Myctophidae; genus Gymnoscopelus; species Gymnoscopelus microlampas. Next base: position 45,339,848 of record NC_139944.1, read on the forward strand.
AGCGTCACTATCGAAACGGAAAAAAAAAATCACAAAAAAGTCACTACCAATCAGCTTTAAATTGCCTGAAACGTGCTCCTAACAGGTTTTTGGGGGAACAATTTTTTTTCTGTTTTCGTCACTCGTCACTTTTCGTCAATACCGAAACGGAAAAAAAAAATCACTACCAATCAGCTTTAAATTGCCTGAAACGTGCCCCTAACAGGTTTTTGGGGGAACAATTTTTTTTCTGTTTTCGTCACTCGTCACTATTCGTCACTACCGAAACGGGAAAAAAAAATCACAAAAAAATCACTACCAATCAGCTTTAAATTGACTGAAACGTGCTCCTAACAGGTTTTTGGGGGAACAATTTTGTTTTCGTTTCGGTAGCGTCACTATCGAAACGGAAAAAAAAAATCACAAAAAAGTCACTACCAATCAGCTTTAAATTGCCTGAAACGTGCTCCTAACAGGTTTTTGGGGGAACAATTTTTTTTCTGTTTTCGTCACTCGTCACTTTTCGTCAATACCGAAACGGAAAAAAAAAATCACTACCAATCAGCTTTAAATTGCCTGAAACGTGCCCCTAACAGGTTTTTGGGGGAACAATTTTTTTTCTGTTTTCGTCACTCGTCACTTTTCGTCACTACCGAAACGGAAAAAAAAAATCACAAAAAAGTCACTACCGATCAGCTTTAAATTGCCTGAAACGTGCTCCTAACAGGTTTTTGGGGGAACATTTTTTTTTCTGTTTTCGTCACTCGTCACTTTTCGTCACTACCGAAACGGGAAAAAAAATCACAAAAAAGTCACTACCAATCAGCTTTAAATTGCCTGAAGAGTGCTCCTAACAGGTTTTTGGGGGAACATTTTTTTTCTGTTTTCGTCACTCGTCACTATTCGTCACTACCGAAACGGAAAAAAAAATCACAAAAAAATCACTACCAATCAGCTTTAAATTGCCTGAAACGTGCTCCTAACAGGTTTTTGGGGGAACATTTTTTTTTTCGTTTCGGTAGCGTCATTACCGAAACGGAAAAAAAAAATCACAAAAAAGTCACCACCAATCAGCTTTAAATAGCCTGAAACGTGCTCCTAACAGGTTTTTGGGGGAACATTTTTTTTTTCGTTTCGGTAGCGTCATTACCGAAACGGAAAAAAAAAATCACAAAAAAGTCACCACCAATCAGCTTTAAATAGCCTGAAACGTGCTCCTAACAGGTTTTTGGGGGAACAATTTTTTTTCTGTTTTCGTCACTCGTCACTTTTCGTCAATACCGAAACGGGGAAAAAAAATCACAAAAAAGCAGCTTTAAATTGCCTGAAACGTGCCCCTAACAGGTTTTTGGGGGAACAATTTTTTTTCTGTTTTCGTCACTCGTCACTTTTCGTCACTACCGAAACGGGAAAAAAAAATCACAAAAAAGTCACTACCGATCAGCTTTAAATTGCCTGAAACGTGCTCCTAACAGGTTTTTGGGGGAACATTTTTTTTTCTGTTTTCGTCACTCGTCACTTTTCGTCACTACCGAAACGGAAAAAAAAATCACAAAAAAGTCACTACCAATCAGCTTTAAATTGCCTGAAGAGTGCTCCTAACAGGTTTTTGGGGGAACATTTTTTTTTCTGTTTTCGTCACTCGTCACTATTCGTCACTACCGAAACGGAAAAAAAAATCACAAAAAAATCACTACCAATCAGCTTTAAATTGCCTGAAACGTGCTCCTAACAGGTTTTTGGGGGAACATTTTTTTTTTCGTTTCGGTAGCGTCATTACCGAAACGGAAAAAAAAAATCACAAAAAAGTCACCACCAATCAGCTTTAAATAGCCTGAAACGTGCTCCTAACAGGTTTTTGGGGGAACATTTTTTTTTTCGTTTCGGTAGCGTCATTACCGAAACGGAAAAAAAAAATCACAAAAAAGTCACCACCAATCAGCTTTAAATAGCCTGAAACGTGCTCCTAACAGGTTTTTGGGGGAACAATTTTTTTTCTGTTTTCGTCACTCGTCACTTTTCGTCAATACCGAAACGGGGAAAAAAAATCACAAAAAAGCAGCTTTAAATTGCCTGAAACGTGCCCCTAACAGGTTTTTGGGGGAACAATTTTTTTTCTGTTTTCGTCACTCGTCACTTTTCGTCACTACCGAAACGGGAAAAAAAAATCACAAAAAAGTCACTACCGATCAGCTTTAAATTGCCTGAAACGTGCTCCTAACAGGTTTTTGGGGGAACAATTTTTTTTCTGTTTTCGTCACTCGTCACTTTTCGTCACTACCGAAACGGAAAAAAAATTCACAAAAAAGTCACTACCAATCAGCTTTAAATTGCCTGAAAAGTGCTCCTAACAGGTTTTTGGGGGAACATTTTTTTTTCTGTTTTCGTCACTCGTCACTATTCGTCACTACCGAAACGGAAAAAAAAAATCACAAAAAAATCACTACCAATCAGCTTTAAATTGCCTGAAACGTGCTCCTAACAGGTTTTTGGGGGAACATTTTTTTTTTCGTTTCGGTAGCGTCATTACCGAAACGGAAAAAAAAAATCACAAAAAAGTCACTACCAATCAGCTTTAAATTGCCTGAAACGTGCTCCTAACAGGTTTTTGGAGGAACATTTTTTTTTCTGTTTTCGTCACTCGTCACTTTTCGTCACTACCGAAACGGAAAAAAAAAATCACAAAAAAATCACTACCAATCAGCTTTAAATTGCCTGAAACGTGCTCCTAACAGGTTTTTGGGGGAACAATTTTTTTTTTCGTTTCGGTAGCGTCACTACCGAAACGAAAAAAAAAAATCACAAAAAAGTCACCACCAATCAGCTTTAAATAGCCTGAAACGTGCTCCTAACAGGTTTTTGGGGGAACAATTTTTTTTCTGTTTTCGTCACTCGTCACTTTTCGTCACTACCGAAACGGAAAAAAAAAACACAAAAAAGTCACTACCAATCAGCTTTAAATTGCCTGAAACGTGCTCCTAACAAGTTTTTGGGGGAACAATTTTTTTTTCGTTTCGGTAGCGTCACTATCAAAACGGGGGGGAAAAATCACAAAAAAATCACTACCAATCAGCTTTAAATTGCCTGAAACGTGCCCCTAACAGGTTTTTGGGGGAACAATTTTTTTTCTGTTTTCGTCACTCGTCACTTTTCGTCACTACCGAAACGGAAAAAAAAAATCACAAAAAAGTCACTACCGATCAGCTTTAAATTGCCTGAAACGTGCTCCTAACAGGTTTTTGGGGGAACAATTTTTTTTCTGTTTTCGTCACTCGTCACTTTTCGTCACTACCGAAACGGAAAATAAATTCACAAAAAAGTCACTACCAATCAGCTTTAAATTGCCTGAAAAGTGCTCCTAACAGGTTTTTGGGGGAACATTTTTTTTTCTGTTTTCGTCACTCGTCACTATTCGTCACTACCGAAACGGAAAAAAAAATCACAAAAAAATCACTACCAATCAGCTTTAAATTGCCTGAAACGTGCTCCTAACAGGTTTTTGGGGGAACAATTTTGTTTTCGTTTCGGTAGCGTCACTATCGAAACGGAAAAAAAAAATCACAAAAAAGTCACTACCAATCAGCTTTAAATTGCCTGAAACGTGCTCCTAACAGGTTTTTGGGGGAACAATTTTTTTTCTGTTTTCGTCACTCGTCACTTTTCGTCAATACCGAAACGGAAAAAAAAAATCACTACCAATCAGCTTTAAATTGCCTGAAACGTGCCCCTAACAGGTTTTTGGGGGAACAATTTTTTTTCTGTTTTCGTCACTCGTCACTTTTCGTCACTACCGAAACGGAAAAAAAAAATCACAAAAAAGTCACTACCGATCAGCTTTAAATTGCCTGAAACGTGCTCCTAACAGGTTTTTGGGGGAACATTTTTTTTTCTGTTTTCGTCACTCGTCACTTTTCGTCACTACCGAAACGGAAAAAAAAATCACAAAAAAGTCACTACCAATCAGCTTTAAATTGCCTGAAGAGTGCTCCTAACAGGTTTTTGGGGGAACATTTTTTTTCTGTTTTCGTCACTCGTCACTATTCGTCACTACCGAAACGGAAAAAAAAATCACAAAAAAATCACTACCAATCAGCTTAAAATTGCCTGAAACGTGCCCCTAACAGGTTTTTGGGGGAACAATTTTTTTTCTGTTTTCGTCACTCGTCACTTTTCGTCACTACCGAAACGGAAAAAAAAAATCACAAAAAAGTCACTACCGATCAGCTTTAAATTGCCTGAAACGTGCTCCTAACAGGTTTTTGGGGGAACAATTTTTTTTCTGTTTTCGTCACTCGTCACTTTTCGTCACTACCGAAACGGAAAATAAATTCACAAAAAAGTCACTACCAATCAGCTTTAAATTGCCTGAAAAGTGCTCCTAACAGGTTTTTGGGGGAACATTTTTTTTTCTGTTTTCGTCACTCGTCACTATTCGTCACTACCGAAACGGAAAAAAAAATCACAAAAAAATCACTACCAATCAGCTTTAAATTGCCTGAAACGTGCTCCTAACAGGTTTTTGGGGGAACAATTTTGTTTTCGTTTCGGTAGCGTCACTATCGAAACGGAAAAAAAAAATCACAAAAAAGTCACTACCAATCAGCTTTAAATTGCCTGAAACGTGCTCCTAACAGGTTTTTGGGGGAACAATTTTTTTTCTGTTTTCGTCACTCGTCACTTTTCGTCAATACCGAAACGGAAAAAAAAAATCACTACCAATCAGCTTTAAATTGCCTGAAACGTGCCCCTAACAGGTTTTTGGGGGAACATTTTTTTTTCTGTTTTCGTCACTCGTCACTTTTCGTCACTACCGAAACGGAAAAAAAAAATCACAAAAAAGTCACTACCGATCAGCTTTAAATTGCCTGAAACGTGCTCCTAACAGGTTTTTGGGGGAACATTTTTTTTTCTGTTTTCGTCACTCGTCACTTTTCGTCACTACCGAAACGGAAAAAAAAATCACAAAAAAGTCACTACCAATCAGCTTTAAATTGCCTGAAGAGTGCTCCTAACAGGTTTTTGGGGGAACATTTTTTTTCTGTTTTCGTCACTCGTCACTATTCGTCACTACCGAAACGGAAAAAAAAATCACAAAAAAATCACTACCAATCAGCTTTAAATTGCCTGAAACGTGCTCCTAACAGGTTTTTGGGGGAACAATTTTGTTTTCGTTTCGGTAGCGTCACTATCGAAACGGAAAAAAAAAATCACAAAAAAGTCACTACCAATCAGCTTTAAATTGCCTGAAACGTGCTCCTAACAGGTTTTTGGGGGAACAATTTTTTTTCTGTTTTCGTCACTCGTCACTTTTCGTCAATACCGAAACGGAAAAAAAAAATCACTACCAATCAGCTTTAAATTGCCTGAAACGTGCCCCTAACAGGTTTTTGGGGGAACAATTTTTTTTCTGTTTTCGTCACTCGTCACTTTTCGTCACTACCGAAACGGAAAAAAAAAATCACAAAAAAGTCACTACCGATCAGCTTTAAATTGCCTGAAACGTGCTCCTAACAGGTTTTTGGGGGAACATTTTTTTTTCTGTTTTCGTCACTCGTCACTTTTCGTCACTACCGAAACGGAAAAAAAAATCACAAAAAAGTCACTACCAATCAGCTTTAAATTGCCTGAAGAGTGCTCCTAACAGGTTTTTGGGGGAACATTTTTTTTCTGTTTTCGTCACTCGTCACTATTCGTCACTACCGAAACGGAAAAAAAAATCACAAAAAAATCACTACCAATCAGCTTTAAATTGCCTGAAACGTGCCCCTAACAGGTTTTTGGGGGAACAATTTTTTTTCTGTTTTCGTCACTCGTCACTTTTCGTCACTACCGAAACGGAAAAAAAAAATCACAAAAAAGTCACTACCGATCAGCTTTAAATTGCCTGAAACGTGCTCCTAACAGGTTTTTGGGGGAACAATTTTTTTTCTGTTTTCGTCACTCGTCACTTTTCGTCACTACCGAAACGGAAAATAAATTCACAAAAAAGTCACTACCAATCAGCTTTAAATTGCCTGAAAAGTGCTCCTAACAGGTTTTTGGGGGAACATTTTTTTTTCTGTTTTCGTCACTCGTCACTATTCGTCACTACCGAAACGGAAAAAAAAATCACAAAAAAATCACTACCAATCAGCTTTAAATTGCCTGAAACGTGCTCCTAACAGGTTTTTGGGGGAACAATTTTGTTTTCGTTTCGGTAGCGTCACTATCGAAACGGAAAAAAAAAATCACAAAAAAGTCACTACCAATCAGCTTTAAATTGCCTGAAACGTGCTCCTAACAGGTTTTTGGGGGAACAATTTTTTTTCTGTTTTCGTCACTCGTCACTTTTCGTCAATACCGAAACGGAAAAAAAAAATCACTACCAATCAGCTTTAAATTGCCTGAAACGTGCCCCTAACAGGTTTTTGGGGGAACATTTTTTTTTCTGTTTTCGTCACTCGTCACTTTTCGTCACTACCGAAACGGAAAAAAAAAATCACAAAAAAGTCACTACCGATCAGCTTTAAATTGCCTGAAACGTGCTCCTAACAGGTTTTTGGGGGAACATTTTTTTTTCTGTTTTCGTCACTCGTCACTTTTCGTCACTACCGAAACGGAAAAAAAAATCACAAAAAAGTCACTACCAATCAGCTTTAAATTGCCTGAAGAGTGCTCCTAACAGGTTTTTGGGGGAACATTTTTTTTCTGTTTTCGTCACTCGTCACTATTCGTCACTACCGAAACGGAAAAAAAAATCACAAAAAAATCACTACCAATCAGCTTTAAATTGCCTGAAACGTGCTCCTAACAGGTTTTTGGGGGAACAATTTTTTTTCTGTTTTCGTCACTCGTCACTTTTCGTCAATACCGAAACGGAAAAAAAATCCACAAAAAAATCACTACCAATCAGCTTTAAATTGCCTGAAACGTGCTCCTAACGGGTTTTTGGGGGAACAATTCTTTTTCTGTTTTCGTCACTACCGAAACGGGAAAAAAAATTCACAAAAAAGTCACTACCAATCATAGACTGTAAAAAAGAATGGACAAAGCCACTCCCCTGCTTTCTACAGAACGAAAATGAAGCCGATAGTTCAGGAACATGCATTCCTCCATCGTTAATATATACAATTGGCCACGTCCGGAACTCAAACGCTATTGGTTGAGACCAGACACGTGACCAGCGAACCGGAAAACACCCCCAAAAATGCTATTGGTTGGGTAGCTTGTCAATCAAGAGCGGGGGCGGGGAATGAATGCTATTGGTTGTGTAGGTTGTCAATCAAATTATCCCGCCCCTCCTGGAGCATAGCCTACTTTATCGTCAATTTTAGAATAAATGGGACCATAATTTAGCAAAACGCATATCATGATGATTGAAAGGAGACTTTAAACTAGCGACTGGAAGCATATATAATTTATGACAATTTTTATTACGGTAAGAAAATCTAGTCTAAAGTTTGTCAAAAACCCATTCACTTGCGCTAAAATAAATTCTTTCTGACACTTCAGGTCGGCGCAGGGTAAAACAGCGCCACTCTGGCCATTCATAAGCTTCCGTGTTGGCCTCATCGTAAATATCCAAGCCTTGCCCCTTGCTACCAATCAGCTTTAAATTGCCTGAAACGTGCTCCTAACAGGTTTTTGGGGGAACCATTTTTTTTTTGTTTCGGTAGCGTCACTACCGAAACGGGAAAAAAAAATTCACAAAAAAGTCACCACCAATCAGCTTTAAATAGCCTGAAACGTGCTCCTAACAGGTTTTTGGGGGAACATTTTTTTTTCTGTTTTCGTCACTCGTCACTTTTCGTCACTACCGAAACGGGAAAAAAAATTCACAAAAAAGTCACTACCAATCAGCTTTAAATTGCCTGAAACGTGCTCCTAACAGGTTTTTGGGGGAACATTTTTTTTTCTGTTTTCGTCACTCGTCACTTTTCGTCACTACCGAAACGGGAAAAAAAAATCACAAAAAAATCACTACCAATCAGCTTTAAATTGCCTGAAACGTGCTCCTAACAGGTTTTTGGGGGAACATTTTTTTTTCTGTTTTCGTCACTCGTCACTTTTCGTCACTACCGAAACGGGAAAAGAAATTCACAAAAAAATCACTACCAATCAGCTTTAAATTGCCTGAAACGTGCTCCTAACAGGTTTTTGGGGGAACAATTTTTTTTTCGTTTTGGTAGCGTCACTACCGAAACGGAAAAAAAAAATCACAAAAAAGTCACCACCAATCAGCTTTAAATAGCCTGAAACGTGCTCCTAACAGGTTTTTGGGGGAACAATTTTTTTTCTGTTTTCGTCACTCGTCACTTTTCGTCACTACCAAAACGGAAAAGAAAATTCACAAAAAAGTCACTACCAATCAGCTTTAAATTGCCTGAAACGTGCTCCTAACAGGTTTTTGGGGGAACAATTTTTTTTCGTTTCGGTAGCGTCACTACCGAAACGGAAAAAAAAAATCACAAAAAAGTCACCACCAATCAGCTTTAAATAGCCTGAAACGTGCTCCTAACAGGTTTTTGGGGGAACATTTTTTTTTCTGTTTTCGTCACTCGTCACTTTTCGTCACTACCGAAACGGGAAAAAAAATTCACAAAAAAATCACTACCAATCAGCTTTAAATTGCCTGAAACGTGCTCCTAATAGGTTTTTGGGGGAACAATTTTTTTTTCGTTTCGGTAGCGTCACTACCGAAACGGAAAAAAAAAATCACAAAAAAGTCACCACCAATCAGCTTTAAATAGCCTGAAACGTGCTCCTAACAGGTTTTTGGGGGAACAATTTTTTTTCTGTTTTCGTCACTCGTCACTTTTCGTCACTACCGAAACGGAAAAAAAAAATCACAAAAAAGTCACTACCAATCAGCTTTAAATTGCCTGAAACGTGCTCCTAACAGGTTTTTGGGGGAACATTTTTTTTTTCGTTTCGGTAGCGTCACTACCGAAACGAAAAAAAAATTCACAAAAAAGTCACCACCAATCAGCTTTAAATAGCCTGAAACGTGCTCCTAACAGGTTTTTGGGGGAACAATTTTTTTTCTGTTTTCGTCACTCGTCACTTTTCGTCACTACCGAAACGGGAAAAAAAAATCACAAAAAAGTCACTACCAATCAGCTTTAAATTGCCTGAAACGTACTCCTAACAGGTTTTTGGGGGAACAATTTTTTTTTCGTTTCGGTAGTGTCACTACCGAAACGGAAAAAAAATTACTAAGTCCAGAGCTCGATGAATGTTAGGGACAAAAAAAAAGTCACTACCAATCAACTTTAAATTGCCTGAAACGTACTCCTAACAGGTTTTTGGGGGAACATTTTTTTTTTTGTTTCGGTAGTGTCACTACCGAAACGGAAAAAAAATTACTAAGTCCAGAGCTCGATGAATGTTAGGGACCAAAAAAAAAGTCACTACCAATCAACTTTAAATTGCCTGAAACGTACTCCTAACAGGTTTTTGGGGGAACAATTTTTTTTTCGTTTCGGTAGTGTCACTACCGGTAGTGACACTACCGAAACGAAAAAAAAATTACTAAGTCCAGAGCTCGATGAATGTTAGGGACCAAAAAAAAAGTCACTACCACTCAACTTTAAATTGCCTGAAACGTACTCCTAACAAAGATTGTGCATTACATTCACCCATTCACACACACATTCATACGCCGATGGCAGAGGAAACCATGCAAGGCACCAACCGGCTCATAGGGAGCAATTAGGGGTTCAGCGTCTTGCTCAAGGACATATCCTCACTATATAAATAAAATCGAATGCTATGATTTATTGGGTATGATGGCGAGACAATGGTCACAGGATTCTGGCCTTTATTTACCAGAGGTTAGTTTGTTAACCCTTATTTTTAGTAAGTATGAAAGCAAAATGGTACAATACGGTACAGTATGTCTCTGTTTATCAGCCAAACACTACCCACTGCTTTCACTTGGATTTAACATTTACTTTTGTAATAAAGATTTGATTTTAGACTTTTAAGCAGAGCATGTATATCAATCTAGCTCTTTTCAAGAGTTAGCAGCTGATCAAAGCCAATCACTGTAGGGTATCTTCTTCCCTTTCTTAAAAACTCCAAATGATGGGAGTTTGTACAAAGGTTAGGACAGTTACCTAACCTAAATGAGCTGGCTTATCACTAGTAGCGGTATTAACAATAGCCTGCCTGGTGACAGAAGTGATTTTATTTCATAGGTGTTTAATATTCACACACTGCAATTACAAGTAATTCTATCTGGAACCACGTGCAGCTGACAAAAACCTAATACTTTAAAGAGTCTTTTTGGAACAGTAGTGTTATAACATATAGTATATAAAGTAGGGAATCAGGAACTATGGGAAAGGTGCTTTATTTCTGTAAACAATACATAACATCTTCAGAACAAAACTAGAATTAAAACATATATACAATAAATTATTTGTATAAAACTACAGTATATCTACACATGTTTAGTTTTATGGATGGCTGTACAACAGCTAATGTAACAAACAAAACAAAAAAACATGAATATTCTACTGCTTGGAATAACCGGATTCTCTCTTGTTGGGAACGGCTTAACATCAGATTCTGCTAATAAACTGAAGGTGGAAATCACCCTCTCCAAAGCTTAATATAGTGAACATATAAAACCCGGCAAGACAAGACAAACACCCAACAAGACAAATACAGGCAACCAACTTTGTTTTAAGAGTGTTGGTAAAGGCCCCATAAATTAACAAGTAATTAATCACAGTTAACAATGTCATTAAATGGTCACCATAGTAACAATTCCTAGCTGCATTTAAAGCCCAGTAATGACATAAAGAGCAGAAACATTAGAAATATTTGGCAAAGATACGAGTGGTACATTTTACACGGCTTTGACAGATACAGAACAAATAAAAAATCATTAAAAAAAAATATCAAAGAATGGTAACGTTATGTATTCAGTATTTCTAAAAGATTACGGTTCAATAGCTGACAAGTGCAGTCAAATAAAGTGCATTTTCATTTGGCAATTCCATGTTTCAGAACAATCAACTGGTTATCTAGATATTCTAAATTGACCCCAAAATGGGATTTTAACACGCCTGCCCTTTAAGGGGAAAAAGCAAACCCTTTCTTGTTGTTAATGATACTGTATTACAAGAACACGTTTAGGAATGCGATGGCATGAAATGATAGTGTGTTTAATGTTCAAAATTAAGTTAACTGGAAGATAATTTAAACAATATCATTGTAATGTATTGGTAATTAAAGAGGCAATTTCAAATAGTCTGGAAAGCAAACATCAACCTCAGTGATGTCCAATACAATTACTCTCACTATCATTTCCACCACAGTAAAACACACTATTGCTCTTGAAATAACATTTCTGTTGTTAAGATTCTTATAATTCAAACTCACAGATAAAAATGGAATTATGGAAATAAATACCACGTGCAAACAAATGAAATGCAGAGGATTACACCAATGATATGGAGCTGTCACTGTTTCCCCTGTTTACCCCCCAAAATAAGCTCAAATTGATGACACTGGCATTGTTCACCATAGCTCACATGAGGTTAACCCAGCATCTTGCAAATCCACTTTCATTAGCATTACATTACAAACAACAGTCAACATAAATACTGTACATTACACTAGTGCAGGTTCTTGACAAGCTTCTAATTTAACGTAAATGACAAAAGCAGTCCACTGAGCAATGCACTCCTAAAGGGCAAGACCACTTTGGTAGAGGTTTGGGTTGTGTTGTTACCTTGCCATGATGTAACTCCAAAGATGGACAAGAAATCAAAAATAATTGCTCCATTGATTAGAAATTGATAATTCAAAATATGCTCCTCATTGACTTATAGTGTCAAAGTCACTCTTTTAGCACATAAACAAACGCAAAAAAGTTGATTCAGACAATATAGAACATCGCCAAACCAGTACTGTTTTTTTTTTTTTATAAAAATGTAAACTTCCTGTTGATTTTACTATTTGAAGATCCAGATCCGGATCCAGTCCGGGTTTTCCTCCGAATAAGTAAATTAACATTTTGATCAAAAAACAAAAAAACAAACAGTACTGGGTTTGGTGATGCTCTATATATTGTCTGGATCAACTTTGTTTGCGTTCGTTTATGTGCTAAAAGAGTGTCTTTGAGAACGGTTTCAGCGTACGATGTAAGTCAATGAGGAGCATATTTTGAATTGTGAATTTCTAATCATTGGAGCAATTATTTTTCATTTCTTGTCCACCTTTGGAGTTACATCATGGCAAGGTAACAACACAACCCAAACATCTACCAAAGTGGTCTTGCCCTTTAAGCCTAATTGTTGCCTTGGTGAAAAAAGTGTCATGTCACATGTCGCTTGACAAAACATACTTTGATCATCACACATCTGTCATCTTACAGCAACAAACAGACTAACTGTTTATCATACAGGTGGCTCTAAGGCGGTCAGTGCAATAATGCATTCTATTCTTATGTGTTTCAGCAGGACATTGAAAATGACTGAATACAGAAAGAGTGACTGACAGCCACAATGGAGCAGATACTTAATGACAGTTACATTCCACCACCGTTTAAATAAAATGCCACGTCTTTGCGCCACTGGCAGTCCTTCACATGTTAAGATTAAGAAATATGTACATCTTTCCTGAGGCTTTCTTCCCTCATAGCAGCACCTACACGCTGAAACACCACTACACATCATTATAGACTTTGGTGGTTGTCGTGGTGGGTATTGTGACAGTACTCGCTGCAGAAGGCCGATCCCTTCTGACATATCTTGGCTTCCTCACTTAAGAATAATAGAATAAAATAAAACAGCATAACTGAGAGATAGGATCATGATGAAACCAGTTTGTACCCAGTGTTGACTTACTGTACACTAAACACACCAGGGATCACATTTCTCTTCTTTCATTTTACTGATATTTGTCTGCAGACAACTTAAAGATAATTACAGTACACTTCAAATTGAAGTACTATTAAGAAGCATGTATTTAGATATATTTGTGTGAGTGTATGTGTACATCTTAAAATCTTAAAATAAGTGTTAAATATCTCTATAGAGTGTTTGTTCATTAACAGCGGTCTCCCCATCTCTTCAGCTCTTTAGTAAACATTAAAGGACGAGTTCACCCATTTTCAGCTTATCGTCATATAATTGGTCCTCACTAATGCTCATTATATGGCACCATTCTTGTCTACTTGGTCTCGTGTCTCAGAGGAGGGCTGTGGACAGTTCAGAAACCCACCTACCAGTGACATCATCGATGGGGAATCCAAGCTAATAGAAACTGCAGGCTTTCTATTCTTGGAAAGTTATCCTGCTATAATGGAAGCCATTGTTCTTGCGTTCATTATCATTTAAATAAAAAGATCTTGTTTGAAAATAGAAACCTGCCTAACAAATGATGTCACTGGTAGGCCAGTTTCTGAAGTGTCCACAGCCCTCCTTTGAGACACAAAGACACACTTTTTTTTAACCATTTCATCATGAGCATTAGTGAGGACCAATTATATGAAGATAGGTTGAAAACTGGGCGACATCATTCTTTACATACATTTTCAGGCCAGGATACCAGTTTTATCCAATCAGGAGTGAGAACTCATACAGGATACAGGATAAACAAGTGAAATTGGAATTGACGTCACAAAGGAATGAGCAGACAAATTTGGAACTGGAACACTATAATATTGAAGCTGATAAATGGGTACTCTCTCAGGGTTGGATGAAATTGTTAACCCACCAGAAAATGCATTTTCTGTTTACTAAACAGCTGGAGAGATGGGGAGGCCTCTGTTATTGAACAAAACACAAAAGTGTAGTATTTTTACCTGAGGATGAGGGTATCATAACAGCCTATAAAAGAGAAAAAATGCAATTCTTGAGACGGGCAAAGAATCATCACTACCATCATTACACAGAACCGTGCCAAGTAAATGATAACGTGCGCACTCGAAGACAGTGAAGTACAGTAAATTAATAAATCAAACATGGACATACATACTCTTCAAATGTAAGTTATGGTTAGTTATAAAAACATGAAAGGTTACTTACCGTTTCACTTGGCTGGAATATGAAAGCTGTGAAAGTACATGAAAAAGGATGTTACATAAGAAAACACTTCGTTCCTAAGAGGCAGTCCATTACCTTCCAGTGTTACCACTTTAGTCCAGCTCTATATGTAATTTCGTTAAATTTTTTTGGGGATTAGGAAAACTATACATTTTTGGAAACTTCAGAGCATAACAAATCAGAAAATCCATATTTCCATTTGCGCTGAAGCCAATATGGTGGCCATCTTGGATTTTGAAAAATGGCGATCTTTGAATATTTGTTTTTCAATATCTCAACTTCTAGATTGTGTAGAATCTTGATTCTAGTGGCTAAATCTAAATTTTTAGGGTCAGGAAATCCAATGGTGTTAATTAGAAATATAAAAAAATCAATGGCACAGATTTGGGTCATAATCCTTGATTTTGGGGGAAAAGAATAAACAAATATTCGTTTTTCCACTATTTTGACTTCTAGATTACATAGGATCATGATTCAAGTGGTTAAATCTATATTTTTCAGGAAATCCAATGTTGCCAATTAAAATGCATGCAGGTATCTAATTAGAAATCAGTACAGCTGAATAGCACATATTTACGTAACAATCTAGAATTTTAAAATACTGTATGATTATCTGAAGACACAGACAGATATTTTCTCTCATTGACACAATATTGTGTAATTTATTTACATACAAACTGTAGACCAGTCTATATATCATCCTCACTATTATCATTGCTGTCACTAGCCAATGTCTTCATCGTTTTGGCAGTCAGCATTACACTGACATAGCTCCGTACAGGGTAGCTCCACTGATCTGCACGAACATCTATGTGAAGAACAGTCTGCTTTACAGTGATATCTGACCATCTCAATGATTGCCTCTGGTGCTGGGAGGGACTCAGTTGTATGGTTTCAGCTGTCACAGGATCAAAATGGACTTAGTTACTGTAGTTAGCAGATCCTCTGTCACATCACTGGTTTGAAAAAGCATCTTCAGAGCCTCGAGGACATCATCACCAGCTTTGAGGTAGCTGTTCCACCAGGTAGATTTGTGTAGCCTAGAAAATCTCCCAGTGTTGTCTGCTCCTATAAAAGGCATGAAATGCTGGCAAAGCTTTGTCTCAGATTATTTGAAGCACATGACAAGGGAGAAGAGAAGACAAGGAAAGGATCTAATCCAATATGTTTCAACTAGAGTTTCGGGGGGCTACGCCCCCCTCAACCCCAGCCGCGCACGGGGCTTTGCGTTTGTTGGTCCCTCCGTGTCCCTGTGTCTATATCCGTGTAGCTGCAGCACAGAGTGGGCAGTATAGATGGGGATTATGGCTGTTAGAGGCATGTACGCGCACGGGGCTCGCGTGGGCGTGTGTATATGGGGGTAGAGAAATTGTCTAAGTAACATTAGCAAAAAGGGAAAAAAAAAAAAAGAAATTGTAAGAAAGTGTAATGTAAAAGTTACAAAATGATGAAAAATAAGTAGAAGAAATTATATTTTGTATGTTTCGCGGACCACCAGGGGGTCCGCGGACCCCCTGGTGGTCCGCGCGGAAATCGTGGGATGAAAATTTCCAAAAGGAAAAAAAAAAAAAAAAAAAAAAAAATATGAAGGTGGTTGCTTGTTTTTCTGAAAGCTGGCGAATGGCAGCCCTTTCTGCAAGATGGCGGCCGCCTGGTGTTGTTGTGAGTACGTGTATTTGGGGGGGGGGGCTGTGGAGCTGTGGAGCTGTGGAGCTACATAGTTCTCCAGAAGACACACACAAACATACACCATCTACAATGGACGAACTGAGCAGCAATATAGACATTCACCACACGAACGTGCATTGTTGACAAAGTGATTGCACAGCCGCTGCAGGCATGACAAGCAGGTTAGCGTTAGCGACATGGCAGCTATCACAGCGCCCTGTCCGTCGTGCTGCAACTGCCTGTGATGGCTACAGCAGTAACAGCAAGCTGTCTGCGATGCCATTGTCTGGAGACTGCTCTTAGCGTGACACGACCAATGAGAGTGAGCGCTGTAGTTGTTGCTAAGATACGGTGGCGTCTCTGCCCCATAGCTTGTAGATCTCTCACACATGATTGGCGTAGGCTGCGTTGCCAGGTCTGACTTTGTGTCTAAGCAATGGTCGGCTTATTTTTGCGCGCCTTTGGGCTCGTTTGCATTGTGCGCACGGCAGCGCTTGTTTAGCGTACGTCAGCGCGACGTGGCAACGGACGTGGCAACGTGAAAGGTGATTGGCTGGTGAAAAGAAACACCCGACGTTACACCAGAAATGGTGCCTGGAGAAAATGGTGACCAAAAAAAAAGTTTGGAAAAAAAGGAAAAAAACCCCGCAGCGGCTGCCTGCTGTTGTGGTGATGAGGTCGTGCGCACGGTAAACGGTACGAAGCTGCCTCCCCTTCCGTTTTGTCCGACATTTGGTGAGTAGAATTAATTATGTTGCGCGGTGGAAAAGGTGTAGTGAACAGTGAGATGTCCCCTACGCGAGGCGTAAATTCAGTGCGGCCGGCGTGGCGAGTCAGTAGGCGACATGTGGTGTGGCGGTGCGTTGTTTATCCGATAACAGAGCTGTGGGGTGTCACCACCGAGGGTGCGGAAGTTGCTGGCCATTTATATAGTTAGATGGCATCTGGGATTTTGGAAGTGGCACCAATATGGAAAACACTGGGTGCAGACCGAGACAAAGCTTTGCCAGCATTTCATGCCTTTACAGGAGCAGACAACACTGGGAGATTTTCTAGGATACGCAAATCTACCTGGTGGAACAGCTACCTCAAAGCTGGTGATGATGTCCTCGAGGCTCTGAAGATGCTTTATCAAACCAGTGATGTGACAGAGGATCAAAATAAATCGAAGACATCCCTGAGCTGAGATGGCATCTATTCTGCAAACACATGGCAGAAGGGGACACGCTTCCACCCACACGTGGTGCTCTCAAGCAGTATGTCCTAAGAGTCCATATCCAGGCCAGAGTGTGGAGTCAGGCACAGCTCCCAGCACCAGAGGAAATCATTGAGATGGTCAGATATCACTGTAAAGCAGACTGTTCTTCACATAGATGTTGGTGCAGATCAGTGGAGCTATGTCAGTGTACTGCTGACCAAAACGATGAAGACTGTCAGAACATTGGCTAGTGACAGGAATGATAATAGTGAGCATGATGTATAGAGTGGTCTACAGTTTGTGTTTGTGTAAATAAATGACACAATCTTGTGTCAATGAGAGAAAATATCTGTCTCTGTCTCTTCAGATAATCATATTACAATTCTAGATTGTTACATAAATATGTGCTATTGATCTGTACTGATTTCTAATTAGATACCTGCATGTGCATTTTAATTGGCACCAACGAATATTAATTTGTTAATCCCCCCCCCCCCCAAAATCAAGGATTATGACCCAAATCTGTGCCATTGATATTTTTTTCATATTTCTAATTAGCACCATTGGATTCCTGACCCTAAACAAATTAGAATTAGCCACTAGAATAAAGATCCTACGTAATCTAGAAGTCGAGATATTGAAAAACGAATATTCAAAGGTTGACATTTTTTTTAATCCAAGATTGCCACCATATTGGCTTCAGTGCAAATGGAATCATGGATTTTCTGATTTGTTATGCTCTGAAGTTTCCAAAAATGTAGTTTTCCTAATAACCCAAAAATTTGAACGAACCTTCATTTTTGGACATATAGAACTGGACTACTTCATTGATTAAACAAGACAATATTAACAAGATGGATGTTCATAGCCTGGAAAATAGGCCATTTACTTCAAGCACTTCTAAATTCTATCTTCTAATCAAGTTCCACAAAACCTGGCTCCTATATTCTCATTGTATGAGCTGTGTATCACTTACCCTTGTTACGGCGGTAGAAGATGCCTGGAAGTCGGTTTGAGCGTTTGAGGTAGAAAAAGGAGGCAACAGATAGAATCAGGAAAAGGCTGATCATCAGAGTACCAAGAAGGAGAGAGGCCGCCACACCTGGTCCTCCTGCTCGAAGACACAATTATAGAACATGAGACAACATTAGACAGACAGCAACACACTTGATGGATTGGCAACTGAATCAGTACAGTTGGTTGTTGGCACTAACAGACTTAAAAATGTGAGCCTAATCAAAGGGAACAACCTGCAACTCTGACTTTTGTTGCATATTATATTACCAATATATGTTTGGTCTGTGCACACTATCCACTTGATGTAGTTCTCCAAATATAGGGGAAGAAGAGGAATGTAGTTCCATATGGCCAGAGGATATAGGGGGGTAATAGCAGGAATGACATGGGCAAGTATGTTATCTTGCTTCCATTATGTACTACATTTCTGGTGAACAACAACTGCCAAAAGTGTCTAATCATATGCACAGGGCTAACAGTAAAGTACCTTTGCAGCCAACCGAACTTCCTGTAGGCCTGTAATTCTGTTTAGAAGTATACTTTGCATTCTACACAGACCAATGGATCCATATGACATCTCAAAGGTACTTGATTTAATCAATTAGTAAACAATGTTAACCAGTACTCTTTTTTTGGAAATACTGATTCAATATAATTTTTGGTTACTTACCAATTTTAGGAACGACAGTTGTTACAGTTGTATGATTTTTTCTCTCCACAGTGTAATCTAGTGAACACACAAAAGTGACAAATCAAAAACCTGAAGTAATAATAATATGCAAGCATTGTATTAACCAATGGCAAATAGAATGATAAAAAAATCAACCCCAAGTGCTTACTGTAGCTGCAGGCTGTTAAATTCTCCATGTCCGCAGCTGCTGAATCACAATGTATGCAAACAGTGTTGCTGTTCTCCAGGACACGCAAATAGCATCCTGAATAAAGGAAAAACATAACAAGCATATAACTCGCCTAACTTGTTCACACATATGACTTGAGTGTCTGTTGTCATTAACTGTTTAGTGAATGATCCATGCCATGTAACTGAGGGCAGATTACCTGGTTCACAGTGAGTGACATTTGAACATGAACTGTTCACTCTCTGTTTCTCGCCACAGCATTCTATAGAATTTTGATGAAGAGCCTATGGACAGAAGAAGATCAACCAGTCATTAACTCCTCCTCATTAATTGAAAAGAATACAAGAACGCTCGCCCCAAAACACACTCGCCCTGGGTCAAATCCGGCGACCTCCGAACGGTCGCCACCAGGTATTCCTAAACATAACCTCAGTAAAACTATGCCTAAACCTAACCTTATTCCTAACCTTAACCTCAGTAAAACTATGCCTAAACCTAACCTTATTCCTAAACCAAACCCCAGTAAAACTATGCCTAAACCTAACCTTATTCCTAACCTTAACCTCAGTAAAACTATGCCTAAACCTAACCTTATTCCTAATCTTAACCTCAGTAAAACTATGCCTAAATCTAACCTTATTCCTAAACGTAACTTCAGTAAAACTATGCCTAAACCTAACCTTATTCCTAAACGTAACCTCAGTAAAACTATGCCTAAACCTAACATTATTCCTAACCTTAACCTCAGTAAAACAAATACAAGAATACAAGAACCTCTGGGGGTGAGCGGTCCGCAAAAATAAATGGGCCGAGTGTGTTTTGGGGCAAGTCTTCCGGTTACCCTTGAACAACCCTAATCTCATAATCTCACACTTTGATCTCCACCTCATGAGGAGATAAAGTCTGAAAAATAAGTGTCTAACCAGAAGTACAAGGCTAAATGTTGTCCAGCTGGAACTTCTTGAAGCCCTGTACTTCCGATTAGACACCTTTGACAGTCAGGTATAGTTGACTGCCTATACTTGACTGTTGGCAGTCAAGTATAGTTCTAATGCCCTAACAAAAGACATCAAAAAGTGTGACTCCTTACCCTCCTTCAAGACTGCCATAAAAGAGCACCTGTCTGCAAATGGGAACTGGTCCTATTAACGTCTAACACGAGAAATGACCCCCGCTCGCTAATGTTTACAGTACATATACGTTTTATTGCTACTAGTGTTGATGATGTCTTACACATCATTGTACAGTATGTCTTTAAATGTCTCGATGAATTGAATACACAGGACCACAATGGAAACAAGCCCTAGGGATTTTTGTGTTATCCATGTAGCACTATTGTACCACTGTACTGTTAATACAATATTTAATAAATCAATCAAAAGTTCTGGTCCAGTCTAGAACCCAATTGGTTATTTACAGTTAAGTAACATAACATTCATTCCATACCTTAGTTACAGGTGTCTCAGGTCTGATAAGAATCACAGTTGTTGCCAAGATCATGAGGAATGACAGAGCCATAATGGAACCTTAGAGAAAGCAAAGACATCAAAATGATTGTAAACTCTCACAATGTACCAACCAACTATACACAAGAGAGTCTGCATTTACTATCTCAGTTGATAGTTACACTATGAAATTAAAAGTAAACAACAACAACAAAAAAACACAGATAGTTGCCTGGAAATGAGAGTACTGGGTCTAATGTTTTAACAGTGTCCTACATTTTGGGAGTTTGATACCAAATCAAGGAGAAATCAAGGAAAACATGACAATCAAGGAGTCCTCAAGGAGATGTGGTTGAAATCAAGGAAACTCCTGCAGAATCAAGGAGGGTTGTTGCATACTGTACTGAGATGACATAACTTCATCATTGCGCTATCAAAAGCTGGAATGCACAGGAGTTCAGCAACATAGCATTATAACGTTAATCGTGTTGTCATTCACACAAGTCAGTACTGGCTGTTGCTGCTAATATATGCAAGGCGTAAATAAACCATACAGGTAACTTACCCAGCAGTTAATTCACCAAACTTTGTCTCGACAGCCACAAACAATACCTTGAGGTGTGGTTGTGTGTGTAATGTAATGTCAAACTGTAATCTGTTTCTGTCTGTCTGTCTGTCTGTCAACACTGCTGACTGACTGAGCACTGCTTGAAGCCAGAGTTGCCAGGTCGTGCGAGAGAAATAAGCGAGCAGGTCTATGAAAACCAGCCCAAAAGAAGTGACCACATGAGCGAAACCTATATGCATAGGCTATTCTACAAGCTCTAGATCTATAAGCTCTAGATCTACAAGTTCAAACAAATCTTGAAAAGAAAGCACAACATATTTGTAGATGGAGGAGTCATGTGGACATTAAAATACATATCAATGTGGGGGTCCTTGACATGAAAATGTTTGAGAACCACTGGTTTAAACGACATTAGGAAACAAGACCAAATAAGCAACTACACTTTAGAAACATGCCGGGAAAAAACGCAACCCGCAACCAATTATTTACAAGCAACTTTACAGAAATAACCAGCCCAAAGTCGCTTATAATAAGCAGACATGGCAACACTGCTTGAAGCCTGTAATTTAAGCTTCGTGGGCACAACGGTGTCGCGCGCCCGGAAATAGCAGATCTACAAGCTCACAACGCGTCGAATCCTCCTCGCGTTGTGGGCTTGTAAGTCTGCTGTTTCCTGGCACGCAACACCGTCGTACGACGACGTATTGCTGCTGCTTGTTGACGTTGTTCCTCTGCGACTGTTGCTTATGTGCAACACTGCCACCTACTGGATGTAATATGTAGCATTATACTCTATGGCTCGAGACCAAACTAGTGAAAATAGCAGATCTACAAGCTCACAACGCGTCGCAATGCGACGCGTTGTGAGCTTGTAGATCTATATTTTCTACTTCTCAAACATTTGTTTTATCATTTATGGAATTTCTTTAATTTTTTTATTTTGTTATTTATGAAATTGTTTTTTTGTTTCCAATTCATGAAAAATGTTGCATATCATTTTTCTGTTCTTTTCTGGCAAGCCAAATGATGACGTAACAAAGTCTCGCTGTACTTTAGGCGGGATGATTGAACCTTCAAGCCTGAGATTCATTAATGTTTCTCTCTCTGTTTAGCGTTTATTATCTGACTCTTCGTCTGAATCACAACACGTGAGTTTTAACGCTGGAACAGAGTTAAGAGAACTTATATACATTTCAGAACACATAAAAAAAAACACATCATTATTTATTTATGTCCATAAATAATTAAGCTTTTTGTTTACTGAAGTTAGATACAAAATGATGAGTCAACGATAGAGATACTAGCTACTAGCCTGCTAAACCTATAAGTGCTGTTATAAGTTCATGATGATATAACTGGGTAAATGATATGACCAATTAGTCAAAGCTGTATACAAATTGAGCTGACGTTTTATTTGTGCTTAATTTAGGCTAATTGCCAATGAATCCGAACGTGTGGAACATCAAAGAGATCCTGAGCATCCCAGTGAGCAGGTAAAAGCTTTATTTAACATAGTTTCATGTTATATCAACATTGTTTCATGTGTGTTTCACTAATAATGACCAGTCTTGTCTTAACTTTGATAAGTTATACCACTTTGTCAGACTAAATGTTGCATATGGTAGGTACCAGTGGTGTAAAGTAACTAAGACCATTTACTCAAGTACTGTATTTAAGTACAATTATTAGGTATTTTTTACTTTGGAGTATTTCCAATTTTCGGTACTTTTACTGTTCTACTCCACTACATTTCAAAGGCAAATATTGTACTTAAATTTACTCCACTACAATTATTTGAAATGTTCGTTGATTTTTGAACCACTTCAGCCCTGTATACATTTCGGCCATTTTAAAATAGCCGATCTACAAGCTCACAATGCCATATCAAGGCATTGTGAGCTTGTAGATCTGCTATTTTCAAAAGATTTTGAAAACTTGAAATTGGACATTCTGCATAATGAGTAGCCTACGTTTGGTACTTTAAGTATATTTTGATGCCAATACTTTTGTACTTTGACTCAAGTAAATTCTGAATACCAGACTTTTACTAGTACAGTAAAGTATTTCTACTTTGCAGTATTGATACTTTTACTTAAGTAGAACATGTGAGTACTTTTTCCACCACTGATGGCCAGCCTTGTCTTAACTTTGATAAGTGATACCACTTTGTAAAAATACATGTTGCATACATGCAAGGTACAGTGCTCTTATAACCTCAACATTTCTTATTTTGTGTTTTTATTTATTTATTTGTATTTACCAAATCTACTGGGACTAAAACCATCAACAGGAATGCATCCACCAGTGGCTATTCCAGTTCAACAGACTGGACTCTGGGGTCCCAGAGTCTCTTGGGGTCCCAGAGTCAGGAGTTTTCAAGGAACTCCCAGCAAAGCTCAGAGGTACTGCATGGAGTTATATATATATATGTCTCAAACACTATTAGTCATTGGCTATAAGCAGTGGTGGAAAGTAAACCAAGTGAATATACTGAAGTACTGTACTTAAGTACACTTTCAAGGTATTTTAATTTTCAGTACTTTTTTCTACTCCACTTCATCTCAGAGGCAAATATTGTTCTTTTACTCCACTATAATTATTAGCAAACTTTAGTTAAAAGTTACTTTGCAGATGTTGATTATTATTACAAAACATATATTAACCACTTCAGCCCTACATGCTTTGGCTATTTGAAAATAGACGATTTACAAGCTCACAACGTTTCGCAATGTGACACGTTGTGAGCTTGTAAAAAGGATTTTCATACATTTTTAAAACTTCTGCATAATGAGTACTTTAAGTATATTTTGATGCCAATACTTTTGTACTTTTACTCAAGTACATTCTGAATACTGGACTTGTAAGATAGTATTTCTACATTGTGGTATTGATACTTTTACTTAAGTAAAAACATTGAGTAGCCTACTTTTTCCACCACTGGCTATAAGTGTACCTGTATTTGGTGCTGGTAGACCCATGGATTGATGTGTTTATACTTGTGGTTGTGAAAGAGGACCTAATTTAGCCTACATTATTGTCACCTTGTAAATTGTAGGGACTAGAGTATGGGGATTGAACTATGAGAACAGACAAAGTATACATTCATTCAGGAGGCTTCCTTTTTATGCCTTTGATCCATTTACAGAGACCATTAATGGTCTCAACAAACATTTTCATATAAATAAATAAAGTGTTAATTTAACAATTGGTGTTACAAGGAGACAGAAACTGATTGGCATGTGAAATTATCTTCTATTATAAAACAATTGCCCTTGTTATAAGGATAATTAACAACACAAATACAATAGCCATCACATACATTTTAGTAGTATCATTGTCATGGTACAAAGTTCTACCTGTGCTCCTTAAACATATTTCAATTCCATATGTGTTGTTGTTTAGGGAAGTGACCCTAAATATTTGATAAATAATTACCACACTAAACCACTCCTGTTCGGAGTTGATGGTAAAGATGTGCACAAAAGGGCTATTGGTGTCCTGGATAAGTTTGAAGAGGACAAGAGAAGGGCAAAAGAAAGAAGAGAAGGGTATTATTTTTTTTACCATTTCAAAATAGTAAAGCATTTTTTCTTTTTCAATTTACAGTGTTAAAAAATAAATAATAATCATCAGTCTGATTTTGTTCTTGTTTTATCAGTGACTTTTTAGCTAAGGAACGTCTTCATTTACACGAAACACTCAATCATGTGAGTCATGAAAATAATACATTTTACACAGTTCATATTTGTTTCTATGATTCAGATGTAAAGGGAAGTTGCTGATTTATTTTCAGATGCAACATTCAGTCAATGACACAGAAAAGAACACTGCTGCATGCAAAACAATCTTAGAGGGATTTGACAGCTTTGCAACAACATGTAAGTTTTCTTCTGATTCCTATCATGTTTGATTTTTGTCAATATAAATATATACATACATACATACAATATAAGTTTTTTGAATGGTTAAACCCTGTAATACCTGGATACAAAGACTAAATACATTTGGTTTCCCAGGACCAGTAGATGGAGCTATTTACCTGTTATGCAATGTAAACATTATTTAACTTTGTAAACTTGTTGTTATATACTTTCTTATCTATTAATGTTAACACTTTGACTGTTGACTTCGGAGATGTGGGTCGAAATAAATGCCACAGGGATCCTGAAGTGTGTGTAAATAAATGTATGTATGTTTTTTCTATTCATTCATTTTATCACAGTGCAGAAAAACCTCTCCAGCCTTCACAATGGCATTGCACAGCAGTTTGAGAAAACGCTGAGTCAAATGAGTTCACAAAAACAGCTCCTGACAGAAATAGACGAAAACATGCTCAAGGTAATTAGTATAGCTTATGAAGGATGCCAACACTGATTTGTGGTTTGGTGGCTAATAACCTTTCTGATTAATGACTCTGATGTATGATTATTTATTATGCTTGGACTTTAGACTGGAGTGGCCTCCACAGAACTTGGCTCCCGTGTGAAAGGCTTGGAGAAGAATCTGGAAGTCCTTACACATGAGCACAGAAGAGAACAGACCATGCTCGAAGAGGCTGTGACCCTCCTTAACACCTTGGTCTCAAAGCACTCTACAAAGCCCATTCTTGTGAGAGTAACGGACAGCGCGATCCAGACATCGCCAGGCCTGACAGTCAGCGCGATCCAGAAATCTCCGGAGCTGACAGACAGCACGATCCAGACATCCCCAGGGCTGACACAAACACTCTTCAATGAAGAGCAGAAGAGCCAACCCGAGGACAAGTGGCTTACACTCAGCCAGATTGAAAACAGCCAGGGTGAAGTTCCACCATCCCAGAATCAGGGCAGCAGCTTCAAGGTAAAGAGCAGACCTACTGCTTGGCGTCGTAAGATCAACAAGAAAAGACCGCTGCTGCCACCGCAAAGGAAGAAGGGGACTATCTGTTATGAAAACAGCCAGACTTACAACATCAATCTGCAAGGTGTTTCTTCAGCTCATGATCCAAAGGGTTTAGTCAGTATGAAACCAGACCCCCAGTTAAAGAGTGTGGTGGGCCTCAAGCCAGAACCTCGATCAAAGAGATTTATTAACGTCAAACCAGACCGTCAGTTGAACAGATTAGTCAACGTCAAACCAGCCCCTCAGTCAAAGCCACACCAGCAGTGCAGGGAAACCAGATCAAACGTAGGCAATGGACGTTTCATCACCCCGTTCAACTTTTGGTCTGAGGGGAGTAGCAGCAGCCCTGCAGTGATTGAGACGGTCTTAGACAAGTTACCAGCTGAGACCAAGGCAGGGATCTCAGAGACACCCAAAGGCTTGTGGCAGTTGTTTGACTTTGGTCACTCTGACCCATTCAGTGTGGATGAGGAGTAAATTGTTTATATTTTTTAGATGTAATGTAAATGTCTGATTTTGTACAAATTAACTGTTGGTTGATTGACATATTGTTATGTTTAGTGCAGTGTTTTGCTTAAGATGGAAAACGGTGGAGATGTGCAACATTTAATTGACGTATGTCAATACCCATAACTGGCATAACTGACTTTCAACTTAGATTGTTTCCAAAACTTGTAACACAAAAATAGATGTGATACACTAAGCCGCTGTACTGATACGTTTATCTCAATTTACTCAATGTTTAGACTACTAACCTGATCTGCAATATGTTTAGTCTAATTGTTAATAACCTTCACACCTTAAAACGTTAATTGACCCCAATGGATTGGATTGATTGGATCAATCCCAGTCAAGTCTTATACTGTACTCTGACCTAAATGCATTTCTGTTTTACATGCAACATAAGTTGTGCTTTCTATAGCGCATGGCAGGCTGTTCTGACCGCTCAAAGAAATTGTGTGCTGTGTTCCTTCATGTGTGACCATCCCCCACATGTCACCCGTTTAAAAATGTCCCTTTTGCAATATTGGATTGTTTTCCTTTTCTTTATTGTACTCTGGTGCTGGACTAGAATAGTCAATGTCCTGACTGTCTGACTGACAGTCTCCATTGTTGAAACAAGCACATCCAACATTCACTTCCTCACCGTGTACCAGTGGTCAGTGATGTTCTGGGACCCCTGTGTTGGACTGAACTGGGATTTTCTATAGGCTATTCTTGTATGTTTACAAAAAACAAAAATGGTTCACTGGATGTAATGTAATGAATGGGATGACATTGTATATTCATGGATGTTTTTTTTTATTGTTAATTGTATTTTACGCATTGATAATAAAGCAAATAGCTTTTCCATTTACAGAGGGTTATGAACACTTAAATCTTGTGGATTGATTTTTGTGTAAGAAGATAATGCATCATTATTTTTTACTCAAAGCACTGAATGCTTAAAGAATCATTTTTGTCCACTGTCTAACATGCCGATTTGAGCATATGGCTTATAAACTCATTTAGTGACATATGTTAAAGAAGCACTACTGGTACAGTATGTAACTTTCCTCTTCTACCCCAGATTTGAACCCGGTTTCCTGTGCAAGTGCTGCATTTCTTTTTTATCATTGAGCTAATAGAGCCTGCCTGCTTGCTCAGGGGATACATTGAATCTTGACCATCAGGTCAAAATTCATGTCAGATCCTGTGTCTAGGTGAGACATGACCTTTGACACGATCTAAATGTCTCAATAGAAGAGCAGGGGGACAAAATACAACCACCCCAATTGTATAAGTTATATTGTATTAACATACTCTACCATAAAGATTGGACAAAATTACATTTTATTCACTAAAGAAAAGCTACATAGTGCTGCTTTAATGTTCATCCTTAACATACAAAATATTTTATTTTATTTTATTTTATTTTATGGTATATCTTTCATGATAGATTGGAACAAACCAATGTATGTTTTAAGTGCTAAAAATAGAGTCTGAAAATGCTGTATCCCAGTTAACACTCTACTCACTCCACTCACTTCTACTCAACATAGCAGTATATTTTATGCAATCTAACGTTTCTATAGGCATTACATAAGAAGATAAAAAGGTAACACATATTTACAAAGTCCTACAGTATCCTTATCTTCTTTTAAAAAGTGCTCAAATGCAGATATATATTGTGCTTGTGCAGCAGCCTCAGTCACTTTTGTGCTTGAAAAATAATTGCCTTTTTGTGGGTGACAAACTCGAAGCCTTATGTCCCACTTGGGACGAAGAGGATTAAGTAAGTAAGTGGGTGACAAACTACTTCACAAGCAGCTCAAATTGATTATTATGGCCAATTGTGGCTTTGTTGTACGACTGTGTCACTCACCGAAGAATAACTAAATGAATGACACTGAATGCACTGAATCAAACTGGTTGTACAGAATTATGATCCCAATTCATACGACAAAGTATAAATTAGGCTTTACTAGTGCCTATTTGACAAAGGTGTCACTGTCTCACTAAGTCCGCAGGTGGGGCCATGAGGCCCCGGGGGTTGAGACTGGCCACCAAGCAAACGTCATAGTTATCATGCATTAGAGCCTGCCGGGCCACGACGCTCCATCGGTTCTCCCACGGGTCCAGTTCCAAAAGGTCCTTTGTTATATCATCATGGCGGTCTAAAGGGTTATCGAGGAATAAAAAAGGTATGTAAAGTCAAAGTTACAAGTACATGTAAACAGTGGTGTAAAATAACTAGGTACATGTACTCAAGTACTGTACTTAAGTACAATTTTGTACTTAAATACGTATTACTTCTACTCCACTACATCTCAGAAGCAAATATCGTACTTTTACTCCACTACAATTATATGAAAACTTTAGTTACTAGTTACTTTGTAGATTTTGATTATTATTAAAAAAACATACATTAACCACCTCAGCCCTATACTTTGGCTATTTAAAAATAGCCGATCTACAAGCTCACTCGTGTCGCTTTGCGGTGCATTGTGAGCTTGTAGATCTGCTATTTTCAAATGATCTTTATACAGTGCATTTTAAAACTTGTGGAATGGGACATTCTGAATAATGAGTACTTTTACGTTTGGTACTTTAAGTATGTTTTGATTCCAACACTTTTATACTTTTACTCAAGTAAATTTTGAATATCGGACTTTTACTTGTAACAGAGTATTTCTACATTGCAGTATTGATACCTTTACTTAAGTAACAAATGTGAGTACTTCTTTCACCACTGCATGTAAAGATATATACTTTATATGCATTAATACAATACCTGCTCCTTTGTAGTATCCACACACGTAAAGCTTGCCACCCACCACACCTGCATTTGAGGCATTGGTGCGCAGTGACAGCTGTGGAGATGGGAGAGAGGGACCCTCCCTCCAATAATCTCCATCAGGGTTGTAGATCTCCACCACATTCAGGCATCGACGTGATTGTCCACGGTCTGAACCCTCACAGCCAATGCCTCCTGTGAGTGGAAATTAAGTTGATTAACATCAAAGACCTCCATCTCTGTAACTAATAATAATTATTATTATCATTCAGTCACCCAACAGAAATATTAAGATACATCACAATATATATGTGTGTATTTCATGAAAAATATAATGGAAATTTATAAAAATTAAATCATAAAATTCCACTGATGTTACTGATTAAACTAAACTTACCTATTACATAGATTTCACCATTGAGTGCTACAGCACCGCAGCGGTATTTTGAGAACTTCATGGGACCTAGCTCCGTCCATTTGTTTTTGTCTGGGTCATACTCCAGAAGGCGGTTACTAAGGCGATCAGGCTCATCATCGATGAGGGAGGTCTGGGGGGGGGGCAGAGTGGACAAGGAGCATTCACCCATTGACACAATGATGGCTAAATACAGAATATTGTCTCAGTGTGTGAGACAGATATCTTGGTGTTGTATGATATACATTACACACAATTACTGACAAATGGGATGGGTTTGATAACTGATCATTTGAGTTGATTAGAAATCATACATTGACAATTGACATTACCTGTAGGCCTGTCACAATTATTAAATAATCGTCGAATCGCAATTATTTTGTTTGTTTGTTGAAACAAGTTCACATATTCTAGGAAATCAGCTATTTCCTCTATTTTAACCTTTTTTTGAAGTATAAATTGTATAAATATGTCAGTAATTTCTTTGTATATTTCAGTTATTTGTCATATTTGCCCTGTGCATTTTGTTATTGCAAAGCAAACAGAAATCATTTTTGTATTCATATGTTCCGATGTTCAATGCCATAAAAACATAATTATTAGTGTGACAATTAATTGTCAACATAAATTTGTAATCGTGACAGCCCTAATTACCTGTGGCGTTCGACCGCCGATGACGTAGAGTCGGTCTTTCAGTCTGACCACGCTGTGGTAGGCCAAAGGCAATGGCAGTGGGGCTGCGCTGCGCCAGGGCCCTCCCTGCAGAGACCAGCGCTCCACGCTGTTAGTGATGAGGCACTCGTTCTTCAGCTTCATCAGCCCACCCATCAAATACAGGGTGTCACCCAGGGATCCCAGCGCGTAGGAGTCACGGTATTCTGCTGAGCTCAGGTGCTCCCAGCAACCTTGGGCCTCCACTTTGTACCTGGTACCAGATAACCATAATATTTATCAAAAAATATTTGCAGGTAAAATAAATGTGAAGTTCCTATCAAATGTAAATCATTTGCACTTTTTCTTCTTACCTGAATATGTCCACCTTTATGTCCTTCTGTCTGGCTATCCTGCGTGCACTTGCTTCTCCTGCCACTATAATGACATTTTCTTCAGTTACAACTCCTGCACCCACATAGCCCAGAGAATCTCCGTAGCGAGGTGAAGTGATATAGTAGGTTCGCCCTGTGGATGGGGCGTAGCAAAAGCTGCTGTCAACGTAGTTGCCATATCGTGACCGAATTCCACCACCATCATTACCAAGGCAAAGCAGCAGATCTGTGGTCTCCATGCCATACCGCAGCTTCAGTTTGCGTGGTGCAGCTGATGGATGCATTGCTGTGACTTGCAGTGCTTCGTTCAGCATCTCAAGGCAGTCGGCATCGGCCAGCAGGTCCGTGTTCCTCTTCATGGTCTCCCTCAAGTAGTCAGGGTTCACCAGAGGCAGGCGCACCTTCCTAAGGAGCTCCGGGAGATGTTGGCAGCGGCCCTCTCCAATGCCCTCTCCATACCCCAGAGTGTTGCTTTTGACCCAGCGCAGAACCACATCCAGGATGGTCTCTTCGCGTGAAACATTAAGGTCATCAGAGCTTATTAGCTTCCCCAGCTGGTGGGCCTCCAGCTCCAGTACCTCGTCACACTGGCAGACACGGACGAAGTGCTGCCGCAGGAAACGCTTGGCTTTGTCGGCCAACTCCTCTGCGCCCAACTCACGTGCATAATAATAGACCCCGAGGCAGTTGGAGACGTCCATGTTCTCTATCATGTGCAACTTGCAGCGACGGAAGACCTCGTCCATTTGCAGGAGGAAGGCTGCGATGGAGATTCCCTGCACATTGTCATTGGTGAGTGGGAGATCTGAGGTGTACATGTAGTTCAAGAGCAAGGCCAAGCTGTCTGCTGGGGTGTCGCGTAGGAATATATCCCTGTTGTTGCTCTCGCGCAGGCCGCAGGTGAACATCACGCGGAAATAGGGACTGAAGGCAGATAGCACAACACGGTGGCAGGGGAAACTGATGTTCTCGGCAACCAGCACAACATCTGTCAGGTTCTCAGTCTCCTTCATCTTTCTTAGCTGGTCCAGCAGCACTAGCCCATGTTTGGCTCTAGGATCCATACTAATTGATTCTCTTGTCAGCAGCAATAATATAGAAATGTCAACAGGATAACTGGATGGTTATCTTAAAAAGATAATGTTCACAGTCACACAGTCAACTACTGAAGGGGTTGTTTCTTTCTGAAAGGGTTTTCTATAATAAGGAAACAGAAACACAAGGTTGCATTTAATCTGTTACCATAATGTACATTTCTCATCAAACAGCAATGGCTATTGTGTTACTGAGAACTCAAATCAATATGACAAACTTAGATGCAGTACTGTAACTCTTCACTAACTCTTCTTTTCAATCCCACAGAAAATAATTGCTGCACATTCAGTGTTAATTTTGTCGACTAAGACCAAGACTAAAATACTAAGGTTTTGATATTTAGTCGACCAAGACTAGACTAAGACTAAACAATTTCAGAAGACTAAAATAGGACTAAAACTAAATGGTGGGTTATTCAAAAGACTAAGACTAAGACTGACTAAATCAGAATTTGCTGCAGTGTAATTGTTGACTAAGACTAAGACTAAAAGACTACGGTTTTGATATTTAGTCGACTAAGACTAGACTAAGACTAAACAATTTCAGAAGACTAAAATAGGACTAAAACTAAACGGTGGGTTATTCAAAAGACTAAGACTAAGACTAAATCAGAATTTGCTGTCAAAATTAACACTGGTGTCATTCCAGAATTATACTACAAATGGCCAATAACATGCTTCAAACATTTTGCAATACTAATACTAATGCATCCTAATCCTTATACAAGCCACCATAACCATAATAGCAGGTTTGCACAAGTTGTCCACATGACTAATGGACTATAAAGGATGCATATCTCTGTAAACTACAGTCATTATTTGTATTCAAGAGGGAAGTACAACAACACAAGACAGGGAAATATGACCATTGTCAAAGAGGGGTGCACAGTTAAGGTTAGTATCAGTCCTAATCATGCATTATTAGTTGGGCCATGCAGTAAGCACACTAATCTTACCAAACTCATCAACTCCCAGTGGTGTTAAGTAATCCTGCTAATATCTTTAGGTTATAAAGACGAGTATACTCTCGTGCTCTTTCGCCACACGGCACATGTTGTTGATGTTGGTCAAAGTACTGGTAAGGGGGGTTGAGAGGGGCCAGGGGAACATTGCCAGAGACAAAGCTATGTTTGCCCTCCCCTCTGCCCAGCCCCTCTGAGCAAGGTACCCAAAAATAGACCCCACACACACCAATGAAGTGGGTCAAAGAAACTGGTGTGATTAGGACTTTTTTCAAAGAATAACTGTAACAAACACATTGTGCTTTCAAGTCTCTTAGAAGTTCACTTTGAGACAAGAAGTGTCTCAAGACTGTCAAATTCTCTATCCTGGCATTAATAGTTTCAGGTTTGACTACCTCACATGTCACGCGCATGCAGCTCTGGAATGACTGAAATGAAACATTGCACCAAGGGTGGATTCAGATTTCAGCACTCTCTTAAAGGCCCAGTCAGCAATATGAACACTGATTAAACAAATACATTAAAAATCTAACTGATACATTTGCTTCAGATATGAGACTATTAGCCTACAACTATGTTTAATAAATTATAAAGAAATTATGTTTTTCTGTTTTTGTTTTGTACATTATTTTGTTCTATATTCAGAATATTTTTTAGATGATCTATTTTAAACATGCTACATTAATTGACCTGGGCCTATAAATGAGTACACAGTAGACGAGGATTAGTTTTTTGGAAATAGATGCCAACCCCTGAAGTTTGAACTTCATGACTCATTGGAACATTTTTTTTGCTAGCATAAGGGCTAATGCGGAGACACATTTCCTCTGTGGACCAGAGGGTTAATGTTTTTCCACTTAAAAACTATCATTAACACAAAGGCATGCGTATTAATGCGAGGTTTCACCATTGCAAAAAGGACAACTAATCATTATTTCTACATCCCTTATACAGTTAAACATTAGGCGATACAATGTATAGTACATGTGACAGTGGTAGCACATTGGCTGTTGGGTCTTTGGTGAAAGTTGTAGGCCTACGGATGTTTCATCAAACTTAGATGGAATAAAAGTATCTCTAATCTCCTTTTAGAGAGAGCAGAAATTACACCTTGTGTCATGGGATCTGCACCCAGGCCTGGAAAATACATAGTGGAACGGGATGTGCTGGATGAGCAGAGGCTGGAAGAGGTAGCACAGAGAATCAGTTACTCTGACGCTCATCCTTCTCTAACTGAACGTCTCAAAGATTCCCTCAGGTAAAGCAAAGCATCTTGATTGGGGTTATATACTGTATGAAGCATGGGATTGAATCGTTTGAGATCAATTGGATTTTCTATTTAATTGACAATCTCTAGAACTAGGCTGATGTATTGCTTGCAGGTGTCTAGAGGAAGGAAGAGAGATACTGTTTGATTTGTGAACTTGGTGAAATTGAAAATGAGGTTCACTTTTTGTTTTATTGCCCTAAATATGTTTTGTTAATAATGTCTTCTACTTGTGGTGATTTCCTTGAGTTAGATGATTATGAAAAACTTGAGATATGTTTCGTTAAAGGAGCTTTTGTTGTGGCAAATTTTATTTGTCAAGCTTGGGAGAGAAGACAGAACACAGCTCAACACCTTTGAGCTGTAATTGAATGTATTATGTGAATACACTGTAAACATGCTGTAAGTGTAAAATGGTGTCTTAAAATGAAATAATCAATAAAAATCAAATCAATCTAGTCTATTATTAAGTATAAAAAGACTACAGTCTGATTCAATTGTCAATGATCAGGGAACAATAATCGTTAAAGTAATATTTTTTGTGCCCTTCATGTAATTCTCTACCAGATGTACAATACCCAAACTGAAGCACACTGTGGTGGGTAGCTTCCCTGTGTTATACTGGCTGCCCAGGTACTCAATCTTGGACTATGGCATGCCTGACCTCATCGCTGGCATCAGTGTGGGCATTATGCATCTGCCACAAGGTAGGCTACTGTATGACAGAAGTCTACATTGATTCGTAAAGTATCAGTACTGTCCAAACTAAGCCCTATTAAACGTATCAAAAATAGCTGATCTACAAGTTCACAACACGTCACATTGCAATGCCTTGTGTTCTGTTCTTGTAGATTTGCTATTTTTAATGTTGATGACATGCGCAAATTAGGGACACCAGGTTTCATTCACTTAGGCTGCTGGACTGTCTTAAGTTTACCTGCTACAACATCTTTTGTCAACAGTCAACATACTTCATTCTCTTTGGAAGAATTTAGTTTTTCCGCCCTTGATTGGAGGCTACTAAAATACATCTTCTTTCTTGCTATTCATAGGCATGGCATATGCGTTGTTGGCCTCCTTACCTCCCGTGTTTGGGCTTTACACATCCTTCTATCCAGCATTAATCTACTTCTTTTTTGGGACATCCCGTCATAATTCCATAGGTAAGGGCATAGAAAAAGAAATGTTGCACCAAAGTTCCAAATAACTTCCTGATTTACATGCATGTGTTGGTAATCAAATCTATGTTCAGGTACATTTGCTGTGCTCAGCATCATGGTGGGCAGCGTGACAGAACGACTGGCTCCAGACATGGCTTTCCTCAGAGTGAACGGGACCAACCTGACAGCAGAGGTGGACATAGATGCCAGGGACTCGTACAGGGTGCAGGTCGCTGCTGCCACCACGCTCCTTGGAGGGCTTATCCAGGTCTGCAAAAGGGCTGTCACCAAGATGGCCACCCTAGAAAGGTCCTGCATTAAGTTTAGACATGGATTTAATTAATCAAATGTAGTTAAGTTAAGTATTATGTATGAATTTAATGAATTAAGTTTAGTTAAGGTGAGGCACTATATGGTTACGTTTAGGCATGAGGTTTATTCATTAAGTTTACTGCAATCCATAACATTTTAGTGAATAAAAAATATTTTAAACAATCTGTATGGTGGAGTAAGTTAATAAAACATAAAGCAGTGGTCTCCCGACTCTTCTATTGAGACATTGAGATTCCCTGGTCGGACCTGGTTGATAAGAAGTATTGCATGACATTTTAAGGGGAATAATACCTCTCCTTCCCAACAGAGTTACTTACAGTTCAACAGTAGAAATTGGAGTGGTTATGATCTCAGGAGAGCATTGCATTGGGACTTCCATTCATTCTAGGGTGGCCATCTTTTGACATACCTGTAAATACGACAGACATTGCTCTAAAAACTCATGGTTATCTCATCCAAAGTGATGTTGTGTTTATGGATCTTTGTGCATATAGGTGGTACTGGGTCTGGTAAAGTTTGGATTTGTGGGAACCTATTTGTCTGAGCCACTGGTACGTGCCTACACCACAGCTGCTGCTGCCCATGCTGTAGTGGCACAGCTCAAGTATGTCTTTGGAGTGTCACCCACACGGTTCACTGGGCCTCTGTCACTGGTGTATGTGAGTATCATCTATTGTAGTGTTTGGCACTGGTTCCATGGTCTGTACTATTCGACCTGCAATGGTTTAAGTTGTTCTGCGTGCGTGCGTGTGCGTGTGTGCATGCATGCGTGAGTGTAAGTCCTAGGCCTGTCTGTGTGTGTTTGCATGTAGGCTACATATGTGTGTAGCAGTCATTGTATTTTACCATTAACGACATACTGCATGTCACTCACAACTACATTTAATTGCTTTTAGACGTTAGTGGATGTTTGCTCCTTGCTGCCCAAGACACATCTTCCCACGCTGGTGGTCAGCGCTGTATCCATGGTTGTTCTCATTGCAGCGAAGGAGCTCAACTCTGTTCTCAGCCCAAAGCTACCAGTGCCCATCCCAGTGGAACTCATTACAGTCAGTTCTCTCTCCGTCTGTCTGTCTTGTCTGTCTGTCTGTCTGTCTGTCTGTCTGTCTGTCTGTCTGTCTCCTCTTCAAATCAGTACTCATCAAAGTCTCAGATTATAATGTCTATTCTGTGATGGAGGAAAACAGACGTGGATGTGGAATCAAAAGAGCTGACTCAGTGTTCTGGCCAGTGTCAGTAGCTTGATTCAGCAAGAAGATTAGAAACAAAATAAGTACCACAAGTGGCAAATGATTTATCACATTTTACCGCATGCTTAATGATTAGTGTCGTAAAATGCTGATGTGTGTGTGTGTGCGTGTGTGTGTGTGTGTGTGTGTGTGTGTGTGTGTGTGTGTGTGTGTGTGTGTGTGTGTGTGTGTGTGTGTGTGTGTGTGTGTGTGTGTGTGTGTGTGTGTGTGCGCGCGCGTCCGTGTGTGTGTGTGTGTGTGTGTGTGTGTGTGTGTGTGTGTGTGTGTGTGTGTGTGTGTGTGTGTGTGTGTGTGTGTGTGTGTGTGTCTGCGTCCGTGCATCTGTGTGTGTGTGTGTGTGTGTGTGTGTGTGTGTGTGTGTGTGTGTGTGTGTGTGTGTGTGTGTGTGTGTGCATATGTGACGGTGGCCAGGCTGTCACATGTAACTTTGCCACTTCTTTTCAGAATGCTGACCTTTTCCAATAAGTAATTTATCATCCACATTTAAGCTCACAACAATAAAATATAGAGTGCACAATAAAGTGCGGGGTGCGTAATTATTGTGAGGATAATAATGGTGATTCTACTGCAAGACTACGCCACCCTTTTATTTAAGAGGTAGGGTCCTCTATAACAATGTCTTAGGCTATTCACAGGTTCAGTTTTGCCCAGGTAAGAACAACACTTTGCAACATCCCACAAGAGAATTGGACGGACACAGGTTTGTATAAAAAGGTAACGGATTTTATTAAGCTAAAACATTGGCATCTATAAGCCTTAAAACTGAAAAACATAAACACAATATAACACTACACTAAAACCCTCAACCTCCTAATGCGCCCACTAACTAACTAAAATACAGGAATACAGACAATCACAAAATACTTAAAACAAACAGGGCTTGTGCAACCTATAGCAAATAAATAATGAATTTAGCGTTAAAGTGCCAACTATTACTGAAGCAGTAAAGTGCCAAGTGCCAATTCAAATGCTATATCATATACTCATCACGGTTCAATGCAAAAGGTGGGAATGTCCTTGTATGGGGTTTAACTGGAGCGGGGGTTTAGGCCAAGAATCACTGTCTCTTCTTGTCTTCGTGCGTATTGCCTGCAATCATAGAAACTAGAACCAGTTCATCTGTTCAGGTATATTTCACATATGGGGTTTAGGACCGTGGGTTTGTAAAGGTAACGTTGCATAGAAGAACACTTACTCGCAAGCCAGACAGGTGTCTGGCTATGAGTGTATGAAGCGCGCAACGTTATCGCCAACTGGACCTCTCCTCCGTTCCTGGGTTCGTCTGTCTGTCCTCCCCGTCTCTGCTGGTACTGCGCCGTCTGCTCACCGTCCGCTGCTGGTGCCTTGGTACGTGCCGCGATCGCTGTATTCTCCACCTCTGCTCCGTGGTAT
Source organism: Gymnoscopelus microlampas (assembly GCF_963454915.1). Lineage (NCBI taxonomy): Eukaryota > Metazoa > Chordata > Actinopteri > Myctophiformes > Myctophidae > Gymnoscopelus > Gymnoscopelus microlampas. Next base: position 45,377,699 of record NC_139944.1, read on the forward strand.
GTCTGCTCCTCCTGTGCACAACCGTCCCTTCTGGCTGTCACTTCCACACTGCCCCTGTGTGCCTGTCTCTCTCCTGTTCGAATGGCCCGCGCCTACTTTTGTATTTGTGGCGGCCACACCCTACTCCGCCCTCATTTGCTCTGCCACCAGCGTGACCTGGGGACATTGGCCGTCTGGAGTCACAAGGTCAATGTCACGCAGCCTATAGGGGAGTCCAATGTCAAGTGGCTCGGGGACCGGGGGGAAATACATTGTCAACCATAAAACATGCAGTGCAGAAATACATTTAAGAGAATGATGTTTTTAAGTGCATAATACAGGTTTTTCATCATCAATAAAAAATGTTACAAAATGGTTTCACCCCCTGCTTTGACCCTGTCACATCCCCCCCCACTTTTCCGTTGCCAGTCCCTGCAACTGTCCCTAATCATGTCCATACCTCTGGGGTGGCTGGCCTATATTTGCTCTTCCCGAGCGCCGTGGCTCGTCTGGTGCTCTCGGGACGGAGAAAAACCCATAGTACTGCGGCGTTGTTGCTTCTACCTGCTCGGGCTGCACTACAGCTGGGGGGTCCTCGTGGGGCGACCTGGGGGCTACACACACTTTCAACGCATTTCTATGTATGGTCTTTTCTCGCCCCCCCTTCTCGGGTCTAACTCGGTACACCAACCCCGTAGCTCCCACCTGTTCCATCACTGCGTAAGGCTCGGGGTCCCACCACGTACTCAATTTCCCCTGCCCGTCCCTCTTCCGATTCCTAATCCACACTCGTTCTCCTGGTAATAACGGCGTAATACCGGCCCTACGGTCATAAACCTGTTTTCTCCTCGTCGCTGCTTCCTCCCTCCTCTCCCCTGCTGTCCTATAGGCGGTCGCCATTCGCTGCTGGTGGTCCCGTACCCAACCACCCACCTCCATGCGATTTTGCGCCGTCTGCACCCCTAACTGGACATCTACAGGGCGCCTCAAGTGTCGGCCAAACATCAAATAAGCGGGGGCATAACCCGTAGCGCTGTGGATCGTGTTGTTATATGCGTGAACTAGTTCGGGCAAGTGCTCATTCCATCTTCCCTGTTTATCAGTGTCTAGCGAGCGTAACATGTTCAATAACGTCTGATTAAACCGTTCCACCGCACCGTTCCCAGCCGGGTGGTACGGAGTGGTGCGACTTTTTGCAATACCATAAGTCTGACATAAATGGTGCATTAACTCGGACTCGAAGTTGGGGCCTCGATCCGAGTGGAACCGGGCCGGGCACCCGAACGGCTGGATGATGTGCGTCCATAACGCGCGGACAGTGGTTTGCGCAGTCTGGTCACGGGTGGCAATAGCCCAACTAAACCGGGTGAATAAGTCAGTAGCCACCAGAATATTCTGCCACGCATCAGCAGGCCTACCTAGTGTGAGGAAATCAATAGCTATTACTTCTAAGGGATATGAGACTTCAAAGGGTTGTAAGGGGGCCCGGGGCTCTGACCTGTTCCTCTGCAGGCTGCAGGCGACACAACCCTGTTGTAACTGACGCACCGCTCCCTCCATGCCTGGCCAATAGAACCGACGCCGCAGCTGGGCCAAGGTCCTCTCCAACCCAGCATGCGCCGCGGCCGCGTGGATCCCTTTCCACACCTCCTCTCTGCGTGAACCTGGACAAATGATCTGTGAGTATTGTTCTTTGGTATAGGGATCGGTCACTTTCCTATATAACACATGATTTTGTATGATCAATTTGTTCCACTGGCGTAACAGTTGCCGCGCTCCTCTAGTCCAATTCTTCCTCTCCACCATATTAGGAGCTCTCCCTCGTTCCACACACCTCTTCACTACGCGCACATCTGGATCCCGATCCTGCGTCTCTCTCCACTCATCCTCCCTCGCTGCTGGTGTCAGCTGTACAGCCGCCACGTCTACAGGCTGTATTGGGAACCGCGATAGGGCGTCAGCGTTGGCGTTGTTTTTGCCCGGTCGGTACTTAATGTCGAACGTGAAGGACGCAAGCTGAGCAGCCCACCGTTGTTCCACAGCTCCCAATCTAGCCGTTTGGAGATGCGCAACGGGGTTATTATCCGTGAATATAGTGAACTGCGCGCCAGTGAGGTAATCTTTAAACTTCTCGGTCACGGCCCACTTAAGGGCCAAAAGCTCCAGTTTGAAGGAGCTGTAGTTCGCATCGTTTTGCTCAGTTGGGTGTAAACTACGGCTCGCATACGCTATTACACGTTCATGACCATCTTGGACCTGCGCTAAAACCGCCCCCAATCCACGGCCACTTGCATCGGTGTGAACCACGAAAGGCTTGGTATAATCGGCATAGGCTAACACCGGAGCTTGTGTGAGGGCACTCTTTAACGCATCAAACGCCCGCTGGCACTCTAAAGTCCACTCTACTTTACACTGGTGTGATTTTACATCGTTCTGGATTCCTATCAATAGGTTGTTTAAGGGCCGTGCCATGGCGGCAAAAGAGGACACGAAACGCCTATAGTAGCCCGCTAAACCTAGAAAAGCGCGGACCTCGCGGACCGTAGAGGGGGGTGTCCAGTCTCGCACCGCTGCCACTTTCTCCGGATCAGGTCGCACTCCCTCTTGGTCTACTACATGGCCCAGGAACTTCACTTCCCTCCGCAGAAGTTTGCATTTGTCTAACCGCAGCTTCAGTCCATGTCTCCACAGGCGCTGGAATACGAGCTCGAGGTGCTGTAGGTGAGAAGAGAAGTCAGGTGAATATACTATAATGTCATCAAGATACACTAGCAAGGATTCCGTCACCTGACCACTCAAACACTGCTGCATCAGTCTCTGAAAGGTCGCGGGGGCATTACACAGCCCAAACGGCATACGCTGAAATTCGAATAGCCCCAGGGGGGTCGTAAAGGCGGTCTTCTCCCGGTCCCGGGGATCCATTCCTACTTGCCAGTAGCCACTGGCCAGGTCCAACGTGGAGAACCACTGCGCTTTCGTCAGGCTGGTGAGCGTCTCTTCTATTCGGGGTAGGGGGAAGGCATCCTTGTGCGTCACGGCGTTCAGCTTTCTGTAGTCAACACAGAACCTCCAGCTGCCATCCTTCTTCTTAACCAGTACTATAGGTGCTGCCCACGGACTGCAACTCTCCTTGATGACTCCCTTCTCCAACATCTCGTTCAGCAGGGTCTTCATCTCCCGGTACATGGAGGGCGGCAGCGGCCGGTGCCTCTCTCGTATGGGCGCAGCGTCTCCGGTCGGTATCTGGTGCTGCACGGCATCCGTCTGTCCGAAGTCTTCATCATGGATGGCGAACACCTTCTTCCACCTGCATAACATCTCGTGCAGCTCCTTTTTCTGCGCCTCCGGCAGGTCATCACGCTCCGTCAACACCTCCATCTCTTCTGGCAGGGTCTTCGGTGGTCCATCATCCTCCACACTAATTACGGCCACTTCCACCTCTCCGTCGGTCCCCAGGGACAGGCTCAGGTCCCTGCCGCCTCGGACATCGGCTTCTTCTGGGTCTGGGTCGAGCCGCCGCAGCCCGCAGAACAACTCCCTAAGCCTCAGAATATAAGCCTGCACATTTTCGCCTGCGCGCTGCGCACAGCCATAAAACAAGGCACGAGCTTGGGAAGCAGAGATGGATGATTTATATAGGTTATCTAGACATTTGAAAACTTTAGCCACTGTGTTTCGGTCTTCCCTGTCAATCACACTAATTTGTCGTTTAGCTTCTTCCGTAAGGGTTTGCACTACAAAAGCAACTTTTTTCTCTTCCGTCAATTCTTGAGTGCCCAATAATCCTTTAATCTGTTCTTTCCAATCTCTATATTTCTCCTCACCTTCTGTGCCCGAAAATTTGGGTAACCACGGGGCCCCTGGATACACTGGCATCATCATCATTACTTTTCCCAAAAACAAAAACAAAAAGCAGCAAAACAGCAAAATATCAGTACAATTTCTCTTAGGGATTTGTTTGTGTTGTTCTCTACCCAGTCCTGCCGCGCTACGCCAAATATGTGACGGTGGCCAGGCTGTCACATGTAACTTTGCCACTTCTTTTCAGAATGCTGACCTTTTCCAATAAGTAATTTATCATCCACATTTAAGCTCACAACAATAAAATATAGAGTGCACAATAAAGTGCGGGGTGCGTAATTATTGTGAGGATAATAATGGTGATTCTACTGCAAGACTACGCCACCCTTTTATTTAAGAGGTAGGGTCCTCTATAACAATGTCTTAGGCTATTCACAGGTTCAGTTTTGCCCAGGTAAGAACAACACTTTGCAACATCCCACAAGAGAATTGGACGGACACAGGTTTGTATAAAAAGGTAACGGATTTTATTAAGCTAAAACATTGGCATCTATAAGCCTTAAAACTGAAAAACATAAACACAATATAACACTACACTAAAACCCTCAACCTCCTAATGCGCCCACTAACTAACTAAAATACAGGAATACAGACAATCACAAAATACTTAAAACAAACAGGGCTTGTGCAACCTATAGCAAATAAATAATGAATTTAGCGTTAAAGTGCCAACTATTACTGAAGCAGTAAAGTGCCAAGTGCCAATTCAAATGCTATATCATATACTCATCACGGTTCAATGCAAAAGGTGGGAATGTCCTTGTATGGGGTTTAACTGGAGTGGGGGTTTAGGCCAAGAATCACTGTCTCTTCTTGTCTTCGTGCGTATTGCCTGCAATCATAGAAACTAGAACCAGTTCATCTGTTCAGGTATATTTCACATATGGGGTTTAGGACCGTGGGTTTGTAAAGGTAACGTTGCATAGAAGAACACTTACTCGCAAGCCAGACAGGTGTCTGGCTATGAGTGTATGAAGCGCGCAACGTTATCGCCAACTGGACCTCTCCTCCGTTCCTGGGTTCGTCTGTCTGTCCTCCCCGTCTCTGCTGCTACTGCGCCGTCTGCTCACCGTCCGCTGCTGGTGCCTTGGTACGTGCCGCGATCGCTGTATTCTCCACCTCTGCTCCGTGGTATGTCTGCTCCTCCTGTGCACAACCGTCCCTTCTGGCTGTCACTTCCACACTGCCCCTGTGTGCCTGTCTCTCTCCTGTTCGAATGGCCCGCGCCTACTTTTGTATTTGTGGCGGCCACACCCTACTCCGCCCTCATTTGCTCTGCCACCAGCGTGACCTGGGGACATTGGCCGTCTGGAGTCACAAGGTCAATGTCACGCAGCCTATAGGGGAGTCCAATGTCAAGTGGCTCGGGGACCGGGGGGAAATACATTGTCAACCATAAAACATGCAGTGCAGAAATACATTTAAGAGAATGATGTTTTTAAGTGCATAATACAGGTTTTTCATCATCAATAAAAAATGTTACAAAATGGTTTCACCCCCTGCTTTGACCCTGTCACACATACATTAATGGCTCTTTCCGTGATTAGATTGTGACAGCCACATTGATATCATCCTACACTCATTTGAACGGCAACTACACTATCTCAGTAGTAGGACAGATTCCTAGTGGGTAAGCATTATAACTATTTATATTTAGTTACATTATTGCTTTGTTCACGTTAATTCTATGCCATTTACTTATTTGCCTGCACTATTGATATACACTTTGTTTTTCTTAATTTTTCACTTTTATTTAAAACATTTACCTGCCTTTTACTTATTTGCCTGCACTTTTGATATAAAACTTTTACCAGTCTTTTCCACCCTGTTGAGGTACACTTGCCTACAATATTTCTGTTGTTGTGCATATAACAACCATCATTTATTAGTTGTTTCTTAGTGCTAAATACATTCCTTCTTCTACCTGTCTACCAGTCTACGTCCACCTAGTATACCAGACGTGAGCCTTTTTGGAGAAGTTATCAGCGATGCTTTTGCCTTGGCCATTGTGGGATATGCAATATCCATTTCACTGGGAAAAACATTTGCACTAAAGCATGGCTACAAGGTGGATAGTAACCAGGTAAACCAGAACACTTATCACATATCTCAGTGGTTCTCAACCTGTGGGTCTGGACCCCCAGGGGGGTCCCCATATGATTTTGGGGGAGTCCCCAGATGACAGTGAAGTGACAATTTAAGGATTTTTAAGACCTTTTTAATACCCAAAAAAAGAAAAAAAACATTACTGCATCAAAAGTAATCAACAAACTATACTATAAAAAAACTGGTCAAACATTGGACAAATTGTCACATAATGTAAGAACTAGCCGATCTACAATGCCTCGCAGTCGCAACGCATTGTGAGCTTGTAGATCGGCCCGATCTACAAGCTCACAATGCGTTGCGGCTATTTTCACAATATTTATCTGTGAAACCGAGTCAAACAAAATGTAACTTCTACATTCCAAGTGCTTGTCAGGGTGTGGGGTCCCCAGTTCAAATATAATTTTGGGGTGTCACGGCTTGAAAAGGTTGAGAACCACTGACATATCTCATGGCTACAGTACTGCTAACAATAAATCATCTCCCCAAATATGTATATATATTTTTTTTGATGAATTGAATGCATTCCTTCTCTGTGATACTGCGGTTGCAGGAGCTGGTAGCACTGGGTCTCAGTAATGCAGCAGGAGGCTTCTTCCAGTGTTACTCTGTCTGTGCCTCCATGTCGCGCAGTCTCATCCAGGAGACCACTGGAGGGAAAACACAGGTGATGGGATGGCACATTGGCACCAATACAAATGCCTGCCTAGTGCCTACATATACTACACTAAAAATGTTCATTTAAAAGCTGTTGCTTTATTGGAGTTAAAGCAGCACTATGTAGTTTGGGGTATCAGTGGCCACTTCGAATACAAATAACATGGCAGCCAACGTCTGACTTCATTACCCAAGAGTCTCTGCAAGCATGTCCGGCAAGGATGCGCTGTGATTGGCCAGTTTTCGCTTTGACTGGCAGTTCTGCCTTGTTGCCTTGGTAAATGCCAGGATGAAACTCATTGTCTCCCCTATCAGAATCAGAATACATAGTAATATATAGTATACATTGTAATACAGTAAAGCCCGTAGCAGGGACCCCCCTGACTCTATACATTTATGAAGGTTGATTGTTATTGCTTAAACATGTAATTTTATAATTTTGTGGGACATAATATGCTATTTGGTTGTTAAAAAGTTACATAGTGCTGCTTTAATGCAGCCATGCTCTTAAAGTGAATCCACATTAATTACCTTTTATTTCTAGGACTAAGCATCAGTACTGATTATTGAAATGCCTATACTTTTTTTTGTAAAATGGCAGACATTGCATTACATAGCGTGTGTGCTTTCAACAAAATGTTTACATCAGTTCAATACCTGTGTTTTAGGTAACGTTAGCATCTTTTTGTTGCAGATGGCTGGAATGGCCTCAGCCATAATAGTGTTGGTAACTATCCTGAAGCTTGGGCCACTGTTCCAGGAGCTGCCCAAGGTATTGCTACCACACTGTATGAATAGGTTGTACAAGTTTTACATTTTAAATTGCTTTGTGTTTTGTTATGTGATGGCTTAAGCTAGCTTAACATTAGTTTTTGAATATTTAACACATGATCGATAATCACAATAGTGTGCTTCTTTCAGGCAGTGCTCGCGGCTATTGTCTTTGTAAATCTGAAGGGAATGTTCAAGCAGTATGCTGACATTGTTAGACTGTGGAGGAGCAGCAAAGTTGATTTGGTAAGAGAATAACAATGTATATGAATGAATGACTATTTGTGTATTTATGTCATATATAAATATATATATGAATATATATATATGTATATATATGAACATTATTGGTAATCATGGCTGACTACTGAATATACTCATGTCATACTCTCATTTATCCCTAGGTGGTGTGGTTGGTCACCTGGGTAGCAACGCTACTGTTTAATCTAGACATGGGCCTGGCAGCGTCCATGGCCTTTGCTCTACTAACTGTCATCTTTAGGACTCAGTTGTAAGCTATATCTATGCAGCTCTGCAAACTTACTACTTACCTTACTGATAGATTTCAGCAATATTTTGCCCAACAATTCAAAGAACCAAACCATTGTCTAGTTACTAGACTCTAGTAGTCCAATGTTGATAAAGCTTTTAGTTCCCCCCCCCCTTTTTTTTCTTTTAGGCCAACATATTCTGTTTTGGGACATGTTCCAGGTACAGAACTCTATGTGGATATGGAGACTCACAGAGAGGTAAAATATAAAAAAGTAAGCTAAAGGTTGCCTTTTTAGATGATAAATACCTCTAATAGCCAGTGATGCTTCTCTTATTTGACAGGTGAGAGAGGTACCAGGCATTACTATATTCCGTTCTTCCGCCACAGTGTACTTCGCCAATGCTGATCTCTACCTTGAGGCCCTAAAAGAAAAGGTTTATACTTTTTGGTTGATAATATTTATAATACTTTTCATAATTAATAATGTCCCTTCTTTTAAAATAGCAGATTGAAAAGCTCTCAGTGCTTCACAATGTGAGCTTTTAGATCAGCTATTTTAGCTATTTGTGGCAGTACATATAGGACTGAAGTGGTCAGCCATTCTCCTAAATAATAGTGGCCATTATTCTAAGGTGTGTGAATTATTATATACTATAATTATAATCATAATTTATTGATTTCTTAGAGTGGGCTCGACATCAGCAAAATGATTATCTATAAGAGGAGGCAGGAGGCGAAGCAAAGACGCAGGGAGAGAAGAGCAGAAAGAAGAGCAAGGAGGGAAGCTAAGAGAGAGGTAATGTTGTGTTCATGTTATATATGATGTGTCTGTATCAATGAAAAAGGCAGCTGTAGCTGTGGCCCTCACACAAACTCATGGTTGATGGTTGAAAAATTCAGAAATCTGCACTTCAAAGGTTATGCACAGCAAAATCTGTGAGCGTTAATTTAGCTCTGATCCATCCAGAGTGAAAAAGGATCAGCAAGGTTCCACACTGGATATTGCATAATTTGTATTCCCAGTATACAGAGTTTATAACTTTAAAAATACAACAAATGTAACAATTCACCTTCTCTATCCAACGACACACAGAGACGAGCGCAGAGGGCAGCCGGGGAGCATGTGTTCTCTGTAGAAGACGAGGCTGACCGTTGGAGGGATACAGATGGCACACAGGAAGAAGACCACCATGACTGGAATAGTGGCAGGGAGAACGGAACAGTCTTTGTCATGCCGGACACACCTCGGACACCGGAGGACTCTAGATGGGAGTACCTGAAAGGAGGAGGAGCTCCAGACGACACTGGCAGCCTAGGGTCGATGTCGGAGCTGCAGGACGGGGACACCACCACTATAGGCTCCAGCAGCGATGACACTCTGAGTCGAGACCTGGAGCGAATCTCTCTGGGGTCCCTGGGGAAGTGGACCTGGGACATCCACTCCATCGTTCTCGACCTCACCACGGCCAACTTCATTGACACTGTAGCTATCAAGACGGTGAAAAATGTAAGTCACTCATCATGGAGGAGTTATCATTTACAACATAAGTAGGAAAGGATATCGTGCTAATGAGGCTTATTGTGAGCAGATGGGGGGGAAATGTTAAAATAAGACTTTGCCCCATGGTTACAATTACGGAGCAGTCTCTTGCCAACAGATGTCAAAGAACAACACACCACATCTGGTTGTTATAGAGATAATTACGATGATCATAACTTTCTCTATAAGAACATTTTATGGTTCATGTTTTTTTTTTTTTTACAAATCTCTTTTATTGATTTTTGGCAGAAAAACAAACAGTGAATGGATGATAGTGTCAACAAAAGGGGTCTGCAATTTTTGATACATACAAGAAAAGAAAAGTAAACATAACAACAGAGAACAAAAAAGCAAGACAAATGAGAACAAGAAATCATAGAAAACACAAAAAACAACACGCGCATCTCACATTCAATCCAGGACAAGGAAGGGGAGGGGAAGTTGACATGGTCGGGGAGGAGAGGGGGGGAAGGGAAGGGAGGGGAAAAAGGGGGGGGGGGGGGGGGGGGTCTACCCAAAGTTAATTATTGAGTACTTCTACTTCAACAACCAGGGTGCCAATATGGTCCAATAGTGATTGCCACGTTTTATGAAAAGACTTTAACGAGCCGCCAAGGGAGAACCTGATTTTCTCAAGTTTAATACAATACAGGATTTCATGGATCCACCTATTATGAGTGGGAGGGGACGGATGTATCCATTTAAGGAGAATCAACCTTCTGGCTAGCAAGGTTGTAAATGCGATGACTCGCCATAATGATTTATTAGGAGTAGAATTGAGACCAAAAAGGGCGGTAAGAGGGTCAGGGTCGATTGGTTCACTCAAAGCGCTGCTCAAGGTATCAAATACTGCAGCCCAAAATCCTGACAGCTTGGGACAAGACCAGAACATGTGTATGTAGTCAGCAGGAGATTGTTTGCACCTATTACATGCGTCAGATCTCTCGGGATAAATCCTGGCTAATTTTGCGTTTGTAAAATGGACTCGATGCAAAATCTTGCATTGCAACAGTTTGTGCCTAGCACATATGGATGATGTATGCACCAAATCCAGCATTTCATCCCATTGATTGTCTAACAAAGTGATCCCGAGGTCGTGATCCCATGCAGCTCTTAAGGAGTCTAGACGGGTAGGGTTAAGATTAGAAATAATATCGTATATAATAGAGGTGAGCCTCCGTATCCCAGTTCCAAGTGATAGAAAGGAATCAATCATAGAATCCGGTGGGCGGTTTGGAAACTGGGGGAATTTATTTTTAACAAAGTGTCTGATTTGGAAAAAACGAAACAAGTGGGAATTAGGGAGCTTGAATTTAACAGACAAATCTGCAAAAGAGGAGAATATACCCTTAACATAAAGGTCGTTAATAGAGCATAGGCCCTTACTTGACCAGATTCGGAATACGGGATCCGAGCATGACGGGAGAAAATGATGATTACGATACACTGGTGCCAAACCCGAGGACACATGAAGACCAAACTGTTTTCTGAACTGAGACCAGATTTTGAGGGTATCTGACACCAATGGGTTGCGAAAAACTTGTTTTTTAACTGGGATTGGCAGCTGAGAACAGACCACTGACCAAAGCGAGATATCTGAGGAGGATGCCTCCATCTGTGCCCATCGGGGTTGAGTGCCTGCTGCTAAGTTAGTATTCCAAAAGAGAATTTTGCTAATGTTTGACGCCCAGTAGTAACGACGAATGTTAGGTAATGCTAATCCGCCCTCGGATTTAGAGAGTTGAAGAACTGCTCCCCTGATACGTGCCCTCTTATTACACCACAAAAAGGAATTAATAATCTGATCGAGTTTAGTGAAAAAAGCTTTAGTTATGAATATCGGAATTTGTTGAAAGGGATATAAAAACCGGGGCAGTACCACCATTTTAATCAAATTAACTCGTCCCAGTAAAGAGAGAGGCAGGGAGGACCATCGAGCTAAGTCTTCTCTGCAGCGGTCCACTAGTGGGCCAATGTTCCTGGAGAAAAGTTCTGTAAATACTTTTGTAACGTGGATACCCAGATATTTAAATCCATCAGTAACTTTCCTAAAGGGGAAGAGGGATTGAGGAAGTTCATCAGCAATAGCGTTAACCGTAAAGTATTCGCTTTTCTGAAGGTTAAGTTTATAGCCCGAGAGTATTTTAAACTGCTCTATGATGCGCAAGATAACAGGGAGAGAAGATGCAGGATCGGAAATATACAGCAACAGGTCGTCGGCGTACAGAGAGAGCTTATGCGTGAACCCAAAGCGGGGAATCCCCTTAAACCCCTCCTCACTGCGTAGCCATATGGCTAGCGGCTCGATGGCGAGTGCAAACAACGATGGAGACAAAGGGCAACCTTGTCTATTCCCACGGGAGAGAGTGAACTGACCAGACTTCACTCCATTAACATTAACTGAAGCCACTGGAGATGCATACAAAAGTTGAACCCATTTGACAAAATCAGAACTAAAGCCAAATTTGTTAAGTATGTGGAACAAGTATCCCCATTCCACCCTGTCAAACGCTTTCTCCGCATCTAGCGAGAGAACTATTTCAGGGGAAATGGTAGCGGGGGAGTAAATGATATTAAACAATCTTCGAGTATTAAAAAAAGAATGTCTTCCCAAAATAAAACCAGTTTGATCAGGATCAATGAGGCCAGGCATCACCAGTTGAAGACGACTTGATAGAGCCTTGGCCATAATCTTAAAGTCTACGTTTAAAAGGGATATCGGCCTATAGCTACCACATAGGAGCGGATCCTTATCCTTCTTTAACAGCAGAGATATTGAAGCTTCCGACAAAGTTGGTGGGAGCTGGCCCTTCTGGAAGGCATCATTGAATACTCGTACCAGGACTGGAGCCAAAATTTCAACAAATGTTTTAAAAAAACTCTGTGGTGTAACCATCAGGTCCAGGTGACTTGCCACTTTGTAAAGATTTAATTGCCTCCGTGACCTCAAGGAGAGTTAGTGGGGCTCCAAGGCCGGCAACATGGTCCTTCTCAATTTGGGGATATGTTAAGGTATCTAATGGATTGGGCCCGTTCCAGTCTTGTATGTTGGACTCTGAGGAATATAGATCAGAGTAGTAATTTGAAAAGACATCACTAATTGCTGTAGGGTCTGTCACAATCTCTCCCGTGGTTGATTTTATTCTTGGTACCAGTCTAGAGGCACTAGCTACTCTCGCCTGATAAGCAAGCAATTTACCTGCCTTATCCCCCTGCTCGAAAAAACGCTGCCTGGACTGCAAAAGCTGTCTCTCGACTTTGCTGGTTGATAATAAATCGTATTCGGACTGAAGCTGCAAACGCTTTGTATATAGAGTGGCGGAGGGATTAACTGAATATTGATTGTCCAAATCTCGTATATCAGCTGCTATCTTAATCAACTTAGATTGCTCCGTTTTCCTGAAGTAGGAGACAAAAGAAATAATCTGTCCACGAAGATAAGCCTTAAACGATTCCCAAAGTATATCGCTCCTAATATTCGGGGTATCATTAATCTCAAAGAAAATATGTATTTGTGATGTAAGAAAATCTTTAAAAGTGGGTTCAGATAACAATTGAGGACTGAATCTCCAAAATTTGGAGGGTGGACTGCCAAGTGGAAAATTAACAACTACCGAGGTTGGGGCATGGTCGGAGATAACTATACTATGGTAATCGCATGAGACAACGTTATGCAACAATTTGTTATCGAGTAGAAAGAAATCTATGCGAGAGTAAGTATGATGGACATGTGAAAAGAAAGAGAATACTTTATTAGAAGGAAATCTGGCCCTCCAAGGATCCTCCAAGCCCAGTTTGTCAGTATGAAATTTTAAAAATTTTGCCGATTTGGATAACGCCGATTGGTTAGTAGATGATCTATCCAGATCCAAGCTTTGAACCAGGTTAAAGTCGCCACCAATGATTATTTGATGATCATTGAGATTTGGTATTGAGGAGAAAAATTTTGAAATAAATTTATCGTCATCCCAAGTAGGAGCGTATAGCGAAGCCAAAACTACCGGAGCGTTCTGTAATTTACCCGAAACTATAACGTACCTGCCATTTGGATCAGACACAGTAGTATTTAGTTCAAACGCAACATCCCGATGTATAATTATAGCTGCTCCTCTAGACCTCTCGGAGTACCTCGAGTGAAACAAGTGACCCATCCACGGCTTTTTAATGCGTGATACCTCTGCAGTACGGAGGTGTGTCTCTTGTAAAAAACAAACGTCTCCTTTTAATTGCTGTAAATGTGAAATTACCCTACCAGACTTAGTGGGAATGTTCATCCCCTTAACGTTCCAAGAAATAAAATGGATATTTCTACCGTTCATAGGCATTGACTTTCCTGTTGTATAGGCTGCACCGGCTGTACTGGCGGCTGGGTAGACGAGGGAGGGGAAGGAGGGAGGGAAGGGGGGAGAGGGTACTCACACACACCACTGACAGACGAACAACAAAACAAACACAACACATAAAACAAAAAACACAAAAAATGTCCCAATGGGAGCATTAACTCAGGTATCACCATGGATACAGGTATCACCATGGATACAAACAGTCCTGACATTAGTCAGTCCCAAAAAACTTCCGTTCCCCCTATCTTGAATGAACAGTAATCAATAACCCCATAACCCACCCTCCTACAAACCACTGAGTGAGAAAAGGTTTACAACCAAAAACGAGATAAAAATGAGAACATGTATATCACCCTTCCATATTCACTCAGCACACATCTTAAGTGCAATTATGGACCCTTAAAGCTGGTATAATCTGAATATCAATGTTATAAAATCACCAACAAACAGGCCATAACAAAATACATTCCACGTTAGAAAAACAAAATCAGGCATAATACAGCGTACACACCCCATCCCGAGCGAACCTCACCTGTAAGGTAGTATCAAAATATCCTACAAATATAACCTGTAGTAAAAGCCCAGGTAAAAAAAAATAATAATAATAATAATAATAATTTCAATGATTTTTTTTTTTTTTTTTTTTGACACTTAGGTTTAAGCTTCATAATAATAATCATAATCATAATGGGGTAAGATACACATATAGAGAAAAACTACAAATAAGCTTTTACAAAACCATTTTGGAAAAAATCATGTAAACGAGAGTGTCATTCATACTTGTTTTCCCAAAAATACAAGACTACCCCAAGGTCACTTAAAGTTATAGCCTTCATAGTGAAAAATATAAGGGAGAGAAAGCTCGGGACAGCATATGCACACCCAAAACACCCATCCCAACATAAATAAAGTGCATATAAAGAGCATTGACAACAAAACCTTCACAATAAAACCTTAAAAACCAAGTAAAACAAAATAGCTCTGAATTCCCCATTCCACCCAATCCCCATCCGCCGCCCCCCTTACGAAAAAAAAAAAACACTTGGCCGTCTTAAAGTCTATTAAAGATCAAATTGACATTAAAGGTATTTCAATTACAGAGGTCCGACATTATGGTAACTGCTACATCAAGGCCATATTACAACCATTATGTTGAGGTTCAAAACTAGATAAGAAAAGCCCATATAAGAAGGCATATTGACTTAAGTTATCATAAACATTAACCCAGCTGACTATTTATAAGGAAAATAAGAAAAGTACAAACATAAATATAACAGACATGTAATCAAAAACATACAAAGCCAAACAAAAAATAAAGCAGGTCCAAATAAGCCTGATTAGTACTCCTCTGCATCACAAACAAGCACACTGGCCCGTGGATTTCACATAAAGGCAAACCATAAATTAGTAAAACATGTCCAACAGGCCTAATAGTGTGCCAAACAAAATCATGCCATCAAACAATAACAAAGAGGAAGAAAAGAAGAAAAGAAAAAAAGGAGAGCGTCTGTAATAGTAGTCAATTAAATAAATGATTGGCCCCAGGATGAGTAAACTACGCAGTTAACACTCCTAAGGAGATATTATTAGTCTGATGTACAAGAAAAAAAAAAGAGAGAAGACATAAGGAAAGTCGGCTGCTATTTTCATTCAAAAACACACATATTAAAGATTAAAACAAAAATGACGAGTTGAAACTAAAATGCATTTATAACAGAACGGACCGTCATCACATCCTAAGTTAGATAGCGTCAAGATTAGTCAATCAGTCACAGCCGGGTTAGTTCACGTAACAATACAACAGTCAAGCTAAATACAATTACCATGTCCATGAAATGCACCTTAAATGTATATATTATCTCAATGTAGTAGCGGCCTGACGCACCATTTACAACAAAAATAAAAATAAAAGGGAGGGGGGGAGGTAGGGAGAGGAGATGAGCAGATGTCAAAAAAAAAAGAGAGAAAAAGAAAGGCGTTGCATCAAAACAGTGCTGCCGTCCCAGCTGAGCTGTGGCTAACCAGGCAGACGCCCAGCCAGCCAGCTAACAGCCCTACCAGTCCGGGCTATTATGTCCATGTCCAAAAAGAGCAAAAAATAAAAATAGAAATCGAATCGGTTCCACATCAAGCGATAGAGTAATCAGATTGAGAGTCATAGTGCGGGCCACTAAGTCCATTTTTATGTTACAATAGTTCAGTTTGTGATACAAGCGCCAAATTTGGCATGAACAATGCCTAGGACCTACTTTTGCAGAAAAGCCCGTTAGCCACGCAAAAAAAAAACAATATGGCTGCCATTTTCCAAAATGGCTGCTGGCGAAAGACATTTTATGTGTATTTTGACCTGGATTGTGATTGGATTTTGATTATATTGGTATTAACATATAGTTTTGACTCCCCCCGCCCCCTCCCCCCGTTAGCTACGCGAAAAAAAAACAATATGGCTGCCATTTTCCAAAATGGCTTAAGGCAAAAGGCATTTTATGTGTATTTTGACCTGGATTGTGATTGGATTATCCAATTTTGATTATTTTGGCATCAGAATATAGTTTTGACTCCCCCCCGCCCCCTCCCCCCGTTAGCCACGCAAAAAAAACAACAATATGGCTGCCACTTTCCAAAATGGCTGCTGGGGAAAGACATTTTATGTCTGGATCACAAATTGTTCTAATCGTCACATTTGCAGGCACTCAGCTGTGTGCACTGAACGCCAAAGCGGTAGCACTTGCATCTACCACGACGTTCAGTCTTGCACCGGCTTTTGTCAGTTGTTCACAAATCTGGGCAATTGTAGAGTGTCATCCACGCTACTTGCCAAATGTCATCTTCTGCTCGCCATCCCCAGCTGGCAGGGCTCTCTGTATGACATTTGACATACAGTTACCTGGCTTCAGACAGGGGCAACTTGATAAGTGGCATGCTTCACATGATGTGCAAGAGATGCCCTTGTAGGTGGAATGGCATCATAGGACCTCTGCTTCCATGCAAACAGGTAAAATATTGCATCATCAACCCCATCACCAGTGCTGTTCTTGTCATGCACTGTTACTGGTGGGTATTGACTGAGCTTCTGGAAGACATGAGACACTTCAGGCCACACTTACCGGGTTTCTGTCTTTTTGCCTTTTCCCACGAAAGGTTGACACGACATCACATCCAGTGAAAGTGTGAAAGAAAGGATGCCAATGGATTTTTCAGGGCCTAGATTCTTCACTAAATCGTGAACTGGTAACCAACAACAATACAATACAGTACAGTACAGTGCTGTTCAATAACAATACAGTACAGCACTGTGCTGTGCTGTACAATAGCAAAACAGTATAGTACTGTGCTGTACAATAACAGAACAGTACAGTAGAGTAAAGTACAGTGCTGTACAATAACAGTACAGTACTGTTTTGTAATGTGTTTGTTTGTCCTGTTTTAAGTGGTTACTTAGTTTTTACTTTACTGTTGTGTTCGTTTTATTTTGTTGTAACGTTTCCTGTCTTGTCTCATTACCTTGTGATTAGTTTTATTTCTCCACCTGTGTCCCGTTAGTCCCTTAGCTCAATGGTGCGCATTCTGCGCAACCTTTTTACAGTACACCCTCAGAAAACATTTGGATTATCCAATCACAATACAGGTAAAAAAACACATAAAATGTCTTTCGCCGGCAGCCATTTTGGAAAATGGCAGTCATATATATATTTTTTGCATGGCTAACGGGGGGAGGGGGTGGGGGGGAGTCAAAACTATGTTCTGATGCCAAAATAATCAAAATTGGATTATCCAATCACAATCCAGGTCAAAAACCACATAGCATGTCTTTTGCCGGCAGCCATTTTGGAAAATGGCAGCCATATTGTTTTTTTTGGGGTGGCTAACGGGCTTTTGTGAACAAGTAGGTCCAGAAGAAACTTTGTGGAAAATTTGGCGCTTGTATCACAAAGTGAAGTATCGTGTCACTAACAGCCCCTACTATCACGAAAAAATACTGTCCAGATGAAAAAGAGAGGAAAAAAGAGCGCATCTTCAGCCCGGCAGTGTTAATCAGTGTTCAGCCGTAGCTAGCCAGCCAACGGCTAAACTAGCCTTCCACAATGGCTAGGCTAGCAAGCTAACAGCTAAACAAATCCACGCAAAAACAGTACATCTGCCAGGCCAAATACAGTTATCAAATCCAAATCTGAACAGATCAAGTCATAAGCGAAGCACCCATTACTTGCGTTTAGATGTGATGTACTTTTCGGCCTCTTCAACGGACGCCAAATGGACCTTAGCTCCGCCATTTTCGTTAGCGATCATCAACTTGGACGGGTGGTGGAGAGCAGGCCGACAGCCAAGCTTGTACAATTCGGCCATCACATCACGGTACTTGGCGCGCTGCTCCACAACATCCTGGGGATAATCTTCATGGATGGCGATTCTTTGACCCTCGTACTGCATGTTCCTCCGCTTGCGTGCCTCCCGAATAACTTTCTCCTTGATCGGAAGGTTGTGGAAACGGACGATGACATGCCTCGGCTTGTCGTTAGCACCCGGTTTAGCCTTTAGCGATCTGTGAGCTAAATCCAGCTCGGGTGGTTCAGACAGAACCTCGTCCCCCAGAAGTTCGAACAGGAAGGTGGAGAAAAAGGTAGTGGGCCTGGTCCCAGCCTCAACCGATTCTTTTACCCCGACTATACGTGCATTCCAGCGGCGACCTCTCGACTCGATATCCGAGGCTTTAGCACGCAGCTTAGCGTTGCTAGCCGCCAGCTCCGCGCATGCGGCCTCCAAGGAAACTATACGATCACTGACAGAATCTGCATTAGACTCTAATGAAGTAATACGCTGGCCATGATCAGTTATAGTGGTGTGTATAAGGTCAATTTTAGATTCCAGCGTCGCGATGCTCGTTTTAAAGTCGGTCGAAAGAGCCGTCCTGTGTTCTTCTAGTAGGCTAGTCAGGGCCTCCATGTTAATGTCGTTAGCGGCGGTACCGGCTTCCATCAAAATAGTGTCTTTTTTGACGTGAGCAGAAGCCCTAGTGATCATTTTCTGATGTCAAGACTTAAACGCAAACTTTTTTAATTCAAACCATACCATTTATGAGGAAGGTAGTGGGATTTCTGTTTAGGTAAAGGTATGAAGCGGGGGAGCAGAGAGAGGACGCGTCTACTCCTCACCCTGCATAACCGGAAGTCCTCATGGTTCATGTTTTGCATTCAACTAAAGTTACACACACACACACACACACACACACACACACACACACACACACACACACACACACACACACACACACACACACACACACACACACACACACACACACACACACACACACACACAATTCACATTATCATCATCCCTGTTAACAGATATTCCAGGACTTCAGTGAGATTGATGTTAATGTCTACATGGCTGGATGTCAGGGTAAGTGAACGCCCTCCCCATAATAGCTTTAGGGGTATAAAGAAGCATTTCATGAATAGCTCTGACCTTGGTGGCATCTGTGCCAGTAACTTAATATGCTCCATTTAGCCTCTGTGGTAGAGCAGCTAGAGCGCGGAGACTTCTTCACAGAGTCCATCACAAAGGGCCGTCTCTTTGCCACGGTCCATGACGCCGTGCTGCACTGTTTGGGGCATCATGATGTGGCATCATCATTTCCCGGATATGAGGATACAGTGGTGAGTCTGCACTTGACATCCACATTCAACTATACAAATGGAAAATTAAACAGCAATTATTTTGTTTGCAATGAATAAATAAAAACTATATCAAATTTGTAAAAAAAACTAAAAACATATCTCATTGCAGGGCATGCAGTTTGAGACAAAACTGTAAGGGTTTTGCCATCATAAAGGATTCTTCTTCAAGATAACTGGCGAGCACTCGGATGGAAAAGCTTGTCACGTGACGTGACATGCACTGCATGGAGTGATTGGACTCATAAGTATTGATAATAATTTAGATATTTGTATCTCTGCATAGATTGTGAGTAATAGATTGTGGCTAATATTGTTTGTGGCCCGTCCCTTTCATTTGACTGTTGAGACACATTATAGCAAATTTATACTTCATCATACAATGGCGTCGCATGCCAAAATTGGCAGATCTACAAGCTCACAGTGCGTTGCAGATGCAATGTGTTGTGAGCTTGTACAATGTATGTAAGATATGACACCGTTGCACAATGGACCATGAGTTAATATACTGTACAGTATGTTTAATATGTTGTGCTAAAGTTATTAAAAAGATGGGACAATCTTTAGCATAGTAGTAGCATAACATCATATTTTTAATTGTCATTATATTCTTAATGTGGGAAAGTGATTCAGTGCATTTGGAAATATAAAAAAAACAAGAACAAACAAAGCTGGAGATACTGACAATACCTGAAGGAGAAAGTAACACTTAAAAAAAAAGATACCTGGATTCAATACATAAAGTAAACATGCATCACCCTGGAAGTGTGGGTGCTTTTTTTTCTTCTCGTAATTCCACGATACAGACAGGGTAGAACATCGGAATGTATAAAGTATGCCATTTCATTTTCAAGTGCAATTTTGGTTCATGGCGACATGACAAAACCTACAGCAGGGGTCTTCAACGTTTTTCAGCCCAAGGACCCCTTAGCTGAGAGAAAGATGAAGCAGGGACCCCCTCTACATATTGTATAAAATTGTGTTGCAGATTAAACTTTTTCATAGATCTCATACATAGCTTCATAGATTATCAGTGTTGTGTAAATTCATGTTTTTTGTTTATTTCAAACATACCACTTAAACCCTCAATACAGTAAACCTGACCTTTGGCTCTGTACTTGGTCTGCTCTTTTTTCCCCTCTAAACCAAACCTCTTTGCCGAAAATAGCCAATCTACAAGCTCACAACGCCTTGTAGCGCGAGGCGTTGTGAGCTTGTAAATCTGCTACTTTCGGCTAATGTTCCACCCAGAATAGGGATGCTATAGGGTTCAAGTGGTTAATGTAAAAAAAAATCCTATCACACAAACATTTGCCGGCCCCCCTGTAGTAACTCTGAGGACCCCCTATAGGGGTCCCGGCCCCCCTGTTGAAGACCCCTGACCTACAAGTATGTGCAACTATACATGCAAAGTCTCTCTCATCTTAACTCACTCCATGAGTTAAGTTTATGAGTTGCACTACAATGCAACATTCCTCAAATTGAGTGTGACTGACGACTGATTTAATAAAAAATAGCGTGGGCTAACAACAAGCAATCCTTAAATATAAACATCTCATTTCATAGTTGCATAAACCCACTGTGACCACTGTCCCTGAATATAATATATCTCTCTATACTGGCCACAGGGGATGTGATGAAAGGAATTTGTGCACAGGAACAAAGCAAGGTTAGGTAGTAGATTTTGTTCTTTTTCTTTTTGGTTTCTAAGCCATTGATTCTCAACCAATTCTTTCATCTCAAGGACCCCCAGTTTGATACCTTTTTTTTTTTACATTTTCTGGCACCCCAATCTACACTGTAAAATCCTCAGTGTTATTTTAACCCTGAGAGTGTGCAAATGGAACCAAATGGACCCTTTCGGGTCCATTCGGTTCCATCTGTACACTCTCAGAGTTACAGACGGTCCGTAAGTGTGCATTTTTTGGACCCCTGGTGGTCCCTGGACCCCCTTGTTGAGAATCAGTGTTCTGAGCTACAAGTCTTGACGAATGTCAGAATTGTGCAGTTCAAGTCTTGTCTTCAGCCCTTCGTCTCCATCATCTTCCTCCTGTTGCTCCTGCTGAGACACCAGGTGCTGGTAACGAGCCTGGCGCTGGTAATCCGGATCGATGTTGATCCATTTATTGGCGACCCACTTGGTGCCACGGGTGACCACACAACCTCCATGCAGAGAGTATTCATCCTGCTCTCCTACCCATCCTGTGAGAAAAAAACATGATATTAATAATCATAGTAAATAATATATTATACAAATCATAATGAATAATTCAAATGATTGACTTTCTGCATAGCAAACACATATTGAGTTGAGTTCAAGCTGATGTTTTATTGAAATGGTCTTGCTACTGTCGAAATTACTAGTTCCCTTGAGCCCTCTGACCTGATGTACGGACCCCCAAATTTAAAGAGTTGAGGGTCAGCCAACTTACAAGCGAGCCCAGACACTCTTATGAGCGATGAGAGAAAATCCTTGTGAACCAACTCAGTGAAGGACGAACGAGGTAGTAGAAAGCATAAGTGTGCATGAGGGGCACATGTTTCATTCAAAGATCCAAAATCCTACTAAACTAAATCGCCAGCATCTCTCTAACGGCAAACACCTTCACTAACCCCCCCGACCAGAGAGTGGGGCTTCCAGCGAGATATCAAGATCCAAGCAGTCCAAAATAGAGCCAGTACTTCACGCGTACAGTACAGTTCATTGATCTGAGGAGACAATTGGGGTCAGAACAGAAGTGGGGATATTGGCTATAGAGAGAGCAGTGGTAAGAATTTAAAAATAAATAAAAAAAGAGCTTATCAATCCGGGCAGTGACAGCAAAGGCAGAATCCCTTACAAAGAAAGAAGCTAACGGGCCCTGCTCCACTGTCTCACACTTAACCCCATGTTACACAAATGTCACCTGCAGTAAGTCTGGTAGACAGGTTTGAGGGAAGCCAAGTACAGATTGTGTAATAGCATTGGGTTACTTGGATTAATTATTCAAGTATAAACTACAAGTGTTTTGTTATTCACATTATGTAATCACATTCAAGATGATCACGAGTAACCAAGTTACGGTGGGCTGTTGTATTGGATTGCATTTAAAGGAGCTACACCATGAATTTAAAAAATAATAATAATATTTGATATCATATTGTTTATGTCCCTCAAACGTTTTTCAAAAGGTTTGAGCCTAAATCAAGCCTCAGATATACTCATTCCAACTAACTTCTCTCTGGCTTATAAAGCACTTTCACCTGCAATACCACATTGTCCTGTTTGGCACGGGGCGCTATTGAGCCAGTTTGTATGCATGTCATGTCCTGGTTCTGTGTGGAAAAAGTAAAAAAAAAAAATAAGAAAAAATTTAAAAAAAAATTAAAAATGAAAAAACATTTTTTTTTTTTTTTTTTGATTTTTTTTTTTTGGTTAGAACTGAAAAACGGGAAGAATTGTTCCCAGACGTGACGTAGGGTGGGGGAACAAATCTGACGGACTGTTTTCAGACCAATTTACATGAAAACCACAGATAGCCTATGAAAGCCTGCATGCTCGAAGTCGGGTATTTGTTGGAACAGAAGAGAGGTGGGGGAGACCAAAAACACACAAAAATGAAGAAAAAGTTAAAATTCATGGTGTAGACCCTTTAAAGTAAGAAAGAGATGATTTTGTCTGTGTATTAAAATAAAGAGAATTTTGGCGATTACAGTAGCTCCTTTGGTGTGATATATCTCTTCTTTCTTGTTGATTTACAAAAGTTTCGAGGATCTATGCTATGCTATGCTAATAGTTGCACCAGCACCATAAATAAAACGTCCCTGTAACAAAGGTGTTCTATATAATTATCTGGCAACCACATAAACAACTGTTTGTGTCTCTGAATCTATGTCTGTCAAATCACTGCTCAGCTCAGGCTGCTACAAGCATACAGTGAACCTAACCTCGCGTCACCAGGCTTTCCACTGCAGAGGAAAGCCTGGTATTCACTCTAAAACTGAGCAGTGTGATCCGGTCGGCGGTCGTGTGTTCCGGCCGCCTGATCATGTGAAGTTATTTCCGCTCCAGACCGGATCAGAAACACGATTTTGGCATTGATCCCTGGCTACTGTGAACCACACAGCTCACCTCACGCGGCTACTTGCATATAGCGAAACACAAGGCCATGCTCCGTAAGCAACTTTATCAACATTAGAACACAAAGCTCATGTTAGCACATTAGCACATCATTGGTGATTTGTAGGCATTATTCAACATATATTATATAAATAACTGTAGTCAAATCAATGATAAGGATGACGGAAAGCTATTCTCCCTACAGTAAGATATACAGTAAGATGTAGGCTATTATATAATATACATAGGGGACTCAAGCCAGCACGTTGACTTTCTGCAAGTCTGCAACCCATAAACATCAAGTCACATTAACATCTAGTTAATGTGACTTGATGAGGGACTGTAACTATTCTTAAGTTGTCTATAAAAGTACACTGACAGCATTGGGCATGTGGTCAGCGTGATTAAAGCAAACAAGCACTGTCTAGGTCAAGACTACCATGAATAACTGGAGTAGTTGTTCTCCTACTTTGCTTAACAAAAAAAAAAAAATCTGAATCCTGACCTAAAATAACATGCTGCACCCCTATTCCAGTTTCTCCATGTCTTTTTAACTTTAGTTTTGAGGTATTACTGAATGTTGTGTGTACTGTGCTGTGATTTGTACCTCTCCCATCAGACAGGTAGTTGTACCAGAACACGGCTGTCCCTTTGGTCGGCTTCACCCTCAGGTTACCCTTGTCACAATTCTTTCGGGTGTCCAAAAGATCCACGTCATTCTGTATGAGAGACTAAACACATCATCAAACTTTAGCCACATGATTAACCTAAAGACATGCACATGCACTGATGACAACCAAGTGATATAACACAGATATGATATAAGACAGTTATTTACGCAATATTACACAGGCCAGAGGCCACACAGGCCACATAAACAGAGACCCACACACACAATTACGCACCACTTCATCATAGGTCATGTTGTCTGCCACAGGGAACGCAGTCTCCCCGCCTCCCTCAACAGAGTTCAGGTAGAAGAGTACCGTGATGTACCTAGATGTACAATACCGTACATATTTAAATTGACACCTGTGCGAGTGCCTGCCTGCACATATCTACTGTAGGCCTGTCACAATTATTACATAATCGCCTAATAGCAATTATTTGCGATAATTGCAATTATTTTGTATAATTGGCATAATGCTTTCCATTCATCTGTATGAATGAATCTGTTGGGAAATGTTCATGCATTTCCAAAAATAGCGGATATAGCAGATCTACGAGCTGTGAGCTTGTAGATTGGCTATTTCTACTTTTTCTTATTTTGTTTATATAAAAAAGGATTTTAAAAAGTGTAGATTGATTAAATATGGCCTATTTTGGCCATAGTAGATGGTTTATTTTTGATTATTGGTAGCAGTCATTGTCAGTCATTTCTTTCAAAAATGTTATTATTTGTCATTTCTGTCCTGCACAATTGCTGTTTACAAAGCCTTAACTGTTCTAATGTTCAACACCAAAAACACAATTGAATTGTTAATCTCAATAATTTGCATGACAATTAATGAAGTATGTCTAGTAAAATGGCATGATCGTGACAGCCCTACACATATCTTGGCACACACTAACACATACTTAAACAGCACAATGGTGACAAGTTCAACACAGAAACACATACAGTAACATGATGCCCCAAATTAATCACAGTAGAACTTCAACGCATGTCAATAAGCCAAACACCCAAACAATCGATCAGTCATGTTGGACAAAATGAATACAAATCTGTACATTCACAGATAATTATGTGACTGGCTCAACCCGGTCAACAGTGTCGACCTGGCTCATCTCACCTGCAGGACGTCTCAAAAGGAGTGGAGGTGTTGGCAGCGAGGCGGGTGTGTGTGCAGCCGGTTTCGGGATAGAAAGGGCCGCTGTCGTGGTGGGCATGGTAGTGGCCCCCCTCCTCGTAACGGACCACCTGCAGGGGCTCACTGAGATCCACCAACATAGAGGGGAGCTGAGTAAGATGAGTCACCCTTTGGAAAGCAGACACAAAAAAAAAGAATCACACGGTAAGCCTGTTAGCTCTAATTAATTTGCATTACATAATCTTCAGTTACAATCCATTGTATGTTAATATATTTTAAAACGACTTATGTACAGTATATGTCTGTCTGTCTGTCTGTCTGTCTGCCTGTGTCCCTTTTATGCCCATATATGTAGATCCCTGATGTCATCAGTATATGCCCATATATGAATGGTTCTCGAGATACATGAACTACAGACGCATGAACTACAGACGCACGCACGCACGCACGCACGCACGCAAGCACGCACGCACGCACGCACGCACGCACGCACGCACGCACGCACGCACGCACGCACGCACACACGCACACACACATTTGCATTTATAGCAGGATGAGTGATTCTTAACCTTTTCAGGCAGTGACCCCCCCAAAAGAATTATATTTCTACTGGGGACCCCCCACTCTGACAAGCACTTGGAATTGTAGGCATACAGTTTTGTTTGATCCACAGATAAATATTGTGAAAATAGCCAATCTCGGCTATTTTCACAATGTTTTCCTCTTTGACAATTTGGCCAATGTTTGACCAGTTTTTATAGTATAGTTTGTTGATTACTTTTGATGCAGGAATTGTTTTCTTCCTTTTTTTCATATTCATATTAAGTATTAAATAGGTCTTAAAAGTTATTCAATTGTCTCTTCACTGTCATCTGGGGACCCCCCACCCCTCCACAGGTTGAGAACCACTGGGATAGACAACATGATTGCAAGAGGACTAGGACTATTACTACAGTAAAATGAAAGCCCCCCCCCCCAAAAAGAAAGCCCACCTCTCTTTGATATCTTGTAGGACCTGGTGTGACCCTTGACCCTGGTACAGCCAGGTGTGTCTGCTGTTCCTCACCAGCTGACTGCTCTTCACGCCGCGCTGCTGCAGAAAGCGCTGGAACGCATCACTGCTCAGACGCCGGAACTCCTCCAGACTCAGCAAGTCTGCCCCAAACAACATAAGATAAGATTGATAATAATAATACATAACATTTATATAGCACTTCTTGAATTGATTTTTTTTGGGGGGGATTCATTTTATTTTATTTTGTCTTTGTTTGATTAAGTTTATTTGAATTATCATATTGTGAACATTGAGGTAGTATTGTCATAGTTATCATTTATTTGATCCTTTTTGTGGTGGTTGGTGTGGGGGTGCAGGGTTTGGGGCTGTCTCTCGTGGGGGGAGGGGGGTGGATATAGAAATCTATTGGTTTTGTATTTAATTTGCAATTAATGCTTGCAGCTGTATCCCTTTGTAAATTAAAAGTTATAAGAACATTAAAACAAAAGATAAACCTTTATTGAAAATTCAGGTGTTATATAGCAGCAACAGCAGTGAGAAGTGAGAGCATACATTTTATTTGTACACATCGGTTTTGTACTGTATACTTTATTTCTTATGTGTAAACTATTCCCTTTGAAATTTGAGAATCTTTACAGACAGAAAACGAATGATAATGATTTCTCACCATTTCCATCGTCATCGGCTTTGAGCCCTGCATAGATTTCTCGCAGATTCTCTGGCGTGAGCCAGATGCCGTCTCTGACCCGAGAATGAGTGAGTATCTGTGAAAAGCCCAGCAGCGAAAGAAAAGATGAGTTAAGTACCTTCACCATATGTTATTTGCTTACTTACACGCAATTAAAGATGTGCTCACAATGCACAAACTGGCATGTACCTCATGGAGCTGCAACTGGCCATCATGGTTGATATCCAGAAGGTTGAAGATCTCCTCTGGACTGAGGTTTAGCGCTTCTGCCAGGTCTTCCTGACCCTCTTGCATCATGAGCTGGCTTTCCATCAGACCCTTCAGTTGTGCGAGCTGCATAACCACTCGACACTCCTCCTCTGACAAGAATCCAGGTATCTCTGTGTACACACATAAGACACACAGCATGGGCATGGCTACAGTGAGAACCCATGCACAGACTTGTAAAATATCATCCTGTGTTTGTGAAAGTTTATTATTGTCTCCGCCAGGCCGAAAGGCATGGCGAGAGTATGTTTTGCCCCCTGTCCGTCCGTCCGTGTGTGTGTCATTCTGTCTGTGTACAGCTAATCTCCGTCACCGTTGGTTTGATCGCAGTGAAACTGTGCACACACACTCCCTGGATGCCAGAGCAGAACCTCTGCCCAAAATCTTTCACATGGGCCTTTTATAGCGCCACTAGGAGACCGATTTGTGCAAAACACCTTTTTTGACAGTACTCCTACAGATTTTGTCCAAACATCACACGAATGGTACACAGTATCTCTATAGTCATTAAACGAAACAGGTCTTTCAGATTTTTCATATTTCATCCTGATTGGCTAAAAATGGCTTCCAATAGCAGGAGTGCTCTGTTTTGAACAAAATGTGTGTGTGTGTGTGTGTGTGTGTGTGTGTGTGTGTGTGTGTGTGTGTGTGTGTGTGTGTGTGTGGCCTCCTACCAAAGAGCAGAGGTTTCAGACTCAGCGTCCGCATCTCATGAAGTCTGCCTGGCACTAGAGAGACCTTCTGCACATGACCTGCCTGAAAGGGAAATGGTGGTGTTGTGTTAGTGGTGCTGAAAAATACAGAAATGGCTGCACTTCAAAGGTTATATACCAGTGGTGTAAAGTAACTAAGTACATTTACTCAAGTACTGTACTTAAGTACAATTTTGAGGTATTTTCTTTTACTTTACTGGAGTATTAATTTTCAGTACTTTTACTTCTACTCCACTACATCTCAGAGGCAAATATTATACTTTAACTCCACAACAATTATTTGAAAACTTTAGTTATTAGTTACTTTGAAGATTTTGAATATTATTATTACAAAACATACATTAACCACTTCAACCCTACACATATACTTTGGCTATTTGAAAATAGCCAATCTACAAGCTCACACTCACATTGCGTCACGTGAGCTTGTAGATCTGCTATTTTAAAAGCACGTTTTATACATTTGTAAAGTTGTGAAATGGGACATTCTGCAAAATGAGTACTTTTACTTTCAATACTTTAGTAATCCTTCAGTATTTCTTGTGGTATTGCTACTTTTACTTAACCCATTGAGACCTGGAACGCATCTGTGTCACTTTAGATTTCTTAGGCTATTCAAAAATAGCAGATATACAAGCTCATAGCGTGGCACATGAACTTGTAGATCTGCTATTTTTGAAAAATCAAAAAAAAAAAAATAGGATTTAGATTTTTTTTTAAGAATCGCCCCAGGTCTTAATGGGTTTAAGTAAGAACAAAGTGTGAGTACTTCTTCCACCACTGTGTTCAATGGGTGCACGGATGCATGCATGGGAGTCAGTCAGTCATGTCATACTCACTCTGACACCATCTATTCGTGGAAGGAACACGTCACGCACAAACTCCGGCGTTGACTTGGAGGCTGATGATGACGTCAGTCCATGATGAGAGGACTTGGCAGCAACATGCTGCTGATGTTTACATCTCGTCGCCTCCTCCTCATGGCCGCTCTGTGGTTCAACAATAACAAGACCCTCTCCTCCCCCCAGGCCGTGGTTGTAATGCACGTACAGCAGCAGCGCTATCACGTTGATCACGTACACGGGGAAAAACACCACCGCCACCATGAAATAGGACCGGGAGGGGATATTACTCCTCTTCTTTAGCCAGGAGGTGGAGGAGGAGGGGGAGGAGGGGGAGAGACGCTCATCGCATGATGGGGGCGGGGCCCGTGGTGGTGGGGTCGCGCCGTCAGTGACCTCTGGGTGTTCATCGGGGTCAGTCATTGTCACAGAATAAAGCGATCAATATCTCAGCCTTGTCAATAATTCCATTGAGTAATTAACACTCGTTCCAGGTCACAAAATGTCGGCCCGGATAGGTCCATTTAAACATGAATAATAACCCCTTTAAAAACGTCCATTAAGTTGACTGACAGTGACAGCTGCCCCAGAACGATCATTTATTTAATAATAATCTCGACCGACTTTAAAGAAAGCGGTGTGTCTGGTATCTCCACAGCAGAAGTGCATAGAAATCAAAGAGCTTTGAATCACAGTGTGAAACAAAAAAAATAAAATAAATAGTTACAGCTTTCTAGTGGTCACGCATTATTATTATTACTGAGCCGTGACGTGAACTTCATATCTTCCACTTCTTCCAGTAGCCTTGTAGTCTTGTTTACAATGCAGCAGCTCCATCCAGCAATAATGCGCACTGCGTATCCAGATAAGCTCTGAAATATCATCAGAAGAACCCATTTCAAAGCCTTGAATGATCCGGTGTAGAAGACTGTGTGCAATAGTCATCCTTTGGGAAGAAACGAGGTTGAATTGAATTACACAGCTAGAGCTGCAGAATCATCATATCTGCAGTGATCCACTGTTTACACGCCATTGCCCCCTCTCTGCTTGCTCTCTCTCTCTCTCTCTCTCTGCCCCATCATCAACCACGACGCAAGTTTCAGCACGCTGGACAGCAGAGACATGCCGACCTCTTGTGGCGCAAAACAGTATAGACCAGGGGTCTTCAACGTTTTCAGGCCAAGGACCCCTTGGCTGAGAGCCAGATAAAGCAGGGACCCCCATTATATATTGTATAAAATATTTATTTTTTCATAGATTTCATAGGCAGCTTCATAGACTTGTTTCACAGCACTATCATGATGGATTCATGTTAATGTGCATTTCCAGACATTTAACCATGCACTTACACAATACTTAGTATACCTGACCTTTCACTCTGTACTCCCCCCCCCCCCCCCCTATACTAAACCACTTTGCCAAAAATAGCAGATCTACAAGCGCACAACGCCTCGCAGCACTTTTTACTCCACTACAATTATTTGAAAACTTGAGTTACTGGTTACTTTGCAGATATAAATTACTATATTATAAAACATACATTAACCACTTTAGCCCTATTTACAATCTACAGGCTCACAAGTTGAGCTTGTAGATCTGCTATTTTAAAACATTTCAGTACTTCAGTACTTTTACTTTTAAGTAGGCTATATTTTGATGCCATTACTTTTGTACTTTTACTCAAGTAATATTTTGAACAAAGGCCTTTTACTTGTAACAGAGTATTTCTTCACTGTGGTATTGCTACTTTTAGTAAAATGTCTGAGATTCGGAGTACTTCTTCCACCACTGATCAAGTCCAAGTGACTGCACAGGAAAAAGGAGGTACAGTCTGCCAGCTGTTTCATTTACTTCTGGGCATTTTGTGTGTAAGCCATTTTTAACTAAAAATCTTCATTAGCTTAACGCTATTTGTTTTTGTGTTTGTTAGCATACACACACACACACACACACATGAAGTGTTATTTACCCTGTCCCAGGCCATGTACTTTCCTTAAACTCCCCAGACCTGCAATCTTCTAGCTATCCACCAGATGTCCTCAGACTTTCCCTCCTTTTCTCATCACCTGACTGCGCCACAAGTCCACACACCTGTTCCTTCTTCTCATCAGCCCAGCCAACAGTCATTTGAGCTTCCCAACCCATGTCCACACCTTCACCTCACTCTAATCGGCCTTCTGCACCTAATTCCCTTATCATCATTCACTACCAACACATTCTTAACAGGTGGCAAGCCCCAACCCATCATACCTGTCACTACAGTATATAGTATACCAGTTCACTACCTTGATTCCCTGCCAGATTGTTAAGTTATGTTACCATGTGCTTCCATAGACGGATTAAAGTGAAAATGGGCCCTGTGCACAAAATCGCAACAGTTGTCCGTCTAGGGAGGCATGCGTTAATCCGACAGACCTTTTCTCCGACTATGTGGCATCCGCGTGCGGTTAGGGTTAGGGTGCGGGTTTGGTTCGGGTTTAGTATTGGAAACGCCGTCTGTCTATAATCTTCCGTGGTGACCTAACATTTTTTTTTGCCATCAACGATTGGTTCAGCTGCAGTGCAGAAAACAAGGCCTGCTAAATGAGCTATTTAAAAGTTTTCTTTGCTATGGTTTAACCATTCAGTTTAACTTTTTCCAGTGACGGGCATAGGTCAGTGGTGTGCTCGGCCAATTTTCATCAAACATACCTAAGTCAGAGTTAGAGACATACAGTAGCCATTGTTGTCCCACCCCATCCCACAGAGCACAGCAGCACCACAGGATACAACCATGGCATCTACTCTAAGCAAGCTGGTGGTCCCGGACCCTGACCATAACAAGTTGTTTGTCATCTAAAGCTAAACACCTCAATCTAAAAGCTTACAATGTACTTGCCACATATGTAAATTATTTAAAAAAATATAATAATTCATTAAATGTATTTGACATTTTTTCAATGTATTTGAAACAAATATAGGAGTAAAAATTCAAACACAAAAGTAGTTATAGAAATACAATGCAGGCAGCACATAATTCATAATTAAAACAGCAAAAAGTGGATCTATTGCTACTACACAGATAACCATATTAATAATCTCTACGAATTATATACTGTAGATGAAACACAGGTGCACAACGCCACACAATTTTGAACATGTGAACATTGAGTTCATTGGGGTGCCTGCTGGCCAAACCAGAGCCACTGTGGAGGATTTCAACCGCAGACTCCACAGTGTGGGGCAGGAACTTTACCCCTTAATAAAATAAAGTTCATAAGCATCTGTAAACATCCATTAAGATGTTCTATATTTGAAATGCAGCACATGCACTTACAATGTAGTGTGACCTATACTGTATGACACTTAATGTAAACAATAAACACCCATGCTGATTTGCATTCCAACAGACTGGACTTACTGTGAACTCCTTGGTTGGTTATGCTGAGCACAGTTGTTGCTTGACCAATCATGACAGAGGGAGATCAAAGGCCCTGAAAACACAATAAGCCTCTTGAGCATGTGGCATTTGGCAAAACTTCAGCTCATCTGCTGCTATATTTGAAATTTGCCTTAATAAGAAAGAAGTTGTTTGAAGCCAGCATCAAGTATCACATGTTCAATGAAGACAGGGCTGGTTATATCTCTAAAGGGGTTTATATCCTAACCCCTTTAGAATTTCTTAACCTTCTTATTCACTGTCATGTGTAGAAGATAATCTTTCCAATGATCCTTTTCCTAAACAGCTGTTTAGCTCTAAACCTTACCATAAAATCCAATGTAGTCACCGTGCTTCATTCTTGGCAAATCAGTTTGACTGCATCAGCTTTGACACCTTCAACATGTTCTTCTTTCTATCTCAACCCATATAATACAGTATGCACTATAAAAACAATAACAAACAGTTATATCCATATCCAGTTTACACAATACTACTACAGTGTACGTGGAATGCATTTTAAACTACAAGAACACATTTAAAACTGAAACAGACAGAAGATGAAGCCACTTCTGACGCATAAATCTTGAGGGACGGCAGTCTGCCACTCAGTGGACCTACATTTGGAGATGGTCAGTCCCTAAGGCAGCTGTTGGCACTGTTGTGAGAAATAATCTCTTGGCAACCCTCTCCCCTTTTCTTAAAGCTTATTGGCAGTCATTTTAGATTTTTATAAAAATGTATGACTTGTAATGCTTCTGAAATAGTATATCAATGACATTTCAAAGTTCCCCGACAGCTAAACAAGGCTCTACTGTTGTGCCACAGATGCATTTGTCACATCTTTGGACTGTGGTCCTGTGACAACCGACTTAGCATCTTTGGACTGTGGTCCTGTGACCTTTAACCTTCCAACAAAAAAAAGAGAAACTTCACACTAACTGTAGCACTCACATCTGTATATTGTATTTGATCAGCCAGCTATTCTTAACAGTGAGTGAAAAAGAAAGGCTGATCACATCTTCATAATAGATTAAAATAAACTATAACATTTACATATCTACTGTTTTTTGGTTGTTAAACCACTGCTTTCTCATAAGGTAACAAAAAAATAAAAGCAATGATACCAATAAAACAAACATCATTATTATTGTCAAATCCATAACCACTTTTCCTGTGGTGTCCCTATTTTGGCATAGGCAAACAAACAAAAACAATTAGCAGATCTATAAGCTCATAGCATGTTGCATTGTGACACGTTGTGAGCTTGTAAATCTGCTAGTTTTTAATTGTTTTGAATAGGACTCAAGTGGTTAAAAAACACTTCCATCAATAAGATTGTCAATGATCTAGAATATACAAGCCAGTAAGAGGACAACTAGAGCAGTGGTTCTCAACCTTTTCAGGCCGTGACCCCCCAAAATAATCATATTTGAACTGGGGACCCCAAACCCTGATAAGCACTTGGAATTGTAGGAGAGGCATTACATTTAGTTTGACCCGGTTCCACAGATAAATATTGTGAAAATAGCAGACCGGCTATCTTCAATTTGGCCAATGTTTGACCAGTTTTTATAGTATAGTTTGTTGATTACTTTTGATGCAGTAGTGGTCTTTTTCTTTTCTTTCTTTCTTTTTTTGTTTTAGGTATTAAAAAGGTCTTAAAAGTCCTTAAATTGTCACTTCACTATCATTATGGGAGTGGGGACCCCCCCCCCCAAAAAAAAAAAAGAAATCATGTGGGGACCCCTATGGGGTCTCGACTCACAGGTTGAGAACCACTGAACTAGAGGAAAGAGCTACATGTAGGCTACAATGCCAGGCCACATGACCAAATAGAGCAAGAAATGCAGAGCAGACCCCATCCCTCTATATAAGAGACAAGACAGGGCGAGGCTCGTCCAAGGACAGACACCCAGCAAAGGTAAGAAACTCACTCAGAGATAAAGAGTTACCCTGTTGTCCCTATTGAGCTTATGCTGGATGCGTTACAGCATCGCAACGTATTGAATTACATTAATATGAATAAGACTTCACTTTATAGTTTCTATGTTGGAAGTTAATCAATTTAGCATTTTATTGTCCTCAAATCTGATTGATTTGGAACTTAATGATGCTGAACTTATTATTATTATTATTCTTTTTACCAGCCTTCCATAAAGAGCCTGTCATAAATCTTCTGCTCACCTGGTGTCCTGAAAGGTAAGGTTAGAAATAAATAGTTTATAAATGCATTTCTACAATATTTATCCGATGCCTTTCCTAGTATATACCTTTCCCAGGACAAAAATGTTAGTATGCCTAGAACCTAGAATCTGGTTTGGAGAGCATTATGATCATTAATATGACTAGCCTGCAGTATCCTATCTCAGCCCTGCATTGTAATCACCACATCTGCTTATTTTTTCCTCAGATGTTAAAAAATAACTAATTTGAACTGTGTAACCATGTAGCTAGAGTCAGATTGATTTGCTGTTTTTGAGGGTGGACATTTACTTATCACCAATATGACAGTCATAGTTAAAGAATATCTAACATTACATTATTATAATATTAACATTAACATTTAACCGTAACCCTATCTCAATTTGAGAAATGAACACTATGAGCAAATAAATACATAAAAATACAGTAAATAAATATCAGTTCATCACCATTTCAATACTGCCAGTGTATTAAGAAGCAATTTAAGCCCTATTTGCATGGGATAACTAATACCTGAGTTTGTCATTTACGGCAAATAGGGAAAATTATGATTTAACATAGACATTATCCCAGGCTTTAGCTAGAGAATTCTGAATAAGCTACCGGCAGCCTTAACTAGTGAGCTAGCTGAGCAGGAGCTCAAAAAAAATTGCAGTCACATTGCAGTCACATAATGTAAGTCATAACTGCTGTCAGCTTGCCATCAAGCTTATTCAGTATGAAAACATATGCCCCAGTTAGCTAAAATACAGATATATTGGGCCAAAATATTGGCCGGCCTAGGCCATCAATAAATACGTAATTCATTCACTAACAGTAGTCAATAATAATAATAAAATAATAATAATACATGTGATCACATAAAGCTCATATTTGTGGTTTAAATAAAACAGATTTTTTGTTAAACATCTACTGTCTTGCAGTGAAGTGTCATCATGGGGGATAAGGAAATGGCGTGTTTTGGCCCTGCGGCCATTTACCTCCGGAAGCCAGAAAGGGAGAGAATTGAGGCCCAGACCATCCCATTCGATGCTAAAACAGCTTACTTTGTGGTTGAACCCAAGGAGATGTACCTCAAGGGTACGCTTCAAAGCAGAGAGGGTGGAAAAGCCACTGTCAATACCCTATGTGGACAAGTAAGTATAGACGACTAACAGAGTCTCCTGCCATCATTATTATGCCAAACAATTATAAATACGGTATTATAAACAAATCTTAATTATGTGAATAATGTTATGTTATGTTATGTCACTGACTGACAGACCCTCACCGTGAAAGAGGATGAGATCCACCCCATGAATCCTCCAAAGTATGATAAAATGGAGGACATGGCCATGATGACCCACCTTAGTGAGCCATCTGTGCTGTATAACCTCAAAGAGCGCTATGCAGCATGGATGATCTATGTGAGTTTTTGGTGGTGCGGGGTGGGAGTGGGAACAGTTGATTTTTCAGTATTGAACATATCTATATTAATCATAATATGTTTTTACACTTGAACTCAAGTAAAAGTATGACTGAGCAACTTTCACTTGTAGTTGAGTAATATTTGATCAGGAGCAGCCTATCTATACTTTGACGCAAGTACTGGGGTTGGGTACTTCATCCATCACGTAAGGTATTTTTCAGTTTATGTATGTCTGATCATGGTACTGTGGGGCCTACTTCCTTCTTCTGATGTTCCAAAATAAATAAATAGTGTCTATTTTAGAGGTAAAGGACAATTATAATTAAATAAATCTGTATGAAAATATAATGCGCACAAATATCCTCTTGTTACAGACCTACTCCGGGCTGTTCTGTGTCACTGTGAACCCCTACAAGTGGCTCCCAGTGTATGATTCTGCGGTCGTGGCAGCATACAGGGGGAGAAAGAGGATTGAGGCTCCTCCACACATCTTCTCTATCTCTGACAATGCCTATCAGTTCATGCTCCAAGGTACTAATTATTTTGTGAGTGACTATGCACACTGAAAGTCTACATGCGAAGAGCACACTACAGTATATCTCGTTTTCCTTCCTTGCAGATAGAGAAAACCAGTCTATCCTTATTACGTAAGTGCCACAGTTAAAAGAACATTGGAATGGTGCGATCAGTATGTTTCAATAATGTGCCCTTTTGATCTTCCTCCCAACAGCGGAGAATCCGGTGCAGGGAAGACTGTGAACACCAAGCGTGTCATTCAGTACTTTGCGACAATCGCAGTGTCAGGACCAAAGAAAACTGATCCAGTCGCTGGCAAGATGCAGGTTGACAAAGCTGAACAGAAACAGGAATGTTAAATCATAACGGCTGTGCATTGCTCATACTTATGTCATAAATATTTTCTCCAGGGGTCACTGGAAGACCAGATCATTGCAGCAAATCCCCTCTTGGAAGCTTATGGAAACGCCAAGACTGTGAGGAATGACAACTCCTCACGTTTTGTAAGCTTTATTTGACTACATTTCGGGATTTATACGCTGATGTGGTAACATTTATGATTGAACAA
Organism: Gymnoscopelus microlampas; assembly: GCF_963454915.1. Taxonomy (NCBI): domain Eukaryota; kingdom Metazoa; phylum Chordata; class Actinopteri; order Myctophiformes; family Myctophidae; genus Gymnoscopelus; species Gymnoscopelus microlampas. The sequence goes on from NC_139944.1 coordinate 45,414,677, forward strand.
ATACAAATTCTCACTACTTAAAATTTTCAATCCGTCTCTTGATAGGGAAAGTTTATCAGAATTCACTTTGGAACAACTGGAAAGTTGGCCTCTGCAGATATTGAAACATGTAAGATATTTTTCTGACAGTCCATTCAGTATAGTCCATGATTACTATCCATACTCAGTCACTAAACTGTGCTTCTCATGGCTTAAATTCCCTACAGATTTACTGGAGAAGTCTAGAGTGACGTTCCAGTTGTCTGCTGAGAGAAGCTACCATATCTTCTATCAGCTCATGACTGGCCACAAACCTGAGCTTATAGGTGGGAAATAAGTCGATGTTAATGTAAATGGTGTTATTTTTTTCTTTTGTAAGTGGGCAGTAATGTAAAATTATTGTTTGTACATTACATATTTTCAGAAGCTCTTCTGATCACCACCAATCCATATGACTACCATATGATCAGTCAGGGGGAAATCACTGTCAAGAGTATCAATGACATTGAGGAGTTCATGGCCACTGATGTATGTCGCTCTCCACACATCTATAGCTAACACAGACTATTATTAGGATTATACAATAGGCTCACCTATCATGTGAATGCAATGTATACTGTAGGCTATAAGATCTTATGTTGGGCGACTGATTCATGATAACTTTATATCTCAGGCGGCAATCGACATCTTGGGCTTCACTGCAGATGAGAAGATTGGCATCTACAAGCTGACTGGCGCTGTGATGCATCATGGGAGCATGAAGTTCAAGCAGAAACAGCGTGAGGAGCAGGCTGAACCAGACGGCACTGAGGGTATGAAACCTATAGAGCCTCAAGCTGCATTGTCATATCTTTCGTATGAAACTTACAGAACCATGAGTTGCAGTGGCATATTTTTCTCACATGGACAAAGACTTGGGGATCATATCTACAGTAGATGCATTTGCCTGTTGTAGATTTAAAACAAAATGTCTGTCATTTTTTAGTGGCAGACAAAATTGCCTATCTGATGGGCCTGAACTCCGCTGACGTGCTCAAAGCACTGTGCTACCCCAGAGTAAAGGTTGGAAATGAGTTTGTGACCAAAGGCCAAACTGTGCCTCAGGTACTAGATGCCACCATATACCGTAAATGAAAAGCAAATGATTCCCAGTGAACACATACTGCACAAAATTCGGTCTGCTTTCATCTTTAAATATCAAGGAGACATATTTATAAAAAATAAATAATATATATATATACTGTATAATTATTTTTTTATGTTATCTATTTTTATGTTAGGTTCACAACGCAACCATGGCTCTCTGCAAGTCTGTCTATGAGAAAATGTTCTTGTGGATGGTCGTCAGAATCAATGAGATGCTGGATACTAAACAGCCCAGAAGCTTTTTCATTGGTGTGCTGGATATTGCTGGGTTTGAAATCTTTGACGTAAGTATGGAAGGGAAAGGGAGACCTTTGTTAGTCCCGTGGAGGGACATTCTATTAAATTCTTCACCCAACCGATGGCTGCTCAGATGGTTATGATGAGCGCCCGGTAGGTTGGCAGGAGCAGTATACAGTAGGGGTTACGTGTCTTGCTCAGGGACACTTTGACACGTAGGCTGGGGCCAGCTAGGAGGCGAAACGGTGACCTTCTGATTAACAGACGGCCTCTCTACCCACTAAGCAACAGCCGTCCAAGTATGTTAATGCTATAAGGTTTCTGGCAGATTCATGATTTAGGACAAAGTTGACAGACATTTTCTCAAGATCAGGTCGGCATGAGGAAGCCCTTGACGAAAGGTTAGGATGTGTGATTCTATGAGAAAAATGCTAGTTATATCTTATTTTAAGTGTATATATCCACCATAAGAGTTAAATTATAATTAGCCTACATTTTCCTCTAAGTGTGACTGAATCAGCTTACAGTTATTTTACCCTGCATATTTCTTTTCTCTTTATGTAGTATAACAGCCTGGAGCAGCTGTGCATCAACTTCACCAATGAGAAACTGCAACAGTTCTTCAACCACCACATGTTTGTCCTGGAACAGGAAGAGTACAAGAAAGAGGGGATTGAATGGACGTTCATTGACTTCGGTATGGATCTGGCTGCCTGTATTGAACTGATAGAAAAGGTACGCAATCTTTTATGGCAATGAACATTTTCATTGAAACCTGTGCACTTAAATGCAATTAAGGTGGATACTGTACGTACAAAACTGTTACTTTTCAGGATTCAAATTAAAAAACAGCAAAATGAGTAGATCTACAAGCTTGTGGATCTGGTACTTTTGATGCTTTTGTGTGACACTGTAGTATGATCAAGTAAGGCATTCATTTACAAAAAAAAATAATATGGAGATAATAAGTTTCTGCCCGACAGCGACGATATATGTTTTTTTCAGCCAATGGGCATCTTCTCCATCCTTGAAGAGGAGTGCATGTTCCCAAAGGCTTCAGACACCACCTTCAAGAACAAGCTCAATGACCAGCATCTGGGTAAAACTGCAGCCTTCCAGAAGCCAAAAGCTGTCAAAGGCAAGGCTGAGGCTCATTTCTCCCTGGTCCACTATGCTGGCACGGTGGATTACAACATCACAGGCTGGCTCGACAAGAACAAAGACCCGCTGAATGACTCAGTTATTCAGCTCTACCAGAAGTCCTCAGTCAAGCTGCTGGCCCTTCTCTATGCCTCACACGCTGCAGCAGAAGGTACAAGTCAACAGCAGTTTTATTTGTTTATTTATCTATTGTGTCCTGTATTATATTTGTACATTTCTTGGGTAGATGGAACACCATTAAAAAAGCAAGTTATGTTAGTTCGAGTTGATAATTCATTCTAACGTCTTCTTTACAGCTGAAGGTGGCAAGAAAGCTGGCGGCAAAAAGCAAAAGGGAGGCTCTTTTCAGACCGTGTCTGCTCTTTTCAGGGTCAGTTCACCAATGTTTGGGGTTTTATCCACTATATTTAGTTATTATTGTACTATACAGTACTGTATACAGTATATCTTCTAAAGATACAAGAAGTAAACCTAACTAATTTGAAATGTAATATTCCAGGAGAACTTGGGCAAGCTGATGACCAACTTAAGATGCACTCATCCTCACTTTGTACGTTGCTTGATTCCCAATGAATCAAAGACTCCGGGTAAGCCTCATTCCAACACTAAAATTCATGTTCACCAACACTTGCATTTCAGTACAATATAGAATCAAGCTTCACATTTAAGTCTTCAAGGTTTCTCGTGGGATATCTTGGTCATCCAACAACAGGTTGTGTTAATGCTGTTAAAGCCACAGTCTGTGAAGAATGTTTTATGATACATTTTAGGGCTTATGGAGAACTTCCTGGTGATCCATCAGCTGAGGTGTAATGGTGTACTGGAAGGCATCAGAATCTGCAGAAAGGGTTTTCCCAGCAGAATCCTCTATGGAGACTTCAAGCAGAGGTACAGTATACAAATGCTAAGATTGTTTTTTTGGCGAGCTTGTGATTAGTTATTCCTCACAAATCCATTAACTCCTCAATTAGATACAAAGTATTGAATGCCACTGTCATACCTGAGGGACACTTCATTGACAACAAGAAGGCCTCGGAGAAGCTACTGGGATCAATCGATGTTGACCACACTCAGTACAAGTTTGGTCACACAAAGGTAATGTTTCTGATTTATGGCTGTCGACAGTTATAGTGAACATCAGAGCTGTCTTTGTTCAAAGTGAAAAACAATCAAAAAACTAAGTAATATGGTGTTTTAGGTCTTCTTTAAAGCTGGTCTACTAGGTCAGTTGGAGGAGATGCGTGATGATAAACTTGCAACCCTAGTGACCCTGACACAGGCCCTCTGCAGAGGATACATCAAGAGAAAAGAGTTGGACAACATGGCAGCAACGAGGTAGACGCTTTAATTCAGTGGTATTAGTAATAATATACTATAATGCTACCCAATAGAACTGTCAAAATTGATCTGCCACCTTTGACTTTTATCAACAGGGAAGCTATCGATTCCATCCAATACAACATCCGCTCATTTATGCATGTCAAAACGTGGCCATGGATGAAGCTGTACTTTAAAATAAAGCCTCTTCTGAAGAGCGCTGAGACTGAAAAGGAGATGGCCAAAATGAAGGAAGAATTTGAAAAAACAAAGACCGATTTTTCTAAGACGCTGGCCAAGAAGAAAGAGCTTGAAGAAAAGATGGTTTCCCTGTTGCAAGAAAATAGGGATCTGAAGCTTCAAATTCAATCAGTGAGTCAAACTGATGGAGGCGATGGAAGCACTTATCAAAGTTAAAAACGCAGAAAAAAATGAAAAATTGATTAACCACTTAAGCCTTGTATTATAATTCATTGTACAATGATGACACTTTTTTTTGGGTACATTTTTAGAAAACAGCCAATGTATAAGCTCACAAGCTTGTACATCTGGTATTTTCACATATCTTTTTATTAAGCATTTATTACTCGTAATAGAAGCAGAACAAAACATGTGATTAATAATCGTCAAATGTAGATTTGAAGTCATATCGCCCAATCCTAGCTAGTAGGATCGTTGCAGGGCCAAGAATGAGTTAAACACAGAATCAGATTTACAATCTTCAAGTGCTTACAGTATCTCTCGTAACCTATCCTAAAATTCAAAACTGAAATTAGTTTGTAAATTATCTATTAGAATAATTAATAATTGAGCCGAACTGCCTAATTTTACTTCCAGGAAGGTGATACTCTTTCTGATGCAGAAGAGAGGTGTGAGGGGCTCATTAAAGGAAAAATCCAGCTCGAGGCGAAGCTCAAAGAGACGTCTGAGAGACTGGAAGATGAGGAGGAAGTGAACGCTGAGCTGACTGTCAAAAAGAGAAAACTGGAGGATGAGTGTTCTGAGTTGAAGAAAGACATTGATGACTTGGAGCTCACCTTGGCCAAAGTGGAAAAGGAGAAACATGCTACAGAGAATAAGGTTAGAAAGAGGATCTTTTGATGTATTACTGCTACCTGTACACGAAAACACTGTGCTGATTTAAAATGATATACAATTGTTTAGGTCAAAAACCTTACAGAGGAAATGTCTTCTCAAGATGAAATCATTGCCACATTGAGCAAGGAGAAGAAAGGCCTCCAAGAAGCTCATCAGCAGACACTTGATGACCTCCAGGCAGAGGAGGACAAAGTCAACACTCTGACCAAGGCCAAGGTCAAGCTGGAACAGCAAATGGATGATGTAAGAACGGCCATTCTGTGAGGTGAATTCAATGTCCTGAAAAGGAACAACAAGAAAACAATGTTCTTTCTCTGTTATAACAGCTGGAGGGTTCTTTGGAACAAGAGAAGAAGCTTCGAATGGACCTGGAGAGATCCAAGAGGAAGCTTGAAGGAGATCTGAAACTGTCTCAAGAAACCATAATGGATCTGGAGAATGAGAAGCAGCAGTCTGATGAGAAAATCAAGAAGTGAGTGAATATTCACCTGTAACATCATACAAGGAAAATATGTTCAATGTTAAAATCACTTTGAATGAAAATCTATTACTGAAAAGTGCTAGAGAGCAATTTCAGAATAATGATTAATAGTGTCTGATTATGTGGATCTCGTGATCTGCATGGGAATGGCATGGCTTCATGTGGATCTGCAGACTTCATGTAGCCAGCCTGTGTATGTCAATAATCTATTAAATCAGTTGTCTTTGAGGTAACTATGACAAAGGACTTTGGGAAAGGTTTTAGCCTGATCCAAGCCCAATTGAAGTTAAATATCCACACACACACACACACACACACACACACACACACACACACACACACACACACACACACACACACACACACACACACACACACACACACACACACACACACACACACACACACACTCTCTTATAGATGGCAAGCCTCAAAGTTGGCCTATATGAACTTGTTTATCACCGCCCGGCCCTTTGCAGGAAGGACTTTGAAATGAGCCAGCTTCATGGAAAGATTGAGGATGAGCAAGTACTCTCTGCCCAGCTTCAGAAAAAGATCAAAGAACTTCAGGTTTGATGTTTTTTCTTGTTTTTGTTTTTGTTCATTTTCTATTTTTGGGGCGGTGTAACCGCCCCCTATAAGTGAGGTTTGGACACTGACCAATCCTGCACCGTGATTGGCCAAAGTCTACAACGCAGTCTACAACGCTAACCCTTCCACAGTCAATGCAAATCTATACTTTTGCAAAGTCAGCCAATCACATTACAGCTAGTGTCATCACCACTAGCTGTAATGTGATTGGCTGACTTTGCAAATTCAGGACTGTGATTGGCTAGCGAAACACATGACACATGTGCAGCCCTATGAATAGCAGTATGGACTTAAGTGAATCATTTCCATCACTGTGATGACCACTGTGACCACACCGCCCACTTCACACTGGGTGTGATTTTTTTGGGGCGGTGTAGCCGCCCCCTATAAGTGAGTTTTGGACACCGACCAAAAGATTTGTATACCCCCTAACCCTGCCATTGTTAATGCAAATCGATACCTTTACAAAGTCAGCCAATCACATTACAGCTAGTGTCATCACCACTTACTGTAATGTGATTGGCTGACTTTGCAAATTCAGGACTGTGATTGGCTAGCGAAACACATGACACATGTGCAGCCCTATGAATAGCAGTATGGACTTTAAAAAAAGTCCTTTATCCTTTTTTTAAAGTGAGTCATGTTGTGATGACCACACACCGCCCACTTCACACTGGGTGTGATTTTTTTGGGGCGGTGTAGCCGCCCCCTATAAGTGAGTTTTGGACACCGACCAAAAGATTTGTATACCCCCTAACCCTGCCATTGTTAATGCAAATCGATACCTTTACAAAGTCAGCCAATCACATTACAGCTAGTGTCATCACCACTTACTGTAATGTGATTGGCTGACTTTGCAAATTCAGGACTGTGATTGGCTAGCGAAACACATGACACATGTGCAGCCCTATGAATAGCAGTATGGACTTTAAAAAAAGTCCTTTATCCTTTTTTTAAAGTGAGTCATGTTGTGATGACCACACACCGCCCACTTCACACTGGGTGTGATTTTTGGGGCGGTGTAGCCGCCCCCTATAAGTGAGTTTTGGACACCGACCAAAAGATTTGTATACCCCCTAACCCTGCCATTGTTAATGCAAATCGATACTTTTGCAAAGTCAGCCAATCACATTACAGCTAGTGTCATCACCACTTACTGTAATGTGATTGGCTGACTTTGCAAATTCAGGACTGTGATTGGCTAGCGAAACACATGACACATGTGCAGCCCTATGAATAGCAGTATGGACTTTAAAAAAAGTCATTTATCCTTTTTTTAAAGTGAGTCATGTTGTGATGACCACACACCGCCCACTTCACACTGGGTGTGATTTTTAATAAAGATGTAAAGAATCTATTCTGTTCGATGGCCCTCGCATACAATACTTAGAAACACTGATAGGATAAACTGAAATCAAATGCAATTCTCACAATAACACATTTTAGGCTCGTATTGAAGAGCTAGAGGAGGAGATTGAGGCTGAGCGTGCGGCTCGGGCCAAGGTGGAGAAACAGAGGTCAGATCTCTCCAGGGAACTTGAGGAGATCAGTGAGAGGTTGGAGGAGGCAGGGGGAGCAACATCTGCTCAGATTGAGATGAACAAGAAGCGTGAGAGTGAGTTACAGAAGCTGCGTCGTGACCTTGAAGAGTCCACCCTGCACCATGAGGCCACCTCTGCAGCTCTCCGTAAGAAACAGGCTGACAGTGTGGCTGAACTGGGAGAGCAGATTGACAACCTGCAGCGTGTCAAACAGAAACTGGAGAAGGAGAAGAGTGAATACAAGATGGAGGTCGACGATCTTTCAAGCAACATGGAGGCTGTTGCCAAATCCAAGGTAAAGAGAGTAAATCAATTGGTCACAAACTAAATGAAGAGGTTGCACTTAGTAAAGTGCATACATCAATGCTATGCTATTGTCAAGATATGCTATTTTCAGCATGCCAATGTTAATTCACACCAATTGTACAGGTATTTTGTATAGACATAGATAGATAATAGATTTTGTATGATTACTACATTTCAAAAATGTCTGTAGCATGATAAAACACTTCACTTCCTCCTTTAATGTATCATCTCAGATCATCTTACATACTCTTAAATAACCTACTTTACATTTTCAGGCTAATCTTGAGAAAATGTGCCGCACCCTTGAAGATCAACTGAGTGAACTCAAGTCCAAACATGATGAACATGTAAGACAACTGAGTGACGTAGGGATGCAAAGGGCAAGACTGCAAACAGAAAATGGTGAGAAATATGTAGGCTTTGTCTCTCTGTTATACTACACTAAGATAAAATTGCTTCCAGGTCAAGCACTTTATCAAGGACTGGTTTATCATTCTGCCTTTCCCTAAAAGTACCCCTGAAGTTCTTTTAAAGATTTGCTGTAGTCAAACTTTTTTTTTAAATTTGTTGTCAGAGGTGCAACACTAAACTAGTATGCTAAGCTTTACCTAGTCTTTAGTGGTACTGAATGTTGTTACATCTACAAATTCCCTCTTAGGTGAAATTAGTCGTCAGCTGGAAGAGAAAGCAGCCCTTATTTCCCAGCTGACAAGAGGCAAGGTCGCTTACACTCAGCAGATTGAGGAGCTGAAGAGGCACATAGAGGAGGAAGTTAAAGTACAGTATGAGTTTTGTATCAATACAGCATTGTAGTATAAAATGACTGAACAACTCAACTTTTAGTTTTAATAAAATAATTGTTTATTTGTGCGTTTCTTTGAAAGGCCAAGAATGCCCTGGCCCACTCTGTCCAGTCCTCTCGTCATGATTGTGATCTGCTCAGAGAGCAGTATGAGGAGGAACAGGAGGCTAAATCTGAGCTGCAGCGGGCAATGTCCAAGGCCAACAGTGAGGTGGCTCAGTGGAGGAGTAGATATGAGACTGATGCTATCCAACGCACAGAGGAGCTTGAGGAAGCAAAGTAACGACTGATGCAAACATTTCACTTCATGGAATATGACTTAATCCAAAGTAAACCAGTGTTTTGACGTAAACCTTTTTGTCTTTACAGGAAAAAGCTTGCTCAGCGTCTTCAGGATGCTGAGGAATCTATTGAGGCCGTGAATGCAAAGTGTGCCTCTCTGGAAAAGACCAAACAGAGACTGCAGGGTGAGGTGGAGGACCTCATGATTGATGTGGAAAGAGCTAATGCTCTGGCTGCTAACCTTGACAAGAAGCAGAGGAACTTTGACAAGGTTAGATTTTCATTTAGGCCGTGTATGCAATGCACTGGAAAAGGTAGCCCTTGAGAGACAGAAGAGAGAACACTCTTTCTTGTTGGTGGTTTTCCAGGTTATTGCAGAGTGGAAGCAAAAGTATGAGGAGAGCCAAGCAGAGCTGGAGGGATCTCTGAAAGAGGCTCGTTCTCTCAGCACTGAGGTCTTCAAGATGAAGAATTCATATGAAGAAGCTTTGGACCAGCTTGATACCCTGAAGAGAGAGAACAAGAACCTGCAACGTAAACAAACTTTTGAATACGGTCCATGGTCAAACAGCTAATAACTTCCTGACTCTGCATTATTGCTATGCATCGCTTTGACAACGCATTTAAACTTGTAGCACCAGAGCATGTTCTTCCACTAAGATTGTATTAATATTCAGGGCATTACCGTATTTGAATGCTTTACCATGAGATTAGTTGAAAGGACTGAGTGATGCCATCCAGTCCATGAAACAGCTTTATTAGCATGTGTGCATCATTGTAAACAAACTTCATTATATACATCATATAAAATGCATGTGAAAGTGTAATATTTTACAGGTACTGTGAAACTGAAATAATCACCAAAAGCGTGAGCATTATAACTGATTCAGTTACCAGCTCGTGAAATAACAATGGATATCCTGTTTCTTAAAGAGGAGATTGGTGACCTAACCGAGCAAATCGGTGAGACCGGAAAAACCATACATGAACTGGAGAAAATCAAGAAGACTGTTGAGACCGAGAAGTCAGAACTCCAGACTTCACTTGAGGAGGCAGAGGTATGGTCTAACAACACTTATGAAATAGTACTACAGTACATTAGCACCTACTATTGGAGTCACATCTCATATTGCATTTTGTCAAGGCTACACTGGAGCATGAGGAATCCAAGATTCTCCGTACTCAGCTGGAGCTCACGCAGCTGAAAGGTGAAGTAGACAGGAAAGTGTCTGAGAAGGAGGAGGAGATCGAGCAGATAAAGCGGAACAGCCAGAGAGTGATAGAGACGATGCAGAGCACTCTGGATGCTGAGATCAGGAGCAGGAACGATGCCTTAAGGGTCAAGAAGAAGATGGAGGGTGACCTCAATGAGATGGAGGTTCAGCTGAGCCACGCCAACCGAGTGGCTGTCGAGGCTCAGAAACAGCTGAGAAACATCCAGAGCCAACTGAAGGTACAGAAGAACCTTCTTCTGAATTTGAAGTATAGTAGAATCCTGAAATGATTAATTTGCATTTTCACTTATTTTTCTTTCTATCCATCTTTTATTAACACCTCAGGATGCTCATCTGCACCTTGACGACGCCTTGAGAGGACAGGAAGACATGAAGGAGCAGGTTGTCCTGGTGGAACGCAGGAACAACCTGATGCTGGCTGAGATTGAGGAGCTGAGAGTTGCTCTGGAGCAGGCAGAGAGAGGCCGCAAAGTGGCTGAACAGGAGCTGGTTGATGCCAGTGAGCGTGCGGGGCTGCTGCACTCACAGGTAAACAGGAGTATACCACAACGATATACTATATACCCAGATATACCATATCTAAGAAGGCAAACTAGAGGTGTGCATCGTTGAGCTACTTAAGCATCCTGTGGTGGACAAATCTGCAGATTTAAGTAGATATAAATGTATACAGATTTTTTTTTGTGTCCAGCCCACATGGACTTACAGTATAGTCTCATTATTGTCTCCGCCAGTTATTGTCTTCGCCAGGCCGAAGGCGTGGCCGAGACTATGTTTTCGCCCCTGTCCATCCGTCCTTGTGTGTGTGTGTGCGTGTGTGTGTGTGTTTGTGTGTGTCGCCGTCTGTCTGTGAACAGCTAATCTCCTGTTATAGCGCCATCAGGAGGCCGATTTTTGGTAAACACATTTTTTGATATTAGTCTTGCAGATTTTGTCCAAACATCACACAAATCGGTGCACATTATCTCTAAGTCATGTGATCAAGAAGGGTCCTTCAGATTTTTTCATATTCCATCCAGATTGGCTAAGATTGGTTTCCAAAGTTTACAGGGGTGGCCCCAAATCATGAACGCATGAAGCGTTGAACTTTGAACGCACATTCCCTCTAAGCCAAGGAAGAAATGCTATCCTACATTTTTCAAATCGGCCTCGCTATAAGAGGCAGAGTCATGTTATAAAGGAGGCTGTTTTTTGGCAAAACTCAGATTTTGTCATTTTGACGGATGTGTATTCCATCCTGATTGACTAAGATTGGCTTCCAAAGTTTGCAGGAGTGCCCCGTTTTGAACAAAATGCCTCAAATCATGAACACAGCGTCCGGTTGCCGTGAAACATTGCTGGCCCCACAACAAGCTACCTGCCCTGGCGGAGACCTGTGCTCCGAGGAGCACGTTTTCTAGTTATAGTTTTGTGTTTCTTCACGGCTCAACAAAAAATAAACAGATTCTAATCATCTGTTTAGAATACCAGCCTCCTCAACACTAAGAAGAAGCTGGAAGCTGATCTTATACAGATCCAAGGAGAAGTAGAAGACACTGTCCACGAAGCAAGGAATGCAGAAGAAAAGGCCAAGAGAGCGATCACTGATGTGAGTCCTCGTCTCCCTGTTATATATCAAAGTGGAAAATAGAGTTATGTGTAAGCGTATAATTAATCACCCACCCATTTTGGACATAACAAAACACTGTGTTAGGCTAAAGTATCTTCCAAATCAGATGTTTTGCTGAGTGTGAGCCATAGAAGAATAGCTATTATCCACCACTTCTATGCAAAATTCCAGGCTGCCATGATGGCCGAGGAGCTGAAGAAGGAGCAGGACACCAGCTCTCACCTGGAGAGGATGAAGAGGAACCTGGAGGTCTCCGTCAAGGACCTGCAGCACCGTCTGGAGGAGGCAGAGAACCTGGCCATGAAGGGTGGCAAGAAACAGCTCCAGAAACTGGAGGCTAGGGTGTTTATACCTATATTCTATCAACTAGGGTGTTTATACCTATATTCTAGGGTGTTTACCTGTATTCTTGTCAGTTTACACAAATATCAGCTGCGCTGTGACATTTGCAGATTTTAAACGCATGCTTTTGTTTTCGTTTCAGGTTCGTGAACTAGAGGGCGAGGTTGATTCTGAACTGAGACATGCAGTTGAGGCCATCAAATGTGTCCGCAAATCTGAGAGGAAATTGAAGGAGCTCACTTATCAGGTATTTTATAGTTTTGGACATGATTATATACATATATACTGTATGCTGTCGTACACTATTTTATGTTTTTTCGTAAATTATCTTAAAGCCATTCTTCGTCATACTACGGTGTCACACAAAAGTAGCAAACATAACCGATCTACAAGCTTACAACGCGTTGCAATGCGGCACTTTTTGAGCTTGTAGAATCCTGAAAAGTAACAGTTTTGGACTTACAGTATGAGGTTTCCACCCGACATCGACGATATACAAGATATGACGGTATGAGTAAAGTTATTTTGTAAGATAATATTTTATCATTCCTCATTTACAATAGACAGAGGAGGACAAGAAGAATATCACCGGACTGCAGGATCTGGTCGATAAGCTGCAGTTGAAAATGAAGTCCTACAAGAGACAGGCTGAGGATGCGGTACGTATGGCCGGGCAACATGGACTAAATCAAATATCACAATATTTTTGAACAAATACCTCCATGTTCATATTGTGATAATAATATCATAGTGTAGCGATAATACAAATATTCGTAAAATAGCAACAAAAAAAGCTGATCCACAAACCTCACATCGCCTCACATTGCAACAAGTGTGAGTAAGTGAGTGAAACCAGGTAAAAACACCACTTATCACGACATTACGATATGCCAAATCCAAGACGATATCTAGTCTCGTATCACAATATATATATATATATGTATATCTTATGTAACAATGCAGAGTTTTAACTTGAATCTGGCTTTATTGTGCAGGAGGAGCAGGCCAACACTCACCTGTCCAGGTACAGGAAGGTGCAGAATGAGCTGGAGGAGGCTCAGGAGCGTGCAGACATCGCTGAATCCCAGGTCAACAAGCTGAGGGCCAAGAGTCGTGAGATTGGAAAGGTATATTTTAATTCTGGTCTGATAGGAATCCAAATGAAAGGTAGTGTAGTGCATTGGTTCTCAACCTGTGGGTCGGACCCCACATGATTATGGGGGGAGGGGTGACAATTGAAGGACTTTTAAGACTTTTCAATAAAAAGAGAAAATACCATTACTGCATAGCCGATGCATAGCCGATCTACAAATGGCCGATCTACAAGCTCACAACGCCTCGCTTGGCCTTGTAGATCTGCTATTTTCACAACATTTATCTGTGGAACGGAGTCAAACTAAATGTAATGCCTCAACTCCTACATTCCAAGTGCTTTTCAGGGTGGGGGGTCCCCAGTTCAAATATGATTCTTTTGGGGGGTCGCAGCCTGAAAAGGTTGAGAACCAGTGGTGTTCGTTGCTATAAAGTGTTTGTTCAATAAGATGGGTCTCCTTGTCTGAGTCCAGCTCTTTAAAGGCATAGTTTGTAACTTTGCCCTGTGTTTACATACCAAAACAATATAGTTGTTCAATATAATATACGTTTTTGACCCATCATTTCCCTCTATACCAGCGGCCACTGGAGTAGTGTGGTGTTTACCTAGGTGCGCTCTCACTGTATTTCTGTGTTCTCACTGTTTGTTTTGGTAGACAGGGATGTTTTTGGGCAACCAAAACAAACCGTGAACACACAAAGTCAAAACACAACGAGGGGGCAATGTGTTTCTGCAGGTAAACACCACCACACTACGCCCGTGGCTGATAACTGCTGGTATAGAGTGAAATGATGGGTAAACAAAACATATTTATTCTTTTGTTATGTAAAGACAGGGCAAAATGACATACTATGCCAAAAAAAATAATTAATGTAGGACTAAACTTTGACCATTTGTTCTCTCTTGTTTTGTCATTCTAGGGCAAGGATGCAGAGTGAGAACCAAATCCATATGATATTGCAACAAGGATCATACAATATGAATGTCTTGTTACATGTTAGAGTGAAAACTGAGGTCAATAAAAGTAGATAGTTCACTGCATCTCGTGTCTGTGTCATGTACGTATATGCTACAATGCAATGCCAGTCAGATCATTTCTCATTCATGACTTCTTATTGGCTATAATTCACTTTTGCAATATACTTCTTGTTACTTGTGTTCATCAGCTACTATGCACGTTGATGCGCTTGTGTATGCAAACAAACACCAAAACAAATAGCATAAGCATTAGGCTAATGTCCCTGTGGAAACAGTTTTTTATTAAAATGGCTTACACAAAATGCCCAGAAATAAATGAAACAGCTGGCAGACGTTACCTCGCTTTATCCTGTGCAGTCACAGGGGAATCACTTGGACTTTATGTACATCTGAAAGCATGATTAAAGAGTCAGCACCACAAATTAACTTGAAAAAATGATGACACAGATCTCTCAAGTACCCCCTAAATATATAAACATACATTTTTGATCATAATTACAGTATATGAACAGACATAGGCACATTTGAAGTTAATAACTAAAATAAATAAATAAATATATATATATATATATATATATATACTAGAAGTTCGGGCCGCTATGCGGCCTGAACGTCTAGCGTGACGCGTCGTTCACTTTGCAGTGCCACCTTACAGGCACCTCACAGTGTGAGAGAGAGTTTTGTGCTCTCCTAAATCCACGGCAGGCTTTGAAAGTACCCACTGCTGTCGTGAGATTACGTCACACTGGCGTTGTGTCCATATTCGGGACGACCGTCTCATCGTGATGTCACGACCGTGATGTCATGCTGTCGTGAGATGACGTCACACTGGCCACATACAACGTACATACATACTGACAACCGACATGGCGCAGGATTCAAATTGTATATATATACTAGAAGTTCGGGCCGTCTAGCGTGACGCGTCGTTCACTTTGCAGTGCCACCTTACAGGCACCTCACAGTGTGAGAGAGAGTTTTGTGCTCTCCTAAATCCACGGCAGGCTTTGAAAGTACCCACTTCAGAAAGAGGTGACGTGCATCACCTCTCCAATGACCAAAACCCACTATGGAAGCCGTCGAACTGGTGCGATCTGACGGCATCCTAGAATTTATAGGTAGGATGTGATGTCATGTGATGTCATGCTGTCGTGAGATTACGTCACACTGGCGTTGTCATCGTGATGTCAGATTACGTCACACCGTCACACTGGCGTCGCATACGGACAACCGACATGGCGCAGGATTCAAATTGTATATATAGATATATATGATTTACTTTTATCATATATATAATATGACAATAATAAAACTAACAATAGGGTGCCTAGTGCGTGCTTGGCCCCCTAAATAAAGCCAGGGATAAAAAAAAACACGGAACTGGCTGACGGAAGTAAAAGTAATTAGTTTTCCCCTATGACAGGAATTATGTAGGGAGCAAATGTGATTGGAATGGGTAAGCAAAAGCAACCCATTTCGTAGCCCCATATAGTACCTCTCCCTCCGCTATGTAGCTCCGAGATGAGGTCCTATATCGTTCTCTGCCGTTCGGCTGAAAAATGTCCGCACATTTGCCACTTTACTAGCTCCGACGGAACCTCTCCCTCCGCTGTATAGCTCCGAGATGAGGTTCCTCGTTAGTTACTGCCGTCTGTTTTCGAAATGGTCGCACGTCGTCCACTTTACATGTTTCTTACCCCTTTCTGCACATCGTATCCAAAAAGTAAAGCATTTCCGCCACTCTCTCAGATGTTTGAAGTTTTAACGCGCCATAAAAGCCATCCAACGGGTTGAAGAAAGTATTTAATTTGCCTCGGTTTTCATCCGGTTACATGGTTTTTAAGACATTGCGCAAGAGTTGCGCCCGTAGAGATAACATTACTTTTGACCCTACTGGTCAAATGTTGAATTGCATCTTCTAATGCAAAATATTATGGAACCGGATGAAAACCGAGGCAAATTAAATACTTTCTTCAACCCGTTGGATAGCTTTTATGGCGCGTTAAAACTTCAAACATCTGAGAGAGTGGCGGAAATGCTTTACTTTTTGGATACGATGTGCAGAAAGGGGTAAGAAACATGTAAAGTGGACGACGTGCGACCATTTCGAAAACAGACGGCAGTAACTAACGAGGGACCTCATCTCGGAGCTATACAGCGTACAGCGGAGGGAGAGGTTCCGTAGGGGCTACCACTTTACATGTTTCTTACCCCTTTCTGCACATCCGATCCAAAAAGTGAAAATATTCTGAAATGATCACAGATGTTTGAAATTTTAACTCACCATAAAATCTAACAAACGAGTTGAAAAAAGCACTTTATTCGCCTCTCTCCTCAGCCGGTTCAATAATATTATGCATTAGAAGATGCAATTCAACATTTGACCAGTAGGGGAATCAGTAATGTTATCTCTATGGGCGCAACTCTTGCGCAATGTCTTAAAAACATGTTACTGGCGGAGGAGAGAGGCGAATAAAGTGCTTTTTTCAACTCGTTTGTTAGATTTTATGGTGAGTTAAAATTTCAAACATCTGTGATCATTTCAGAATACCTTTACTTTTTGGATACGATGTGCAGAAAGGGGTAAGAAACATGTAAAGTGGCAAATGTGCGGACATTTTTCAGCCGAACGGCAGAGAACGATATGGAACCTCATCTCGGAGCTATACAGCGGAGGGTGAGGTTCCGATTGGAGCTACCCATTTCGTAGCTTTTGTCTGTTTGTCATTGTCAGTTGCAGCCAGCTCGCTCAACTTGGTTTGAAGCTTTGTTAGATTTTGTAGCAGCTACAAACGTTGGGTGTATCTTTGCATCTTTGTGTCAATTAAGTGAATAGTGGCCTTCTTTAGCTTTGTAGCTACCAGTGGCAGTGTGTGAACGCAGCATAGAGCCCTCTCAGTGTAAGTTATCTTTAGCTGCTAAGCTAAATGGCTAAGCATGGAGGACGTTACTACACATCAAAACAAACATTGTGGAGACAAATGGCCACCATCCCTGGTCATAATGCTACTTCATGTGTGTAAGATTACCCATGTTATGTTACCTCACCTGCAACAAGACAGTCTGCACTACACTGCTTGCTGCAATGGATTGACTTCCTTGCTTATTGGAGTTTATATGCCCCCTTGTGGCGCGGTGGGGCTATAGCTCTGTATGTGTTGTCTCTTGCAGGAATGGAACACAGTGACTATTTTAGAAGACTACACTATAAAACAATATGACAGAAATAAAATACACATCTGCTATGAACTTGAATATGAATAATTACAGTGCTATTTTTGTTGTTTATTTCATTGTAATTAAATGGACCCGACAAACCTAAAATGCTGTTCTACCACAGAATAGGCGAGATGTCAGCTGTAGCAGTCTACTATAAGAGACATTCACCTCGATGAATAAGTAGGCTTTTTTTTATCCAAAATAATTATGCAAATCTTTTCAATATATATATTTTTAAAAGACCTGAGACCAATTCTACAAAATGTCTTCTAAATCCTAACAGTTTTCTGAAAAAACATATGTTGCTAACCCCTCAAAATTACATGTATTTGCCTGTAGACCCCCCCATCTACAAATGTTTTGTTTCAGGGACCCCCCAGAAGCAAAGATTTGAGTTAAAAACGTTTGCTTAAAAGTATATACATATTCAAAGATTTGCACACATTTTTATGATTTTCCAAAAATAGCAGATCTACAAGCTCATATCGCGGCACTCGGTTGTATACTGCCATTTGGTGGAAGATAAGCGAGTGAAGGCTGCTTGATGGCAGCATTCTGCTCACAGCCTCACATCTACATACTTAGCACATATTGCTTTTTTCTATTGGAAAATAACAACAACAAGACTTGAGATTCACAAAATTGTTTTGCAAATGTATTTATTGCACAAAAGAAGACAAGTCAGCAAAAAATCATATTGTATGATTTCTTGATATTGTGTGTCGTCTACACTTCAAAGCTCATTCTTCAGCCTCCTTGCCCTTTAAAGAAACACAAAGGAGACACAAATCAGTGGTTGAAAATATGCACAAGTTGTATTATGATCCTCAACCAGTCGTTCCTGGTTAGACTGTTTTTGGAAAAAAAAAATGTAATTGCAGTAATCTTATTAGACAAGACAATTTGATTATGCTGCATTAATACTTCTGATCATGGGCACCGGGGGACCCTAACTGATTCATCATTAGCCTGAGACCTAGAGTTCCAGGGGTCCTGGAACATGCCACAGATACCAGGCTAAAATACATTTTTTTCCTTGAATGTGTACTTCTAGCAGTTCCTTATGTTCAAAATGTTGGCTATTTTGAAGTATTCTAAAGGTGAACTGTGTTTGTCGGTGGTACAAACAACTTGCAAAGAGGAATGGCCACTTAAGTGTGAACCCTGGTAAATATTAAGAAAATGTTCAATAATACCATTCCAATCTCACGACTCTTGGCCCTCAGCTTGTTGACCTGGGATTCAGCGATGTCTGCACGCTCCTGAGCCTCCTCCAGCTCATGATGCACCATCCTGTACCTGGACAGGTGAGTGTTGGCCTGCTCCTCCTGTTAGGAAGGGGATTTTCATGGAAATCAAAATAAATATTTGATACTGTAGCAACAGTACCAATATTTTGCCTTACATCTGTGCTGATGACATGAACAATACTTCTATACGATGATAGCGGCATGGAAAACACTCACAGCGTCCTCAGATAGTCTCTTGTAGGACTTCATTTTTAGCTGCAGCTTGTCCACCAGATCTTGAAGTCTAGTGATATTCTTCTTGTCCTCCTCAGCCTGTGGACAGTATAATATAATTATGACACAAAAACTAAAAGCAGTAAGGTATCCTAATTTGATGCGATATGTTTGCTTGATTTGTACATCCTCAGAGCATTTGTACACTCTCAGAGTTACAAATGGAAAAATGAACACTGGTGATTTTACTGTGCAATAATAGTGGGAAGTAATACAAGTAAAGAGAACAGTTGGCACTTTTTGTAAAGGCATATTTGTCATGCAGTGATGAAAATCCCTCATCCAATCAAGATGCACATGGGCACAGTAAACACACGCTAGAGTTTCCTGTTACTACTTCCACACAGTGAAAAGTATAATTCACACATCACTTTCTCTATTCTAATCATAGTCACAATGACAACATGTCTGTTCATCTCTTCAGTCTGTCTGCAGATCAGTCTGTCTGTCACTCCATGGAGACATTATGCCCTCTAGGGGTCACATTCCAACATACCATTGTCTTCAATCGGTCAGTTTAAATATTTTGGGGGAAAAGTATGACATTTGTGATAATGAATGGTCAT
This sequence comes from Gymnoscopelus microlampas, assembly GCF_963454915.1. Classification (NCBI taxonomy): domain Eukaryota; kingdom Metazoa; phylum Chordata; class Actinopteri; order Myctophiformes; family Myctophidae; genus Gymnoscopelus; species Gymnoscopelus microlampas. Next base: position 45,434,183 of record NC_139944.1, read on the forward strand.
TATCCACTTAACTGAAAAGTGATGATTTTTGTTACCTTTGTATATCATCATTCAGTTCGTACCTGGTAGCAGAGTTCCTTCACTCTCCGTTCATATTTGCGGACGCCTTTCACAGCCTCAGCACCACGTCTTTGCTCAGCATCAACTTCAGCTTCCAACTCACGGATCTTGACAACGAGAATTTCAGATTGTGACTACAGTACAGGGCTGCCAGAGATCTAAACATTTTGTGTAACGTAATGCAATATTTCCACATTGTGCACAACATACCCTAGCCTCCAGTTTCTGGAGATGCTTCTTGCCACCCTTCATGGCCAGGTTCTCAGCCTCCTCCAGACGGTGCTGCAGGTCCTTGACGGAGACCTCCAGGTTCTTCTTCATCCTCTCCAGGTGAGAGCCGGTGTCCTGCTCCTTCTTCAGCTCCTCCGCCATCATGGCGGCCTGCATCAGTCAACAGTTGAAGCAACAAAGGCCGATTCTACAAAATGTCTTCTAAATCCCAACAGTTTTATGAAAAACCTATGTTGCTATATCAGTGGTGCTCAAAACATTTTCATGTCAAGGACCCCCAAAATTATATGTATTTGGCCGCAAAAAATAATGGTTAAAGTGGTTAGCTAAAATCTAAAATGACACAGATGCTTTCCCGGTGTTAATGGGTTAAACTGTGATTATTGAAGCTAAATGTAACAGCAGCCCCATCCATGACAAGCATTTGTGTTGGAAATGTAAAACTCAAATGTAAACTTCATTATATTCATTTGGGAGTTTTGAAAAGTTTGTTACGGTTGAAATGTAAATTAAGTGATGTGAATGATAACGTAGACGGTAAGGTCAATCTCACATCGGTGATGGCTTTCTTGGCCTTCTCCTCAGCGTTTCTTGCCTCCTGGGTGGCATCTTCAACTTCACCTTGGACCTGGCCAAGGTCACCCTCCAACTTCCTCTTAGTGTTGATGAGGTTTATGTTCTTTAAAAAAGTACAGTGAGGTATTTATTTACCGCACACTCTACAGTAATAGTCATTGATAACATGGATTGATAGTGATGAAATAATTACATGTAAACCAACTGCGATGCCATATTGTTATGTTGCACTTATTTTATATTGTTAAAGGAGTAATTCACTTTATTACACACCCCATGACCCCTTGAATTCATGGAGATTTTTTATTTTCGTTGCATTCCTAAGCCAATAATTTGATGACCTGAATAATCATAAAATTATTGGCAAAGGAATGCGACAAAAACAAAAAAATCTCCATGAATTCAAGGCTTCATAATTATGTGTAATTGGTAGAAAATACCTAATTTATTGGGTGAACTACTCCTTTAAAGGAAGCTTCATACACTAAAGTTTTATTTCAAAAGATGTCCAAACTACAATAAAGATGGCAGCGCATGTAGTGTCCAAAACCGTGTGTCGCCACCTTTTTGCTATCAGGTGCCTTGTTGCTAAGGCAGTCAGGAACTACTTTCTTATTTTTGTAATTTGTTATTTAGATTGGGATGCATATGATTTTCATGTTACCATATTTGGTAACCATTTTCTAAAAGCCATAACTGACTCCAGGCCATGGTATATCGTCATTATATCACATCTGATCAGCTATGCTGGAGACGCGATGTGGAGGGCTAAACAATGGGCTATTGTTCATTGTTATTTACGTTATTGTTTAAAAATCCAGTCATTATAGATCAGGATGGAAGCTCATTGTTATAACAGATTATTGATAACTGCTGTGAGAGATAATTGAACCTCTGACATTACCTGTGAGTGCAGCAGCCCCGCACGCTCACTGACATCAAGCAGCTCCTGTTCAGCCACTTTGCGGCTTCTATCTGTCTGCTCCAGAGCAACTCTCAGCTCCTCGATCTCAGCCAGCAACAGGGTGTTCCTGCGTTCTACGATGGCAACATGCTCCTTCATGTCTGCCTGTCCTCTCCAGGCGTCATCAAGGTGCAGTTGGGCATCCTAAGTTTATGGCAATACAACATGTCGTTTGTAAAAGTATGCTTTTGACGCCCTTCTGATTGTGGATTATTTGATGTGTTTTAGGAGATTCCGCTGTACCTTCAGCTGCCCCTGGACGTTTCTCAGCTGTTTCTGAGCCTCGACAGCCACTCGGTTGGCGTGGCTCAGCTGAACCTCCATCTCATTGAGGTCACCCTCCATCTTCTTCTTGACCCTCAAGGCATCGTTCCTGCTCCTGATCTCAGCATCCAGAGTGCTCTGCATCGTCTCCATCACTCTCTGGCTGTTCCGCTTGATCTGATCGATCTCCTCATCCTTCTCAGACACCTTCCTGTCTACTTCACCTTTCAACTGCATGAGCTCCAGCTGAACACGGAGAATCTTGGATTCTTCATGCTCCAGTGTGGCCTACAAGTCAAACGCAATCATGGTGTCATTGACAACCGTCTTAAATGACCTACATTTGAGGAAAACCATCTGGATATTAGTTGATCCACAAAGTGATTCAAAACTATTGTAATGAGGCTGAATGTTCAGTATCACTGTCTGCAAAGAGGGTGCTGAAAACATGTTTCGAATACGCACACTTTTCGCTTGCCTTGTTAACAGAAAATAGAGTAATCAAATAGTAATTACAGTATACTTTTCAATAAATAGTACCGCTTTGCATTATATGTTTTTCTGCAAAATGAGAAATGTTTTTTTTTTTTACCTCAGCCTCCTCTAGAGCTGTATGTATTTCTGCCTTGTCTGCCTCCACCGCCTTCTTCCCTTTTTCCAGTTCATGAATGGTCTTTCCTGATTCACCAATAAGTTCCGTCAGATCAGAGATTTCCTCTGTTGAGAGAAATAAAACAGTACATACAGTATATATGATATATTAATTTGAGACAATTCAGTAAAATGTGGACAGTATATTCACATAATAATAATATATGTTAAGTGGGCTCGGTTGGTGTACCATTAGCTGACAAAGCATGCCTCGCTGCTCATTGTTCAACCAATCACAAAATCAGTTGTGACAAAATGAGAGTGTCCGCCCTGAGATTAGGAGGTTGGTCACCATCTGAGTTATACCAAAGACACGTTTCTGTTTTACCCAATAATACCTCCCTGCTTGGCACTCAGAATCAAGGGTTGGATTGGGGTGAAGTTCCTGTGACATACTAGTCATGTCCAGGGGGTGTACTTGTACATCAAGCTGCCTCACGCTAAGGAAACAGGAGACAGGACCTATGGGCCACAAGCTTGGGAACCGTTTGTTCCCAAGGCTACTTGCTAGACAAAATGACAGCACTTCAAATTGCACAATCAGACAGGGCTGATGACAAGCAAGAATCACATTGCACAGTCTGACATGTAACAAATATAAAAGACGACCATAATCGCATAGTGTGTGAGGACAAATTTACGTTGCAGGTTCTTGTTCTCTCTCTTCAGGGTGTCAAGATGGTCCAAAGCTTCTTCATAGGAGTTCTTCATCTTGAAGACCTCAGTGCTGAGAGAACGAGCCTCTTTCAGAGATCCCTCCAGCTCAGCCTGGCTCTCTTCATACTTCTGCTTCCATTCAGCGAGAACCTGGAACGCAAACAAATTAGAGATTATGATCAGCAGAGACCTGGTAAGTTGTCTATGACAATGGACTTTGTGGAATTATGTGTATTTCAAAATATCTAACCTTGTCAAAGTTCCTCTGCTTCTTGTCAAGGTTAGCAGCCAGAGCATTAGATCTCTCCACATCAATCATGAGGTCCTCCACCTCACCCTGCAGTCTCTGTTTGGTCTTTTCCAGAGAGGCACACTTTGAATTCACAGCCTCAATAGATTCCTCAGCATCCTGAAGACGCTGAGCAAGCTTTTTCCTGTAAAGACAAAAAGGTTTACGTAAAAAAAACTGGTTCACTTTGGATTAAGTTAATTCCATTCTAATACATGAAACATTTGTATCAGTCATTACTTTGCTTCCTCAAGCTCCTCTGTGCGTTGGATAGCATCAGTCTCATATCTACCCCTCCACTGAGCCACCTCACTGTTGGCCTTGGACATTGCCCGCTGCAGCTCAGATTTAGCCTCCTGTTCCTCCTCATACTGCTCTCTGAGCAGATCAATGTCATGACGAGAGGACTGGATAGAGTGGGCCAGGGCTTGCTTTGCCTGATAATAATGAAATTGAAACAATGGGGGAAAAAAAGAACAGGAAAATGAATAATGTTCCTGACACTTAATAAATAAATAGACTTGAGCCATACGAGATGATGTCATACCTTAACTTCCTCGTCAAGGTGCCTCTTAAGCTCCTCAATCTGCTGGATAAAACCTGTTTTGCCTCGTGTCAGCTGGGAAACATGCGTTTCCCTTTCCTCCAACTGGCGACCAAATTCCCCTGATTGGATGGAGGAAAAGGTTTTCTGAAAACTGTTGTAGGCAGCACTGTGTGATACGCTAATGTCCAGTATACTGAACCATTACATGGTCTGTTTTCAAACTCACCATTTTCAGTCATCAGCCTTGCTCTCTGAACACTAATGTCATTAAGTTGACGCACATGCTCATCGTTCTTGGCCTTTATTTCACTTAGCTGATCCTCAAGAGAACGGCATATTTTCTCCAGGTTAAGCTGTCAACAAAAATCAGTATAATTTAGTACTAATTATTAATAATAATAATACATTTTATTTGTAACCCACTTTACCTTTTTACCTTTTTACAGTGCTACAGTGTTAAAAGAATTGGCATAAGAAATCAGAAAGCTGTATCAGAAAGTAAGCAGAAAAACAACGGCAACAACATACTGTAAGACCCTACTTGGGGTAAACAGTAGATTAAAACTAATTAAATTCAAAGAAAAAAACTAAGAAAATGCAGTGTTAAAAAGGTGTGTTTTTAGTCCACTTTTAAAAGCGTCGGTCGACTGTGGGTCTCTCAAGTGGTCGGGAGGGCATTCCACCGGTGTGGGGTAGAGGAGCAGAACGACCGGTCGCCCATGGTGCATTAACCCTTTAAGACCTGAGGCCGATTCTACAAAATGTCTTCTGATTCCTAACTGTTTTTTGAAAAAACTTATGTTAATATGTCAGTGGTTCTCAATCTTTTTCATGTCAAGGACCCCCAAAATTATATGTATTTGACCGCGGACCCCCATCTCAAAACATTTTGTTCCAGGGACCCCCAGAAGCAAATATTTGAGTTACAAATGTTTGCTTAAAAAAAAAAAAGATCAAAGATTTGCACACATTTTCACGATTTCTCAAAAATAGCAGATCTACAAGCTCATAGCGCGGCACTCGGTGCCGTGCTATGAGCTTGTACAGTATATCTGCTATTTTTGAATAGCCAAAGTGTAAAATAAATAATGCTTTTTAGGTCAAATCTAAAAATGACACAGATGCTTTTCCAGGTCTTAATGGGTTTATGTTGGGACAAAAGGTTGTGAAACAAACCAAAAAGAATCGACCTACCTTAGATTTGGCAACAGCCTCCATGTTACTTGAAAGATCGTCGACCTCCATCTTGTATTCACTCTTCTCCTTCTCCAGTTTCTGTTTGACACGCTGCAGGTTGTCAATCTGCTCTCCCAGTTCAGCCACACTGTCGGCCTGTTTCTTACGGAGAGCTGCAGAGGTGGCCTCATGGTGCAGGGTGGACTCTTCAAGGTCACGACGCAGCTTCTGGAACTCAGCATCGCGCTTCTTGTTCATCTCAATCTGAACAGATGTTGCTCCACCTGCCTCCTCCAACCTCTCACTAATCTCCTCAAGTTCCCTGGAGAGATCTGACCTCTGTTTCTCCACCTTGGCCCGAGCCGCACGCTCAGCCTCGATCTCCTCCTCTAGCTCCTCGATACGAGCCTGTGACACAAAATACAAATAATACATGGTCTTTAGATTTATGCCACATCCCTGAGTTATAATTCAGTCATAAATAATTAGGATGAACCTTCCTTCGAGGATGATGCCACTGTATAGGGTGTAGCCGTGATGGCCATTTTGTGGTGCCACAGATAAAAAAAACATAAATTTGTCCCATAGAGCAGGGGTCTTCAACGTTTTCAGGCCAAGGACCCCCTAGCTGAGAGAGAGATGAAGCAGGGACCCCCTACTCTATATTGTATAAAATTGTGTTGCAGATTAAACTCTTTTTTCTTTTAATTGGTCTGCTCTTTTTTCCCTCTACACCTATACCTCTTTGCCAAAAATATCCGATCTACAAGCTCACAACGCCTCGCAGCACGAGGCGTTGTCAGCTTGTAGATCTGATATTTTTGGCTATATTTTTGGCGGACCCCCTATATTAGCTCTGAGGACCCCCTGTTGAAGACCTCTGCCATAGAGATTTCTAGAAATATTTATATAAATTATTTTAAGCCTGGAACCACCCAGGCTCCTGGTGAATATCTTGAATAAGGTGGACCTCAATTGGGGCTAATACTAAGCCAAATGAATGGAACATTACTTGCATGCATTTGAATGCTGCTGAATGGCAATTTTCAGTTACCGACAAAAAATTTCAGCAAAATAAACTGCATCACAAATGTTAAAGCCGTCACATTCAATAATGTTTTTTGAAATAATCACAAACATTGCTGCATAATCCTGGACAGACTGGATAAATGACAAATTTGCAATATACTAGATTATATATTTACACTTAATAGTGTTAAATACCACATTTACTGTGGTATAGTGTACATTATACAGTAGCTGTACTTTTCTCATAGTGTCACACTGTAGTCACATCACCTGCAGTTCCTTGATTCTCTTCTGAAGCTGAGCCCCAAGTAATTGTTCATCTTCAATCTTACTGAGGAGCTGGCTAGTCTCGAAATCCTTCCTTTTGATTCCAGATATAATCAAGGGTGTTACAGTGTACATTGCAAATAAGGATTATAAAAAATAATCAAGATTATCTTATCTTAACATTATACATACTTTTTGATCTTTTCCTCAGACTGCTGCTTCTCATTCTCCAGATCCATTATGGTTTCATGGGCCAGTTTCAGATCTCCTTCAAGCTTCCTCTTGGATCTCTCCAGGTCCATTCGAAGCTTCTTCTCTTGTTCCAAAGAACCCTCCAGCTGTTATAACAGAGAAAGATCATTTATTTTCTTGTTCCTTTTCAGGATATTGAATTCACCAGAATGGTCTTTCTTACGTCATCCACTTGCTGTTCCAGCTTGACCTTGGCCTTGGTCAGAGTGTTGACTTTGTCCTCCTCTGTCTGGAGGTCATCGAGTGTCTGCTGATGAGCCTCTCCAAGGGCTTTCTTCTCCATGCTCAACTTGGCAATGATGTCATCTTGAGAAGCCATTTTCTCAACCAAATTTTTTACCTAAAAGTAATTGTTAATTTACGGTACATTGTCATGTAATTGTCATGCAATCATATTTTTTCTCTTCTTGAAGTATATTATGCCGGGAACTGATTTACAACTAAATGCAAATAGTTTACCTTGTTCTCAGTAGCATGTCTCTCCTTCTCCACTTTGGCCAAGGTGAGCTCCAAGTCATCAATGTCTTTCTTCAACTCAGAACTCTCATCCTCCAGTTTTCTCTTCTTGGCAGTCAGCTCAGCGTTCACTTCCTCCTCATCTTCCAGTCTCTCAGACGTCTCTTTGAGCTTCGCCTCAAGCTGGATTTTTCCTTTAATGAGCCCCTCACACCTCTCTTCTGCATCAGAAAGAGTATCACCTTCCTGGAAGTCAATAAAGGTGGAAACATGGTTCATATAATTATTGATATTAATATTCTTCATCCTCCAGTCTTCCAGACAACCGGTTCTCACTCCCCTATAGTTGTAATCATAGGATGTGTTAAGACAGTTAGAGGTCAATATATTGTCAAACAATTTCCTCCCTCAGTTTGACTCACTGATTGCATCTGAAGCTGCAAATCCTTATTCTCTTGTAGGAGGGAAACCATCTTCTCTTCCAGCTCTTTCTTCTTAGCCAGGGCCTTTGCGAGTTCCTCTTTTGTTTTTTCAAATTCTTCCTTCATTTGGGCCATCTCCTTTTCAGTCTCAGCACTCTTCAGAAGAGGCTTTATTCTAAAGTACAGCTTCATCCATGGCCAATGTTTGACATTCATGAATGAGCGGATGTTGTATTGGATGGAGTAAATAGCTTCCCTGTTGATATAGGTCAAAGAAGGCAACAGATTAATTTAGAAATATCAATTGGCATATAGCATATATATATATATATATATATATATATATATATATATATATATATATATATATATATATATATATATATATATATATATATATATACTGTATATATACTGTGTGTGTGTGTGTGTGTGTGTGTGTGTGTGTGTGTGTGTGTGTGTGTGTGTGTGTGTGTGTGTGTGTGTGTGTGTGTGCTTTTACTAATATGCTTATTACTAATACCACTCAAATAAAGTTTCTACCTCCGTGCCATCATCTTATCAAACTCTCTTCTCATGACGAATCCTCTGCAGATTGCCTGGGTCATTGTCACCAGTTGAACCAATTTCTCATCCCTCATCTCCTCCAGCACACCCAGCAGACCAGCTTTGAAAAATACCTGTTGAAGGGTTTTGGCGATATTGGCTTGACAAAAATAGTTCTTTCTTTTATGTTGCTAGTGATTCTTTTATTTTTAAGTGGATATCAATCTTACCTTGGTGTGTCCAAATCTGTACTGGGATTTGTCAATATCTATTGATTCCAGCAGTTTCTCTGAGGCCTTCTTATTGTCAATGAACTGTCCATCTGGGATGACACTGGCATTCAATACTTTGTATCTGGAAGAATTGTGTCAATAGTGATTATGAAAACATGTTATGGTAAGAATATTGTAATATCTATATTTATGACACCGCATAAATATGTGTTGGACACTGTTGTACTAAGTATAAATCAGCCTTTAGAGTTAGACCTTACCTCTGCTTGAAGTCTGCATAGAGGATTCTGCTGGGAAAACCCTTTCTGCAGATTCTGATGCCTTCTAGTACACCATTACACCTCAGCTGATGGATCACCAGGAAGTTCTCCATAAGCCCTAAAATAATGCAACGGTAACAGCATGAAATTACATGCCCTCAACTAAGATGCACAAAGAGTATGAAGATAAGATGTGATAAGGCATGATATACTTTCAGACTGTATTATACTATACACACTGGATCCGGGATACATTGGGGTAAATGTTTAAGCTCTCAAAGTTAAATTAACACTGCAGAATTGACTGTGCATCACATTTTGGTTTATGAATATATACCTGGTGTTTTTGATTCATTGGGAATCAAACAGCGCACAAAATGTGGATGAGTGCTTCTTAAGTTGGTCATCAGCTTCCCCAGGTTTTCCTATTGGATATACAGGTGTAATATAATGAGAATTTCCACGGAATGGTATAATTATATTGGGGCTGCTGAACATGGGATTTCTGAAGCATCCACATGTTCTGATTTCTGTTCAGATTTTTCTTTTGGACACATTCTCTAATTATGTTTCTTTCTATTTAGACAGGAAAAAACAAAAACAACATCAATATACTCGAATGAATGCCAGAATTTATTTAGTTAAACACAATTAGAAAATCTGTGCGTATGCATGGTGAAAAGCTGTTAGTTCTGCACTGAATAAACCCCTACAATTGTTTGCAATTAGTTAAAGTTAAAAATAATCATTTTACCCTGAAGACAGCTGAAACCGTCTGGAAGGAACCACCCTTCTTCTTCCCCCCCTTCTTTGCTTTTGCATCTGCAAAATATTCATAGTTATTTTTATGGTTGTTTTCAAGCACAGTTTACATAATTTTCAGATTTTCAAATCCAGCCCTATATTGCGCTGATCAGAGCAATGGTCACTGGCTATTCTGATAGCAGACCCCTGAACAGTGTTTCTGCCAAGTTTGGTGCGGATCGGAGCAACGTTGCACCTGTGGCACCCAGGGGCCCCTAGTGGAGTCCCTGGAGCCACATGGGGCCCCTGGTGGAGCCCCTGGTGGCCACATGGGGCCCCTGGTGTAGCTATTCTGATGGCAGACCCCTGAACAGTGTTTGTGCCAAGTTTGGTGCGGATCGGAGCAACGGTGCACCTCGCAGGTCCACATGTTACGTTTGTGACGTCCACCCACATTCCGCCCGCCCGCCCGCCATCGTCGGTTGACCCTGTGGGCAATTTTAATATAGGATAGGAAGATGGCTAATACCTTCTCCTGAACCAGCATGAGATGCATAGAGCAGAGCCAACAGTTTCATTGGAGACTTCTGGTAGAGCTGAATAACAGAGTCATTCAGCGGGTCCTTGTTCTTGTCGAGCCAGCCTGAGATGTTGTAATCCACTGTGCCGGCATAGTGGACCAGGGAGAAGTGTGCCTCAGCCTTGCCTTTTCCAGGTTTAGGCTTCTCAAAGGCCTTGGTCTTACCAAGGTGCTGGTCATTGAGCTTGTTCTTGAAGGTGGTGTCTGAAGCCTTTGGGAACATGCACTCCTCTTCGAGGATGGAGAAGATGCCCATTGGCTGATGAACAAAATCGTTAATAAAATGAAACTCTGCTGCCTTGATACACAAATGAATGGCATGGTGTAATTTGTTCATTCTGTTCTCATTGTGAAAAACATGTACCTTTTCAATGAGCTCGATGCAAGCAGCCAGATCCATGCCGAAGTCAATGAACTCCCATTCAATCCCCTCTTTCTTGTACTCTTCTTGTTCCAGGACAAACATGTGGTGGTTGAAGAACTGTTGCAGTTTCTCATTGGTGAAGTTGATGCACAGCTGCTCCATGCTGTTGAACTTGAGGTGGAAAAAAACAAAAGTTGTGCTGTGCATTTCTCCTGCTTGTTCACTATGATTAGACTCAAACATTGCTTTTGTGTTTCTTACTCACGTCAAAGATTTCAAACCCAGCGATGTCCAGCACACCAATGAAAAAGCTCCTGGACTGCTTGGTATCCAGCATCTCATTGATTCTGACAACCATCCATAAAAACATTTTCTCATAGACAGACTTGCACAGAGCCAAGGTTGAATTGTGCACCTAGATTGGATCAGATAATGGTGGTTCCTGGTTATACAGGACAGAAGGTATATGTCATATATATTAATTCATTTTTGAATGTTGATGTAAATTACCTGTGGTACAGTTTGACCTTTGGTGACCATTTCATTGCCAACCTTGACTCTTGGGTAGCACAGAGCCTTAAGCATATCAGCTGAGTTCAGGCCCAAGAGGTATGCGATTTTATCAGCCTCTAATTAGGACAGAAACATAATTTAAAAAACATTTTTAAAGTCAGTTATAGTTTTCTACTTTTACATTTAAATAGTTGGTTTCCTTTAGCTTTGTTATTGATGTATACTTATAAGAGAGATAAAAAAAAAGAGACTACCCATTCCGTATGACATTAAGATGATGTACAGTAGTCCAGTATATGTACTGTAGTGTGCCCCTGTGGTTCTCAGACTCTTTCATTTCAAGGACCCCTCCAGTTTGGTATGCATCAGGCCACATACCCTCATAACTCAGAGAGTGTACAGAACCAAATGGACCCATAACAGACCTGTAAGGGTCCATTTGGTTCCTCCTAACTCATTAGTTCATCATGATCAATTAACCACTTCCTTTGACATGAAAAAGTTTGAGAAACACTGTCCTAACCATCAATGATTTAGCAGGGGACCCCCTTGAACGACCCCTGGGCGTCCCCGGACCCCACATTGAGAACCGGTGCTGTACCCTCATTGCCGTCAGGCTCCGCCTGCTCTTCACGTTGCTTCTGCTTGAACTTCATGTTCCCATGATGCATCACTGCACCGGTCAGCTTGTAGATGCCAATCTTCTCATCCGCAGTGAAGCCCAAGATATCAATGGCAGTCTAATAACATGAATACAAAAATAATCACAATCAATTTCACACACTTCTTTACACTTGTAAACCTGTGATGTGACAATACAGCTGATTCAGATTCTAGTTCGAATTCTCAGAAATGTAGAAATTAGTTCTACTTACATCAGTGGCGATGAATTCTTCAACATCATCGATACTCTTGACAGCGATTTCACCCTGACTGATCATGTGATAGTCATAAGGGTTCTTGGTGATCAGGAGAGCCTCTGAAAAAGGTTGATTGATGTACAGTACAACACACAGTATGACTACAGGTGTAGCATAAGTTTAATGTAAAAACAATCAAACAAACAAACCTCCCCTACCTAAAAGCTCAGGTTTGTGGCCAGTCATGAGCTGATAAAATATATGGTAGCTTCTCTCAGCAGACAACTGGAATGTCACTCTTGACTTCTCCAGTAGATCTATAAAGCAATGCATTAAATGTGTGTGGTTTACAGTATCCCCATTTACCATTAAACGCTATATAATGACACAGTATGCGAGATACTTACAAGTTTCAATGTCAGCAGAAGCCAGCTTTCCAGTTGATGCAAAATGGATTCGGATGAATTTACCCTACATGACAATTAATTTGTAAATCAACATTTTAGGGTAATCAAAATGCTTTCTTTTTAAATAGCAGGATCTTATCAGGTAAACTTACAAAACGGGAGGAGTTGTCATTCCTCACAGTCTTCGCATTACCATAAGCCTCCAGCAGGGGGTTGGCTGCGATGATTTGATCCTCCAGTGACCCCTTAAAATAGTGTGACATGTTATGTATTTGTAATTAACATTTAGTGTGTGTGTGTGTGTGTGTGTGTGTGTGTGTGTGTGTGTGTGTGTGTGTGTGTGTGTGTGTGTGTGTGTGTGTGTGTGTGTGTGTGTGTGTGTGTGTGTGTGTGTGTGTGTGTGTGTGTGTGTGTGTGTGTGTGTGTGTGTGTGTGTGTGTATGTGTGTGTGTGTGTGTGTGTGTGTGTGTGTGTGTGTGTGTGTGTTATGTTTAAGTATCTTTCAAACATTTTAGAAAACAGCCATATCCTTGTACCTGTATTTTTCCAGCAGCTGCTGGCTCAGCTTTCTTCCCTCCAGACACTGCAATTGTTGCAAAGTACTGGATGACACGCTTGGTGTTCACAGTCTTTCCAGCACCAGATTCTCCACTACAACACAGATCATATTTATAAACATGGCATTTAAATGAACTGTAGCTGTCATTAGTCCACTTCAACGCTCTTAATATTAGACTTACGTAATGAGGATTGACTGGTTCTCCCGATCTGTTAACAAAACATACAAATGTGAGAACAGCATCTCATTTATCATATTCATTTATCAATTACAAGTGACCATGGACTGGGTGCATAGTCTCTTAATTGATACCTTGGAGCATGAACTGATAGGCATTGTCAGAGATAGAGAAGATGTGTGGAGGAGCCTCAATCCTCTTTTTCCCCCTGTATCCAGCCACAACCACAGCATCGTACACTGGGAGCCACTTGTAGGGGTTCACAGTGACACAGAACAGCCCAGAGTAGGTCTGTTATAAGAAGAGAAAACATATTTTAAGTCCAGGTTGAAGCCAATATACAAAAACTAATAAAGCTGCATCTATCATGAACTTACATAGAGCATCCATGCTGCATAGCGCTCTTTGAGGTTATACAGCACAGATGGCTCACTGAGGTGGGTCATCATGGCCATGTCCTCAATTTTGTCATACTTAGGGGGATTCATGGGGAAGATGTCATCCTCTTTCACAGTGAGGGTCTGCACCAGAAAAGCAAAGGAACAGTCACGTAATATACTGTACAGCACCGTTGATGGGTAAGACATGACAGTGGTCAACAATACAACAATACACAATCTCTAGGCAACAGTTAGCCTATAGGTCTAAGTTATGACAGTGGCTTTGTCACCCTCTAACCTGACGCACTATGGATTCAGTGCCCCCATACCCTGATTTCTGAATCCAAGCACACCCTTTACCCATCAACATTTTGCTTAGTAAAATGCGAGAGAAATCCATATAGTAGCTAGCATATGAAGTTACGAATGAATGCTAATTACTAACCCACTTTTTGAAGAATATAACAAATTAGAAATGGAGTGAAGGAGTTACAATTAGTGCCTCCTTTAACAGATGCCAGTAAGGTCAATTTGGTTACCTTTGTACACCCTCTGAGTTGGATAAATGAATGTGTAAATTAACCCTGAGGATTCTTCTTCGTATTGTAACAACTTACAGTATTCATGTATGCTTACCTTTCCATTCAGAGTTTCAACAGTGGCTTTGCCACCCTCCTTCTTAACGAGTTTCCCCTTGAGGTACATCTCAGAAGGTTCAGCCACATAGTAAGCTGTTTTAGCATCAAAGGGAAGGTTCTGGCACTCTATCCTCTCTTTCTCAGTCTTCCGGAGGTAAAGGGCAGCCGGCCCAAAACATTGCATGTCCGGATCACCCATGATGGCTCTGTTCCCATTGAAAAATAAAGAATGTAAAATTGTTTATTTAATTTTACAAACTAGATACTTGTTTGATGTGGGCCAACACAGTGAACATATAAAACTATCAAAAGTTCTATAAGTAAGACATTTTAAGTTCATGTCATAATGTTTCTCTTCATGAACTTGGAAAGTTAGTTATCTAATGTGTTGTGCCATTTCATTCAATACAGCCTGCAGTGCAAATCAAAGTCATGCAAGGCAGGTAAATCCCCAATTCAAACCTTGTGTTGCAGAAGTCTTTGCATGTACTATATTACTTTACCTTTTCTGGTGACTTCAAAGTGATTTGGCTGTTATGCTGACACCTGATGAAATTCAGAAGAGAAAGTACAAGCCTCATGAAGACTACAGAATATACTGTACATGTACATTTATAACCTTGAGAAAGAATTGATGTTCAACTGAGCGAAATGGGAAAAGAAAAAAGTGAGGAAAAAAAAGTCTCACCTGTGTCTCTCAGCCTGTTTGTCCAAAGCTTCTGAAGGAGTCTGTGACTGCTTCTTTTATGGACACATCTCTGACCACCAGGGAGGAGCAGCCCTCCCGTTTTGGTCATTACCATCACATCGTGGGTGAACTTTAACTGACGGATGTCTATCCCATTTTATCATCAGGACTGGTGTCACCTTACACTGCACAGTGAACACCAACATTAAGTGAAACCCTAGACACAAGCTGAGTTGAAAAGATCAGTGATGATGGCATGTTATGGAATAATTAATATATATTAATATAATTAATTCACCATAACATGTCTAGCACAACTTTGCATTGCTAGGTGAAGTAGTACATGTCAATACCTTTGTTGGGTTGGGGTGGGAGGGGGGGGCTATAATAGACTTCAGATATTACTGTATGTCCAAAAGTGTATTTTGTACAAGTGAACACACAAATGAGCATTGCTTTAAACTCTTAAACACTATATACTTAGTTGACCGGGGTCTTCCAGAGGTCTATACTCAATCCCCTCCTTTTCCCCTTTACACCCCTACACCAAATTTCCCGTGTTGCATTGCGACACATTCTGAGCTTGGAGATCTGGTATTTTCGCCAAATGTTTGCCAAATGTTAAACTATTACGACTAGGGATACTTGTGGTTAAGCAGGAACATTCTTTCAAACATCTCTAGAGTATAGCGAGTAGCGACAAATGTTCACTCATTACGACTAGGGATACTTGGGTTCATGTGGTTAAGCGGGAACATTGTTTCAAACATCTCTTGAGTATAGCGACAAATGTTCAGTTGAATCTAATTTAAGATCCCATTATAACCGATTAGCTTCTGCACTTCCACTCCTCCCAGGCGAAAGATGACACCAAAGGCGTTGTGTTAAATGCATTCTCTTGTGGTATACGATTAAGTTGCAATAAAAGGTGATATTCAATATGTCTGGCCTTTCTTTGTGGTCTTATTAGGAGTTAAAGCAAATATAGCCTCCAGCTGATTCATGCCCAAGCTCTTGCTATTGCAATTGTTGACAAATGCATTGAGTCCCTCTGCTAATTGTGTGTCGCATGCCTTTCAGCAGCTAGCTGAGCATTTCAAATGCAAAATGTATCCAAACTGTTGCAACTTAGTTCTGGTTCAGAGAATCAGTATTACTGTATAACATGAGAACGGGATGATTCCATTCACTATTCTTCTTGGTAAGTAATTTGTCATCTTGAGTAGAGCAGTTACTGCATGGTACAGTAAGTACTTTGGGTTTGATATGTCTGCCTTGCACTGCTATAAATGCATGACATTATAAAACATTACGAGTGCTGAAAACATGAGATGTGCTAAGTGTGTTTGTACAGTGGCTCATGTCTCTTATGTCTATGATAATGATCGGCATCATAATGACTATTGCAATTCTAGTGTGCTGGCAGCTGGCACTGCTGGCATATTGGTTGCCTATGTTTTACATGCAAAGCCAGCCCTGTCACTGGCTGAAGTAGAATGTACAGAATGTACACTTGT
This sequence comes from Gymnoscopelus microlampas, assembly GCF_963454915.1. Classification (NCBI taxonomy): domain Eukaryota; kingdom Metazoa; phylum Chordata; class Actinopteri; order Myctophiformes; family Myctophidae; genus Gymnoscopelus; species Gymnoscopelus microlampas. Next base: position 45,450,491 of record NC_139944.1, read on the forward strand.
ACAGTATATGCGTTGTACTGTAGCCTGCACAAATGTGAAAAAGAGAGGGCTTTGCTTGACATGGATGTTTGGTTAGGTTTCATAATATTTTATATTAAATGTATGTATGTATGTTTCCGTACTTGTGTTGAGTAAACTAACGATTGTAGCATCAGTTTACTTGCCCTACTTGCCTCAAAGTGCATCAACAGAATCTCCAATGGCAAATAAAAAGATAGTTAATGAATAAATGATCCTGTTAACAAATCCACACTGTCTACTGCACAGTGCAAGCGCTAGGTGGCCGACCAACCAAATATTAACTAATGGACAAAGGTGGTGATGGATGCGGTCATGGCTCTCTAGGTAGACAAAACCCAGACGGTTTAATTTAGAAACAATATACTGAGTGTTGACGTGTATGAATCCCCTGGCTGTGGCAGCACGATGGATATCTCAAGTGTAAGTGATTGTACATGCACTGATAACTGTTAATATATAGATAGATAAACTATAAAATAATAAATATGTTTTGAAATAATCAAATATGTGTATGTGTTCCAGCATGGCCTGGGATTTACTCACTTTTCCAATTAAACAACAAGCACACAGAAAAAAGGAAATGGAAATTAGGATGCTGAGCTGAAGTGAAAAATATCAACAGCATTTAATCACCAAATATCAGATATAAACATTTAGTATGTGGCTGACAAAATCTTTACAAAGTTAGCCTTCTTCTGCTTACTGCTTTTGCATCTGTACAAAAATGAGGTGACATTGGAGACTGGCACAAATAGAGCAAACTCTCCCAAGTAAACAACAATATACTGTATCAGCAAACTAAAAGCAGAAATTACAGCAGAACATTCACATTCTCATTATTTCATAAGCTGATTAAAAGAAAACGACAAGGACGGCTTTGTAAACTGCTCATAGTGCCCACCCGCAAACTTCAAAAACATTCAGTTTCCCTTCAGTTCAATACAAACAATGTTTGCATTACCAAAAAAAAAACAGTACTTCGACCTCATTAAGAGACAACATCGGTTGTTTATAAAAGGACATCTCTGAAATTACCCACATGCCCCCACCCTTGTTATAGCCTGCAAACATGATTTTAATTATGTGTATTCATAACACTTGGAAGGCATCTTCCTAATTCTATGATAAAAGTCTATCAGGCAGTAGTAGATTTCTTCATAATTCCAAACCTTTTCTGTGCTTTGTCCTAAAGAACTAATCAGTAAAATACTGCAAATTGGGCGTCACTGAAGTCAAACTTTAAACTTCATTTTAGTAAACAGTAACCTAACCCTGAAGCCCTCTCATGCCCATATCACTCAGAAATGTCCATAGCAGGCACCCTTCATTCTCTCTGCAGTATCGGAGAGCTGGGTGTGGAAAAGGAATGTAAATTATCCATCATTACACTAACTGTATGTACATAAATCTGTAATTCTTCCAAAATACCATGCAGTTAAATATTTTAAAACCAAACATTGCAAACCACAACACTGACCTCGCCAACAGCAATACATTTTAGGCTATAAAGAGCAATTTTACAAAATGCGTTCCTTCAATGTGCTGCACTGTACAGTGTATTTAAGGTCTTTCAATAATGCAAATACATACTGTAAATCTCAGATCAATTAATGCAGTGGTTCTCAAACTTGGTATACATTACCAAACTGACATTAGTCCTTAAGCCGCAGGGGAAACCCTGGAACTCTCTCAAGGACCCCTGGGGGTCCCCAGATCGACCCCACTTTGAGAGCCATTGGATTAATGCTTCTTTAAAAAGCAATGTTTGTGCTGAGGTCTCCAAAACAGTGTTGAGCTTTAATCTGCTTCACCAAGGTCCCCCCCCATGCGTGGGATCAGCAGAGATGCACTACTGTCTGCACAATACATAAACATTCACTCACTTCAGTCAATCATTCTGGAAACTATTATGCTAGGCTTCAAATATAACTTTTTTGTTTTCTCATTTTTTTTTATCCAGAGTGCAGATGAAATGAATTAGAAAATAAAACAGACAGAGTCTGTGCTTTGAACCAGGATTGAACCACAGTGTAGAAGAGAGATGACACTTTGCCCCTCCTTAAGCCTATCATTTATACTTTGTCGTACCACTTGAAAAGCAGTCATTGTCGGCGACGGATGTGGTCGTACGACAAAGCATATATTTCACATTACTCTTCTCATCTTTCTATAAAACAACAGGATAGGAGCATGCTCAATAGAGAGAGGGGGAGGGCAGTTGGTACTGTACCGTCTCACAATAGTGCAGTGTGCCGTAGAATTTTGTACTATCCCTCATCCAGTCCAAGAGAGAATCAGAATCTTTCCGAGGGTTGTTTCTGATCTATGAGTCCATTCAGAGTTGTGCCATTGCAAACCTTGAAATTCAAAGAGTGTCATTTTCATGGGGCTGCAAGAATAGTGTCCAGATCCAAGATCCAAAAAGTTCCTGCCATCCAATCGGAGTGCAACAAGGCACTACTGGGTGGAACACCAGGCATACAGAAGGGAGAAAACAAACATCTTACAAATATGTAAGGAGAGGGAAAAAAGGGGGGAAAGAAAGGTAATTAAAATGTCCCCTTTAACTCTGAAACCAAATAAAGGTTGATCAAATTGTAACACAAAATTGACTCCCGGGACTTTACTTTGGTAAAACATTGTTTTCATATCATTACTCCACATATGATCATGAACAGTCAACCACTAATATGCTGGCACTCTGGGATGTTAATGTTTCTTTTACTATTCTGTCTAGCGCAGCCATTTACTGACATTTATTTTGAAAGCCACAGTCTACTCTTTAGTGCCAGAATCTCCACACTTTTAATCATGAATTTACAATTTCTGTCATCTGTGGCTAATGTGAATTAATTCAGATAACACTTAGACTGTTATCAAAATCAATGTTTTGAGCCTGAACAATTTCAATGGAATCTATGGATCTCTGGAACAGCTGATATTTATGTTTAACCATTCATGAACTCATATAAAGCTATGCACACAAAACATGTAAATGATCTCCCACCTTAAATAAATAAATACAAAATAATGAGGGGATTATCAACAAGCTATTATCATCATCACACAATGATAACATCAAAAGCTGTTCATAAACTACATTCCCCATACATATTAAGCATACATAAGTGCATGACTTGACAATTAGTGGCAATATATAAGTTACAAAATGGGACTAAAAGCTCACCACCAATCTGCCAAATTACATAACACATGTAATACATTTAAATAAATGATGACTACACATAATGCCTGATTTATACTTGGTGCATTGACACCACAAATTGCAGATCGACAAGCTCACAAGGCATTGCACTGTGACGCATTGTGAGCTTGTACGTTGGCCAGTTTTGGTGCATGACACCTGTGCGCGACTACTGTAAGTATAACTCAGGCTTTAAATTCAGCAGATTTTTGTGTTACTAAGCTGAATAGATCACATTGTATGTAAACCACTTAGAAGTATTTTCATCATCATCAACCCATGTAATCAATCACTAGTTACCAATAGTATAAAACGTTGTTCCAATAATCGTAGCATTGTTGCACTATTTAAGAACAACTTCATGCAAAGTAGTATGTACTGTACTTCAATGTGTATGTAATTGAACACGTACTTTTATGTATTAAACAAATCAGTGTAAAGTTTGATGAGTTTTGGCCTGTTGTTAACTTAATTTTACACCATTCAGTTGTCTTGTTGGAATTCGTGAAGCACCTCAAGTTCATACTGTACTATAAATGTCAGTGGAAGCATTTCAATGAAATACACATTTACTAAAATACTCCATTCACTAACTAATAGACAAAGGAGTGGATTATCAGTGAGATTTTTTTATGAATAGATACCCTTGTGAAATCTTGAAGATATGATTACTGCAGGGGGCAACACACTAGAACGCTTTATGAGCCGCTGTCCCAGACACATTTTCTGCATTACGACAGGTGCTCAAAGAAAACCTTAAGATCCTGTCCCTAATGCTCTTGTGTTGGGCATCCTGGTTAAGAATTCATTTAGCTCAAATCTTGTATAGTGTCTGCTAGCTCTAGGAAATACGATAAATAAAAGGGGAAGAGAAAAAAAATGACTCCGAGTCATTAGTCATTTTTCTGACAGGGATAAAATGCTGACTTGAAAGACTATGGCGTGAAAATGAGATCATAGTGTCAGGACTCAGGAGATGCAAGGGCCTCAGTTACGGTCTAGTCCAGATGTCAGAGACAAACTAGCCTCAGAACAAGCTGGATGAAGAGAAGAATCCCTATGGAGGACTTCAAGGAATGGGCCCGTCCGCACTCAGATGTGTTCTCCTGCAATAAGAGAGTATATCCCATTAAGACCTGGAACGCATCTGTGTCACTTTAGATTTCTTTGGCTATTCAAAAATAGCAGATATACAAGCTCATAGCTCTGCACCGAGTGCCGCGCTATGAGCTTGTAGATCTGCTATTTTTGAAAAATCATGCAAGACATGCCTGAATATAGCACAAACAACTGCAGCATGTAATGTGTCAGATCAAAAGAGATTGTTGCAATGGTAGTAATTGATATTATTTTACCCAGGCACTGTAGTCAAAGCAGGTAGGTGGGCCTTTACGGTACCGTGCGCTGCTCAGCACTTCACATGGATTTTCCTCCTGAACTGTTTACAGGAGTTAAGGGCAGTGGTGGAAAGTAACTTAAGTACATATACTCAAGTACAATTCTGAGGTATTTTTCACTTTCTTCAGTATTTTCAGTACTTCAGTATACTTTAATTTCTACCCCACTACATCTCAGAGGAAACTATTGTACTCCACTACAATTATATGAAGTGAGTTACTAGTTACTTAGATTTTGATTATTATTACAAAACAAACTAACCACATCAGTCCTATATATATTTCAGCCATTTGAAAATAGCAGATCTACAAGTTCCCAATGCATTGATGCGACGCATTGTGAGCTTGTAGATTTTTCATATATTTTGAACTGAAAATGGAACAATCTGCACAATGACTACTTTCTACTTTCGGTACTTTAAATACATTTTTATACCAATACTTTTCTACTTTTACTCAAGTACATTTTTAATCCCGGATTATTTGTACATTACAGTATTGATAATTTTACTTAAGTAAAACATGGGAGTACTTTTTCCGCCACTGCTAATATGCACGGGTAGTAAAACATGAACAGCACTGTGATTTACAGTATGTGGTAATATAGCATCAAAATAAGTTTAACCACTTTAGCCCTATATACACATCAGCTATTCAAAAATAGCTGATCTACAAGCTCACAACTCGTCACGATGCGGCGCGTTGTGAACCCGGGAAATGTGGAATATTTTGAAACATTTTGACAAGACAAATCTTGTATGGGGGTCCCTGGCACAACATATGTTCAGACGGGGGGGTCCTTGACGTGAAAAAGTTATGATGTAAAGGATACATTCTGTCCTGACTTGGGTCAGTCTCTCTATCTCACAGGAGCTGCAGGGCAACGTCTCAGCAACCACAAAGAGAAGGTTTGTACCCTCAATCCTCTTTGCGTGGAACAACCTATGATGACAAATAAGGTGCGTTCGGATATAAGGCACTGAGCGCACTGGTCCAATACAAACCAATACGTGAGTGCGCTCCCGGTGCGCATATCCAAACGCACCCACAGACAGGTCGAGTGAGCCATTCAACATGAAAAGGTGCAGAGGTCGGAGAAGCAATCAAACACTGAAAATGTATTTTGTTGATGGTGTAAGAACACACCTTGAAGCATTTCTCAGTGGTTTAAGAAACTAACTAGCCAATATGCTTTTCTTTGTAACAAAACTATGTTAACTCTTAGAGACAAACTAGAGCTTTTCCAAAAAGTATGGGGATGATTTTTTCAATATGTCAAGAACAATGATCTATCTAACGAACGAGCCTGTTAGGGTGACCACCCGTCCCGAAATTCGCGGGACAGTCCCGAAATTGGACCCTCTGTCCCGCGTCCCGCACAAGCAGAGCAATGTCCCGAAAATCAAAGATATGAAAAAAAAAAAAAAAAAAAAATGTTGTGATAATAAATCGATAAAATCAGGCAAAAATAAGAATTAAATAACATAACCCTAACCTAACCCTAATCTTAACCCTAAAACCGAAATAAAGAAACCTTATTTCGGTTTTAGGGCATGAGGACGGGAGGTCCTCATTCACGCGCGCTGCGCTGCGCACGCGTGCATGTGTCCCGCGATGTCCCGCGGAATGGGTACGTCTGTCCCTCAATGGATCTGTTTGAAGGTGGTCACCCTAGAGCCTGTGGCTGGATAATTGCATCCTCGGCAGATGTGAGGTCATATATGGTCATTTAGACTTGGATTGTGATATTAGTTTAAGTGCGTACTGTATGTATGTATTGTTTGTATTTTTGTTTTGTTTTTTTCTTTTGTCAGTCATTGTGAATTATTCATCGTTTCATCATAGGTAGGTGAGTGTTGTGTCGGTTTTGTGTTGTCAATCGGTTTTGTGTTGTCAATTTAAGTCATTTAGTATCTTGTATGATCAATAAATATACTAATGAAAAGAAGAAAGAAAAACACACCTTGAGCAATTTCCACAGTCTTGTAGCACATTGTATGAGTTGGTAGTGTTGGTAAAATAGAACTGGCTTTGAATGGTCACACAGCTGCTTTCCCTTTGTTCAAACCCTTCTACTAGTGCATCACCTGCAACAAGTGGAGGAAACCTAGGTTAATGAGTAGTCTGTAAGGCATTCTTGCACATCGCTGTCACACAGAAACTCGTATCTCCAATTTTTAAATTAATGCCCTATTTCAACTTCATCGTATGACAGTGTCAAAAGAAATTGCTGATCTACAGTACAATCTCACAACGCATCACGATGCAACACGTTGTGAGCTTATACAGAAGATCTGCCATTTAAACTATTTTTGAAAATGTTTGACTTTTACATATTTATTTATTTATTTTAGACAATAATGATATGCCCAAAATATCAAGTGGTTAAAGCCTCACTATGTAACTTTTTTTTAAATGAATACAATTTTATTTTGTCCAATCTGTATGGTAGAGTACCGTATGTTAATACAATATAACTTATACAATTGGGGTGATTGTATTTTGTGTCCCTGCTAGTGATGCGCGGGTTGACCCGTAACCCGCGGGACCCGCGGGTCAACCCGCGGCGCGGGTGGGTCAAGTCAGAATTTCGGAGGCAATTATGCGGGCTGCGGGTGAGCGGGTCAGCCGCTCTCACACGCAAAAAAATAAAATAAATCACATGCTCTTGTTTTGTCTTTATTCCTAATAAGAATAAGAATAATAACAATAAAACAGTTTGAATACACTTGGGGATTATTTTCTAACCATGATTTTACAGAATAAAAAAAAAAATCGCGGGTCGCAGGGCGGGTTGAGCCATAGATTTATATATGGGTTCGCGGGGCGGGCTGAGGCGGGTTGGGTTCCGTCGCGGGGCGGGGCGGGGCGGGTCATGAAAAAACCCGACCCGCGCATCACTAGTCCCTGCTCTTCTGTTGAGACATTTAGATCGTGTCAAAGGTATCACCTAGACACAGGATCTGACACAAATTTTGACCACATGGTCAAGATTCAATTTATTCCCTGAGCAAGCTGGCAGGCTCTATTAGCTCAATGGTAAAACTTTCTGCACTTACGCAGGAAACCAGGTTCAAATCCGAGGTAGAAGAGCAAAGTTACTTTGTGCTGCTTTAAGTCTGTCTATGTGTTTTATAAATATTTAACCAATGAACAGTATTAACAAGAGCTTGTGACTAAATAACCCATTGGAACACTGGTTCTTTTTTCCATTTCCTGAAATGTAATGTTTTTGGGACGTTTTTTCGCCAAAATGTGACTAAATGCCAGAATGGCTGTGCTTCTGGGGCATATGATTATATTCTCAGCCACATCTCAACACTAATTTTCCTTGTACTCTACTATCTCATAGGGGTGCTTATTTTAGCATATACTGTAGAATAGAGGCTGTATCCGTACTACATACATTGATTTATACATGCATGCATTCATGTACTGTACATTGTACATATATTTTTTCATTATATAAAATACCAACCTGAGAAGAACCAGGTGTTATAAGCCATTCCATAGAATAACTGCTGCATTACAGACCTGAAAAAGTGAGAAAATTACAGCTTGTGAGAAAGTGAAGCACACTCTGGAATCAATACAGTATGTCACATTAACGGTGTGTCAACACACTGCAGTAACGTCAAGCTCCATAAAGCTCCAGTTTGTAATGCCCAGGTGCCAAGCACTGGGAAAATTGCCATCCTGGCATCATCACATCTTTGATTTCACTTACAGTCTGGAAACGATTAAAAGGAAAGTACACTTCACTTGCACTTAACATGGTGTGATGCGTACTGGGAGTAAAACTCACCATGCCACTGCAGAGGACCACCAGGCTAAGTTTAAGATGTCAGCAACTGAAGGCTATAGTGACAACATGATGATGAATAGAAAAGAGATTAGCAGTTAGAGAAATCATTTAAATAATGTCATTCCTAAAAAATAGAAGGTCACAGTTTAACCCATTAAAACATTTGTAGAATGGGCCTCAGGTCTTAATTAATGGGTTAGACCAGTGGTTCTCAACCTTTTCAGGCCGCGACCCCCCAAAAGAATCATATTTGAACTGGGGACCCCCCTGACAAGCACTTGAAATTGGAAAATAGCCGATCTACAAGCTCACAATGCCTCGCAAACAAAATGTTTGCCTCTTATATTACTGTATATGTATATTTTGATGCCAATACTTTTGTACTTTTACTCAAGTAAAGTTTTGAACACAGGACTTTTGCTTGTAACAGAGTATTTCTACATTGTGGCATTGTTTTCTTTTCCCAAGTAAAAAATCTGCGTACTTTAATTATTTAGACATTTCTGTTAGATAAGCTCAGGTCTTAATGGGTTAGACCAGTGGTTCTCAACCTTTTCAGGCCGCGACCCCCCAAAAAATCATAATTCGAACTGGGGACCCCCCTGACAAGCACTTGAAATTGGAAAATAGCCGATCTACAAGCTCACAGCGCCTCGCAACAAAATGTCTTCCTCTTATATTACTTGACGATTTGGCCAATGCTCGAGCAGTTTCTATTGTATAGTTTGTTGATTATTTTTGATGCCGTAATGATCTTTTTTTCATTTTTTTTTTTTAGGTATTAAAAGTCCTTAGTAAAGTCCCCAGATGACTTTACTGTCACCCAGATGATTTTACTGTCATCTGGGGACCCCCTCAAAATCATTTGGGGACCCCCCTGGGGGTTGAGAACCACTGGGTTACACCGTAGAGATGTTCGCATTAGAATTGTCTCTGTCCTCCCTGCCTCTCACCACAAATATGCCTCTTGGAGCTGCACCAGTGTGACTGCTGCTGACCGGTTCACATGCAGACTGGTACTGGAAGGACTGACGACGGACATAGATGGAGTTATTGTAGAGCGCGTGCATCAGGTAAGGGTCCACGTCACCAAAGAATAGGCCCACCTGTGAAACATCAAATTAATTAAAGTTACTTTGCAAACATACATTTACCAATTAAGCCCTATCATATACTTGTCTACTCAAAGACAGCCGTTCTACAAGCTCACATGTCACATCGCAATGTGTTGTGAGTTTGTACTGTGTGTACTGTATGAATCTACTGTTTTTGAAAGATTTCACGAAAACTTGTGAAATAGGACATTCTGCACTTTTACTTACTTAAGTATATTTTGATGCCAATACTTTTGCACTTTTACTCAAGTAAAGTTTTGAACACAGGACTTTTGCTTGTAACAGAGTATTTCTACATTGTGGCATTGTTTGCTTTCCCCAAGTAAAACATCTGCGTGCTTTAATTATTTAGACATTTCTGTTAGAGGATAAGCCCCTTGAGATGCATCATCTCGTTTTCGAGGAGGTCAACCTTCTTCCACCACTGTCTGCGACGCAGAGCGAGTAGACAGAAATGGAGCGATTATATAAAGATAACGTTGAGAATGGGTGACGTGCTTCTTTAAGTACTGTAACAGCTTGATGGGGTTTTCATCTCCTTTCCACTTTAAGTGGTTCCCTCTCCTCCACTTTCGTTCTCTTGCATGATACATAATCTACAGTACTGTGCCGTGTTAGCTTGGACCTTCAGTTAAAGTGTGCCTCTGAATGTCATACACCAAATAAACACACACATGCATACCTTCTTCCAGCTATCCCTCTGGTTGGACATAACCAGGAACCCACCGTCATCAAGTAGATAGCAGAGTAGGTCCTACAGACAACATTACATAGTTAACAACACTACACTATACTGACAGCTACACACCCATTTTATTGTGTTGTGTTGTGTTGTGTTGTGTTGTGTTGTGTTGTGTTGTGTGTACACTACAGTGATATGATATTACATGATATATCATATCATATCATATCATATCAAAGTCATTCACATAAAAGGGTCAGTGTTTGCAGCATATGACCAATCGTGACCATGGACAATATTATAATAACACATAATCGAGGCTAGAAGCAACATACAGCTGCCAAACGCAGGAAGGCCATCTGGCAAAGAGAAATCTAGGACTGTGTGAATGCGTAGGCTTCACAAAGTAGGCTTATAATATCACAGCTCCGTCATTAGGGCACAAGTAGATCTGATTATAATTACGTTTGTGTATTCCATTAAATGAATGTATTGCTTGCTATTGTTTTATTCATATGGCGTCTATACAGATGTTGCCATATTCTTATAGGTGTAAAACTGGCGTTGTAAAATGGACTTGGAAGCAAATGACAGATAGATATGAAAAGTGAAAACATAATCATACTTTCATATCTTAATTTATTAAGTCCAAAAAGTTCAAGCCGTGCTTCAAGCAGTCTGTTCTATGATGATACTGCATGGGTATACAAAAGCACAATGAAATGACTCTGATAATGCTCTGATAAGCTGACACAGATAACTCACTCCCTCCAACGAGAATATATACCTCTCAAATATTGTCTGGGAAAGCAAAAGGGTTTTGCCTGTCTCTGAACATTCTTGACCCCCTATGAGACGCACTCATGATCCATGCACCGAGCTCCACAGGATTTCCCAGATACTATTTTCCAAGACAACTTACTGGTCCGTAGGTGGTGCTTTTCTACATGTTGATCTGTTAGCAGTTTCCATGGTGAGTGAATACCGTTTTATGCCGGAAAACCCAGGATTAAACCTGAATTCAGCGCACTAACCCCAAATCCTTTCACAGTACAGACCTCAGATCATATCAAGTACAGTCTTTGAGTGATAAAAACGTATCAGAGGGTAATAAGCTGATATTGCTGGCTGATCAATCAGCACAAACTACAGTGCCTATCACGTGCTGAACTCTGTGAGTGACCACACACAAGAAAATCAGTACATCAAACATGGATTAAAATCGGCCACCAAATTCGGTTGCTGTGGATGGTGTGGTCAAATTAAAATCTGAGAAGAAATGTAGGAGTTTAGGAGAATTTCGGTTTACAAAGGCAACAAAAAGTCAGAGTGGAAAACAGCAACCTTCGGCACAGTTCACAGATTACTTGCGCACCAAGGATGAGGGACAGCTGCACCTGTCATGTTGTCAGCCAACTCCCTCCCCACACTGTTGGGAAATCCCAGCGGGATTATCCTTCAGTAGAGTATACACAGAGGAGGTCTGTGCTTCTCCCCAGAGATACACAGCCAAATATAACTACACAAAACGCTTACTCTTTTAAACCCTGCCTCCAGCAATACAACACAGGGCATTGTAATTGCTCCTGTCTGTGTGTCTGTGAACAAATCACGGATGGACGGGTTTCCACGAAACATGGCGGAATATGTGCGACAAAAGCCAACCTTAAACCAAGTCATACTGGTGTCGACAGGTTTTGAGGTTTTCTATAGCTATGTGTCATGCCTCTATGAATGTTAGTTTACAATCTAATAGTTATGCTCATGTGAAAGAAGAAATATTCTTACATCAGTGTTCGCTTCACAGTCCATCTCACAACTTCTTGATGGCCCACACTGTTAGAGGGTAAGAAAAACAACTTTGAGAACCCAACCAAGGATAATCTATGCAATCAGTTATCACTCATAAATGGTGGTGAATTCAAAGTACCTTCTGTGAGCCTTGACGGCTGTCTGACACATTGCTGGCCAAGATCTTAAACTTGTCCACCCAAGCTTCCAAATCCAGCTTTACTCCCACAACTGATCGGTGATAAGATTCACAGGGTCAGATCACACAGAGAACAAATGTGGCAAGATGAGACGCAGATCATTGGGAAAATATAAGAGGACAAGGTAGTCTAACAACAGTTAAAACATTTTAACATTTTAACAATCCCATAAGGTAAAGTATGATATTTGAATATGAAAGTGTCACATACCTGCTGGCTTGAGAAGCTTGCCTCCTAAATTAACTTCAACAGATGAACTAACCAGTACCCCAATGGTGCCATTCTCTGAGCCCACAGGGTCATCCATGGCTGTTTATAGGGGCATAGTTAAAAAACATATGCATGATGAGAATAGTCTCAGTGTTTGAAATGAGCGTATGTATGGCTATGCCATTTTGACCCAAGACAATATTATCATTTTCCTTAAATAACCACATTTAACACAAGGAGAGGATAATGACCAGTTAATGAACTCTTATAATTAGGGCTGGACAATATATCGATATTACATTGATATCATGATATGAGACTAAATATCATCTGGGATTTTTGATATTGTGATGCGTTGTGAGATCGCAGATCTGTTATTTTTGGGAAAAAAATAAAAACTATAGGGCGATGCCTGTTGGGAATGCATGCTCCTCAGTTTTGCAATACCCATTGTAACCATTGTCAGAGTAGTTAGAGCAAAACCCAATATCATAGCACTCACAGTATCACAATACAATATTATCGTCACAATATCGCTATTTGGTAGGGTGACCACCTTCAAACAGACCCATTGAGGGACAGACGTGTCCGTTCCGCGGGACATCGCGGGACACGCGCGCGTGCATGTGGACCTCCCGTGCGCGCGATTTTTTTGGGTCGGGTCTGGGCGGATTGGGTTCGTTTTTGGTTTCTTTATTTCGGTTTTAGGGTTAAGATTAGGGTTAGGTTAGGGTTATGTTATTTAATTCTTATTTTTGCCTGATTTTACCGATTTATTATCAAAAAAAAATCTTTTTTTTTTCTTTTTTCATATCTTTGATTTTCGGGACATTGCTCTGCTTGTACGGGACGCGGGACAGAGGGTCCAATTTCGGGACTGTCCCGCGAATTTCGGGACGGGTGGTCACCCTACTATTTGGTAAAAAATATTGCGATGTTTGATTTTCCCCAGCCCTACTTATAATGATGTAAAGGTGTCCCCCATTACTAAAACAGAGAATGTCTTTCAGTGAAACACAGTTTGTTACTCACAGGTCCTCGGTGGAGCTCTGAACATATAACCTTTATTGTCTAAGCTTCGTCTGTAGTAGTTGGAATTGTAAGGTTCAGGATCCTCGTCCCATGTCTCAGCGGCCCTGCATAGATAAGACAAAATAATTATACAGGCTTTAGGTAAAATCACTGAGACAATGAACAAACCACTGCCTTACCAAAATAAGCTAGACATTGACTTAAGGGCAAAATAGCTGCCGTGTGATTGAGGTCAATTATGAGGCCAATTATACAGCCTTACTTACATGTTGGGAAAAACTCGCGTTACTCCACCATCTGTAGAGGCAAACACAGCCAGGAAGCCATACCTGCAACACAGAAACATGAAGTCAGTATATCCTGTACAGTATCTTACATCAGCTCGATACCATCCATTCTTCTTAAACATTGAAAGGTACGTTTTAAAAATGAAGGACGGCTTTTCAGACTTAAGACTTATCGCAAGGCATGCCCATACATACACTGCATCCTGAATAGTGTGTTGACTCACGCATTGAGATCCTTGTTCTTCCATACTCTGGAAGCAAGCTGTCCAATAATGCCAGAATCCAATATCAGGTTGTGAATGAGGCCTTGGTCGCCTGAAACACAAACAAGCAGATAGAGTGACCATCCATTACATGATTAGAATCAGATATTGTGATCCACAACAAACAAGTGACACATCTCATGAACTCACAGTCTTCAGATTCCGGTGTTATATCCACCATGAGTGAAAGGAAGTTCTCCAAAAACTGTGTGTTGTTGTCGGAAAGTTGTAGACGCTTGCAATATTCCCTAGAGGAAGAACAGATGGCATTTTTTTACATTGACGCAAAGATAAAAACAGGGGTAAATAGAGTGCGTGGTGCGGTGCCAGAGTGACAGTGTTCACCTAGGAGCCAGAAACACATGTCCTGATGACTCAAAGGAGCTGGGCAGTAAAGACTGCAAATCTGAAAAGAGTTATGAGGTAGACAGAGACGAGAGAGAGGGAGGAAGAGATTGTGTGATAGAGAGAGACAGACAGACAGACAGACAGACAGACAGACAGACAGAGCTTTTAGCTTGGTGCAATATCATGTTTATCGTCGCTGTTGGGGAAAAACTTTGCATCCATATTTCATCTTTTATGTTTCTTTTATGTATGCCCCATTTTATACAAAAGTAGTGGAAATAGCCGATCTACCAGCTCACCACTGCACTACACTGCACTCTAAAGTCCTCAATAAACTAGCCATCTTTACGACATTACATTACCCATTTGGGAATTTTGATATTTACGGTGAAATAAATAAAGTCTGCACACCGGCTCTCAGTTCCACTTTTGTATTGCTGCTTTCAACATTTCAAATGTTGAGCAGCAATTTACAATTTAAGCATTTAGCAGACACTCTTAATCCAGAGCGATTTACAGTAAGCAAGGTAAACACAAGGTAATACATCAAATGCATAGAGACAGTGTAGTAATCTAGTAAACAGTAATCAGTCTAAACTTTATAATATTAAAAAATATATACTATGTACATTGAAACTATATATGCAAACTATAGGATACCAGGTCAACAAATGAACCTGGCATCAGTCTACATAACATGCTATCTACTGTACATTATACTGTATTTTAACCTTTGCATAAGACTGCATGGTCGTCAAGGCTAGGGCAAGTGCTACGGCAAGTGCTACAGGCTAAAGAATAGTCTGAAGAGGTGAGTCTTCACTTTACGGTAGAGAGACTGCAGTTCTAACTGCAATGGGGAGTTTGTTCACACAGCTGTGACAAAAATAACTACATTGGGTCCATTTTCGGAAAAGAAATGGTTTTGGACATACAAGGTTACCCGGTCCAACAGTGACATTATGTTAACCCATTAAAACCGGGAAAGCATCTGTGTCATTTTAGATTTAAACCACTTTAACCATTATCTTACACTTTGGCTATTCAGAAATAGCAGATATACAAGCTCATAGCGCGTCACTTCGTGAAGTGCTATGAGCTTGTAGATCTGCTATTTTTGAAAATATGTGAAGAATTTAGCAAATCTTTGAATATATATATATATATATATATATATATAACTAAAAAAATGTCTTCTGGAGGTCCCTGGAACAAAATATTTTGAGATGGGGGTTCGGAGTTCCACGGCCAAATACGTTTTGCGCACCACTCATATAGCAACGTTACGATTTAGTCATTTTGTAGAATCGGCTTCAGGTCTTAATGGGTTGAAAGCTCAGTGGCCAGACACTCACATTGAAGCTGCAGCATCACATCGCTCAGGTCTGCCTGGATGTAGAATTCGTTGTAGGGAGGCAATACCAATCCAAGACTGTAGGTGGCAGCATCACAAAGTGGAAAAGGGCACATGAGTAATATAAGGCAACGAAAACACAATCTTTGAATCCTACTCAAAGTGGATCTGCCTCAACATACTCCTCATACAGTATGAGCACAAGCTGTTTTGAGTATTTTCAATTCAGATGGCCAACTACTCACCTATAATCTGTACCATTGATAGGTGTCCAGGTGTAACCTCTATATGCCTCATCAATGTATTGCTGCAACAGAGGAAACATTCCATAAAAGCCCAACCCACAGAATGGTACCACACTTCATGACTCTCTTCACTACTGTCTTTGGTTATCTATATAAAACCGCTGTCTGTACATCCTGCAAATTATTTTAGTGTGCAAGAAATGAGGACAGAGACACAGTTTAAAATAACCAAATCCACGACAAGATTTGAACATTTTAATAATTAATGAATTCATTACATATAATAATTTAAACAACTTACCTCATCAATTGATTTAAGAAGTGTTTTAATCTGCATTTCACCTGGTCTTCCGTCAATCATCTGTCGACGAATCTAAAATGCAAAAAAAAAAAGAAAATGTTGATTTTGTACGTCCAACGTACATAGAAGCGACCTCCATTACCACTGCATGTGGAGCGTCTCCAAGCAGATGCTATTCATTGACCCAAAAATAATACAGCTAATCAGCAGAAGGCGTGCAAACAGAAGTGCTCCATTACCACGTTGCACCAAGCACCAGTGGTGGGATAAGTATTCATATTTTTTACCTAAGTAAAAGTATCAATACTGCAATGTAGAAATACTCTGTTACAAGTAAGAGTCCGGAAATCAAATTTTACTTGAGTAAAAGTACAAACGTATTGGTATCAAAATGTACTTAAAGTACCAAAAGTAGAACGTAGTCATTATGCAGAATGTCCCATTTCACAAGTTTTCAAATGTGTAAAAATCATTTGAAAATAGCAGATTTACAAGCTCACAATGTGTCGTATTTTCTATTGGCCGAAATGTATAGGGTTGAAGTGGTTAATGTATGTTTTGTAATAATAATCAAAAACAAAAAAGTAACGAGTAACTTAAGTTTTCAAATAATTGTAGTGGAGTAAAAGTACAATATTTGCCTCTGAGATGTAGTGGAGTAGAAGTGAAAGTATAAAAAATTGGAAATACTCCAGTAAAGTAAAAATACCTCAAAAGTGTACTTAAGTAAATGTACTTTGTTACTTTCTACCACTGCTAAGCACCTACCTCCTCTTTATTGCTGTCTTCTACCTCTGCATCCAGAAAATCCAATGTTACAGGCTCTGGAAGGTCGAGATCAAGCTGGGGAAAAAAACACATAACATGATGACATATTTATCCACCATGTACAATGTTATATATGGGTCAAAGACGAGACGTGCAAATATTTTCATACCGTTTTATCTTATTTTCAGTGTAAGGCAGGAGGTTTTTGCAACAAACAACAACCCGTAACACATAAAATATGTGCTATTAAAAATTAAATAATGTTTTTCTTTTACTGGCTAGTAACATTTTTGACAGTACAAGCATTGATATATAACCTTGTGATTATGAAAAATGGGCATTATTTTATTTTATTTTATTTAAACACTTTGCGTTACACTGAATGACATTTCATACTTTATAGGGTACATTCATACTGTATGAATGACAATCAAATATAATTATTGGATTTATTCTCAAATATAAATAATACTAGGGCATAGGTGACAGTCCAATGAACAGAAAACCCTTTTTAGGGTATTTTAATTGCCGTTTGAATTTTTTTATACCTTGAAAAACTAAACAAGAGCGGGGTAGAATCATCAGAGTAACATTTTAGACAATTTCTTACTCATCTGGACTTTTTCTTGACCTATGTAATCACTTCTCAGGCCCATATGTACCAATTATATTACGTAACCACTTAAGCCCTATTCTATACTTGATCTACATGCTCACAACACGCCGAGATGCTACGCATTGTGAGTTTGTAGATCAGCTATTTTCAATATGTACCATAATGACATGCCCAAAATACAGTAGGAACACCAGGTTGAATGTCATTAAATATAGATCATACAAAAACTCGTAGAATACGCACATCACTTGGTTCAGGAGCAGTCTTGGAAAGTAACATGAAGAAAAAGAAAAAGAATAAAGCCGCACACTCATCTGCTCCAATGTAATTTATTGACAACATTTCGAGCCAAGGCTCTTCACTTCTCAGATTAAATATAGATCACCCACCTTTGGCAGAAGGTTAGGATGCAGTAGGAGGTATCCATTTGGATCAATGGCAAATATGTATCCATTGGCTCCGAGCTGTATAAGACAGAACGGAACCAGTAAGTAATACAGTGGTAATACACAGTCACAAAGTGCTTGACAAAGGAATCCACAA
This sequence comes from Gymnoscopelus microlampas, assembly GCF_963454915.1. Classification (NCBI taxonomy): domain Eukaryota; kingdom Metazoa; phylum Chordata; class Actinopteri; order Myctophiformes; family Myctophidae; genus Gymnoscopelus; species Gymnoscopelus microlampas. The sequence goes on from NC_139944.1 coordinate 45,468,674, forward strand.
CACAAAGATAAAAACAATGCACCACAATAACAAGAAATAACGACACACATTAAGATTAAGAGTGCTGGGGGTTGAAAGCAGCTTTATAAAGGTGAGTTTTCAGAAGGGATATAAAACGGGGCAGAGACTCAGCAAGCCTTTGGATACTTAACTAGTTGCCTGCCAATAACGCATATATGCGTTCTTTAGAATCCATCACTTGCCTGCCAATAACGCATATATGCGTTTTTAGAAAAATTAAATAAAAAAAAACATGATTTTTCGAAGATCTAGACTCCTATCCACTTCCTTGTTAACTTGAAACTTAAAAATTCTGTATCTCGGCTCCTGAGTACTTTTTTGTTTTTTCAATAAAAAATCTCTGGCAGAAAACTGCAAAAAATCTGAAATAATTCTGGCAGTCAATGATTAAAAGTATCCAAAATATTTTTAAAATGTAAATAATAGTCCATCAAATATTGAACAAATAGGCGGAAATAAAGTATAGAAATAATGACTGTTAATTGTGCATAGTGTCAGTTAGGATTGTTTGAAATGTGTTAGTGGTTCAGAGCTCAAAAAAAGGTTGAGGACCCCAGACATAGCCTATATGTACTCACATTGTACCGTGGGGTCAGTCGCTTTATCTCATCCAGATGCACATCAACTCCCATGACACCTAATATGAGCTGGTTCTGGTGAAACAACATTAATGAATAGTTTGGAAAATAGCACAGAGACTATCATTCAACACAATGACATTTCATTTCAATCCAATTCAATCCATTCGTTACTATAGGACCCTCTACAGTAGCATTAAAGTACTAAAGTACATTATTTTGTAAAGATTGAATATTATCTAATACAACCTTCTAACAAAAAATGTTTGAATGAATATCTTGTAGAAGATGTTGCCCCTGGCCTGCACGCATCTACATACGTATATTTAAGTTGCGTGCTCCGCTCCACCACACACACACACAATAGGTTTGACTGTAAAGCCTAGTTCAGATCAATGATTCATGATGTGATGAAACGGTTTTAGTAGAACATTCCAAGAAAACTCATAGCAATTTGAATTACCCGTTGCAGGTTGGCTGATGATTGAGTCGCGAGGGATTCAACTTCCAATTGCGAGCAACAAGTTGCAATACCTTTCTGGTCACATCAACATGCCATTGTAGCGTATACATCTTTCGCTCTCTCTCTCTCTCTCTCTGTCTCTCGCACGCGCACACGCACACGCGCACACACACACACACACACACACACACACACACACACACACACACACACACACACACACACACACACACACACACACACACACACACACACACACACACACACACACACACACACACACACACACACACACACACACACACACACACACACACACACACACACACACACACACACACACAGTCTAGTGCTGCCTGAGTTCGTCTTTTCTTTTTACCGCACTTACCTGCCTGTGAGAGAGAGAGAGAGATAGTCAGGGGGCCAAAGCTGATATTGACACCTAAGATAACACCTCTGGGTAAAAGCAGACAACCTATCCAGTATTAATCTTTAACCCCTTGTCATGTGTTCTAGCCTGGTTGGCATCTCAGAAAATTATCTTTAGGTCATTTTATCATGATATACTTAAAACTGATAAAGTCTGATTTTTTTTCTTCACAATACTGACATGCTATTTTAAAGGTAATACTATAATGTTGAGCACATTTGCTTATGTACAGTAATTGTACTGCTAATGTGGTAATGTAATGAAAATGCAATTAGCAAAGTTAATATTAGCTGATGCTGCCTAGAGTGATGATGATGAATATTATTTCAAGAGCATGATGCCCTGGTTTGCTGCTTATGATCACACCCATTATACAAGACGGGGTGCTGTATTCGTAGCAGACATGGAACATCTGGCACAGACAGCACCAGAGGTCTACCAGGGCTCCATATATGGTGATTTGTGTAGCCAAGGAGACAAAACACAGCTTCAATTAAGTTCCTTTTGAGCTTCGCCTTGAGCATATCAACAAAACTGGAAAGGTTGCTGGAGGGCTGATAGGCATCACTATATGAGACAGCTAGAAACCGTTGATCCATCACCTACAATGCAACCTTGGCAGAGGATACCAGATCCTTGTTTGGACTGACACATGAGGATGATGAAGACACCCACAAAGACTGTCTTCCATCAAGAAACAAAAGAGATCATACTGATGTCATCCAACTTGTTGACCAGTTCCAGAGATACCACGTCTTCCAACAGGAGAAGAGTGTATGGTCTAGTGTCTCTGACAACTGGGGATGTTGCTTCAGATATACTGATGGACCTTTGAAATACTGAAGATTCTGGCACGCAAATGATCACTGAATTTGTTATAAACCAACTGGTCACAAAGAACACAGACTTCCACGACAGCCTCACCAAGAGGAAACCAAAAACGTTCTCAAGCCTCTACAGTGCAGATGCCAAGCTTGAAAAACTCAAAACCAAGTGTGAGAAGCCAGACAGGGATACAAAAGGAACTGTGTGCAGCACCCCTGTCACTTGCAGCAACCGATGCAATGCTCAGACCTACCAATAAAGCTGAATTAGCTACCATACTACAAGAAGGTTCAAAGGAGACAGAGCTCAGTTCTTCCAATGTGTAAACAAGTGATGCCTTGACTCTGCACATCATGACGGCCCACTATCAAACAAGGGTTTGGAAACAGTCCCTAGTGACCCATCCACAGCTATACCTTCACCAATCAATTGTGGTTGGCACATGGTAGAAGGCAGGTTGGTCCCCCAGCTTTCAACCGAAGAACCTCTACAGGCCAGATGCTTGGAAATGACAGTGTGTGGCTGCAAGGAAAGTGTAAACCAGTGAAGTACCAGGCATTGTCTCTGTCGTAAAAGAGGGATTTACTGCAGTGGAGCATGTGGATGTGCCTGTGCAGCTTGGTGCAACATGTGCTCTGCCTACCGGCCCGGCTTTGACTTGTTCCGCCACTGGGGACGGGGCCCGTCTGCTGTTTATATCCCATATCCCGGAAGGACTGTGACAATACCGGTGCTATGGAAACATCAATCGGTCGCGGCTTGGTGCTTGCGTGTGGACTGTCCAGTTTTATAAGGATGCAGTGTTGGGGATACCCCACAATTTGGGGGATTCTGTTGCAGGTGGTTGCAAGTTCAACTCGGCCAATCATGAATCTTTATTCTGAACTAGGCTAAAGTTATACATGCAATTGACTCATTGCCATGGAAGCCTTTGCATTGGAATATCCATCCAGATATGGTACATTACCTGTCCTGAGTTTAGATCCGCTGTGAGATTAAATACAGGCATAGTTCCAGTCACCACCATCCCAAGACCCTGAGAACAAAAATATACCAACAGAACATGAGACCTACAGTATAGTACATTTCCGCATTCAAGACCAATTAACCAAACAACTATTACTGTAATGCAGGGGTCTTCAATGTTTTTCAGGCCAAGGACCCGTTAGCTCAGAGAGAGATGAAGCAGGGAACCCCACTACATATTGGATTCATGTTAAATGTGTGTTTTTAGACATTTAACGACTTATAAGCCCTCAATACTTTGTAAACCTGACCTTTGGCTCTGTACTTGGTCTGCTCTTTTTTGCCCTGTACACCAAAGCTCTTTGCCGAAAATATTTTTGGCTAATATTCCCCCCAGAATAGGGATGCTAGGGTTCAAGTGGTTAATGGCAATATGCAAATTAAAGTCCCTATCACACAAAGATTAGGCGGCCCCCCTGCAGTATCTCTGAGGACCCCCTAGGGGTCCCGGACCCCCTGTTGAAGACCCCTGTAATGTGTACTGTATAATGCATATTGATTTCATATGTGATGCAATGCAAGTGGAATGTATACATATTGTAACCCATAATGCACAAAACAATGTCAGTATACAAACGTTACCAAGGCATCCTGATAGACATTTGTCCATTGGACCTGCTTGGCAATGCCGCCAGCCAGAACCATGGGGCGACCCAGCACATCAAGGTACTCCTGGCAACACACAGAATACAAAATGGGCCGGAGCTTCAAAACAAACAACTAAAGGCAGCATGGACATTGTGTACACCAAATATGTGGAATTTAGATGTTTGCCAGGAATCAGTCAGTGCCACAAGCACAAGGAACACTAGAGACTGTAGATTGGGATCAGCTGTATGTGAGTCCCTCGACAAACCCACCTGGGTGTTAATCCTTATAGCACAGATGGAGCGAATCTCAAAATAGTAACCTGGCAGGAGAGGGAGAGAAGAGAGAGAGAGAGAGAAAGAGAGAGAGGGAGAGAGAGAGAGATGGTTACTACTACAGTTGTAGGCTTCTTCACTATGCTCACTATAGGATGGTGACATTTCTTTTTTTTTCTTTTAGTAGAGCCTCTGCCCTACTCTTCCCTCCCAACGCTTCCCGCTGAGAGGTGCAACCCCAGGCCGTAGAACTATGTGCAGTGACACGTATCACCCTCCCCGCCCCGGCTTCCCTCTGCCGAACACGGGCCAATTGTGTTAGCATAGACCCTCGACATAGCCGGATGCACCGCGGCGGCTTCGAATCCCCAGACTCCGCTGTGGTGAGCAAGTACTGTAACACTGAGCCACGCGAGCGCCCCGGATGGTGCCATTTCTGTCTACTCGGTCTGTGTCTCAGACGTGGGAGAAGACCTCAAGAGGCGGCTGTTCTTAGCTACAGTGGAGTCAGTACTGCTGTATGAGGCTGAGACATGGACCCTCACAGCACAACAGGAAAGGGCCCTGGATAGAGTCTACACAAGAATGTTACGAATGGCACTAGGTGGGACATGGACGGACCACATCAGAAATGTGGTCCTCTACGGGGACCTACGAAGGCTCACAGACAAAGTCAGAGAGAGAAGGATGAGGCTGGCAGGGCACTGCGTCAGGCACGCGGAACTAGTGGCAAGAAAACTGCGTGGGAGCCAACCCAGGGCAAAGCCAGGAAAGGCAAGAAGCGCACCACGTATGTAGATACACTGCGGCACCACAGCTTAGCTAAGGCCTAGCTCAAGACCCGGATGCTAGATAGGAGAGTGTGGAGGGCAGTGATTCAGGAGTCCCGAGTTGGTGTTGGCTAGACCGCAATCTCGCATCGCATCGGTCTGTGTCTCAGAGGTGGGATGTGGATAGCTCCAAAACTAGATTTCAAACTTCTTCTTTTTTTCAAGAACCGTGGCTACAACAGTATTTAAGAGTACCAATATTCCAGGAAAAGAAAGTCTGTGGTTTCCATTAGCTTGAAATACCCACCAATTCTGTAAATGTTTCAAGCCATCCACAGCCCGCCTCTGACCAAGCATTAGTGAGGGCCGATATACTGTATGTAGATGGACAAGGTTGAAAAAAGTAGAGTAACAGCAATGAGAGGCTATCACTGATAGCCTATATCAGTGATCTGAGAATACATTTAGATGCAGCCGCCAGCCAGTAAGAAGATACATAATTTAGACATACTGTACAGAAGCCTACAGTAGCTTTCAGTATAGCTTTTGGGAAACGGGGGTATAATTGTTTTGTGAAGCTACCTCATGACATCACATATAGGGTATTAATAGCAGTACCAACATTAGAAGTACCACACTTGTACACAACTGCCTAAATTATGAGAGACCAAGGTTTTTGTTTATTAAGCTTCATATAATTATTTTGCCTAGAACTACTCCGTTTATATTATAATTCAATATAATGTAATATTATGACATTATTATATGAAATTATCTTCAGAGTGAAATTCAGTGATGAGCCTGTTTAATAAAACAACAATATTTAAGGTGGGCCATTGTTAGCCTGGTTCCAGATGAATCTGCCATTGCGGAAAAGATAGAGACAGATTCATTTTAAAATAATATAGAACAACTTCACCTTGTTTCAGTTTACCTTTATTGGTGCATGCTATCCACTGCAAAGGGGTGACATCATAGTTGTGTTGACCCACAGAAAAGGTAAATACTCTGACCTGAGGAGAAAATGTTCAAATAATCGATCATTACTTATATCTAAAAATCCAAACCTTTGTCATAGACTTCAACAGTAAGTGGGCTATTAAGGGCCGTGTCCATAGAGAACGCCTTTTGAGATGAGGAGCACGTTGGACATCATGTATATCGGCCGCACGCACACAGTGTGAAATCTATCAACCATTGAGGTCTCACTGCTCAAACGTCCAGTCATCTGTGTTATTAGCACAAATATCTTAGCTGAAACAATGTAAACATGGACTTCTCGTGGTTGTAGTAATGATTCAATGTTGGGTGGTAAATTATCTGATTGTCACATACACATCAGGAGGATGAAATGACCGGTGCTCCTTTCTAAAATTTGAAGAACTGTTTCCAACTTGAAGCGCCCAGGGCGTGGTGCCAAAAAAACGCCAGACGTCGGAAGCGCTGAAGCGTGATGGTCAGTGCTGGGAAGAGGAGCGCAGCAGTGCATCTTTACCATAGAAATACATGCAGGAATGGAAACCTACCGTTTTGTTGGGCCAGTTGTATTGCACGAATATATCCTGCGCTCTGTCTTCCCCTCCATCAGTAAACAGCATGATTATTTTATTGCAGTTAGCCCGTGGGACATTTGTTTTCTAAAAACAAAAACAAAAAACCTTCGGTACAGAAACAAGATACAACATTGTACAACTGAAGAGGGCTTGTTACTGTATGTAATGGCAATTGAGTTGGTAATTGGTCAGTAAATAAACTGTGAAGAGCAGCCTGGCTATATTGACATAATTGACAGTGGGTGTAAATCAATGTGTCCTTTACGTTTAACAGCTGGTGGAAGGCAAAGTGGAAGCCAGACTTATAGTCAGTGGTGCCTTTAGCTTGCATTTGCTGCACTGCATCTTTGAAGATCTTTTTGTTGCGCACATTGGCCTGGACCAGGTGTCTGAAGCAAGGAACAACAGCCTCTGCCTTCTCATTAAACTGAAACAGAAGATGAGACAAAGGTGGAACTGCAGTTATAAAAAACAAGCATACAAGAACAACGACAAAACGAACAAGACAAGAATGAATGATGGCAGCGATAGAATAATTAATATATGGAGTAGATACTGACCCTAGCCACATTGACATAGTCATCATCAGACAATGTATCCAACATCTCCATCACTGATGCCTTGATCAGCTTCAGAGTAAGCCCACTAACGCTGCCACTCCTGAGGGGCATCACATTTCAGCATCAGCATCGACACACTCAGATGAATCATGCACACAAAGTCAATGTGATATTACATACATCAGCAAATGGAAGTACTGTATGAACCCAGTAAGCGGCGACATCTGATGCTGAGGTTTTCTGGCCCGCTTGTTATCCAACGTATGTGTTAAAGGGATAGTTCACCCCAAAAGTGACTTTTTTCAATCGATAAGTCACCCCAGACTTGAATTCATGGATATTTTTTAGTTTTTGTTGCATTCCTAAGCTAATAATTTTTTATTTTATATTGTCCTTTGTGTCTCCTACCGGGACCGCTGCCAACCGGTCCGCTGGTCATCAAATTATTGGCTTAGGAATGGGCCAAAAACAAAAAAATATCCATGAATTCAAGTCTCAATGGGGTGACTAATCGATAGAAAAAAAGTTTTTTTTATCCCTTTAACCATTGAGTAATAATAAGGTTAAGTGATGATCTACTATAAGAATATAAATTAAGTAACTTAAATTACATTGCTATGAAGGTTTCTTTAGATAATGAATAAGTGCAGTAAGTTTCCCCTTGTGTTACATTTGCATATTATTGTTTTATACAAAGTGAGCCAGAAATATCAGTTTAGCTGGATTTCATATACTTCCCTTTGCTGATGTACATAGTAGTATATATACTGTACATTCAGTATATACACAAGTCACTACTCCCAAATCAGTTATCAGCCAATACGTTTGAACATGTATCACTTACACATCCACAAGAATAACCATGTCTTTGGGGGATGAGGCACCCTGAATATACCTGTAACACAGAAAATTGACCATTCAACATTTACATCCTACATCAGTGGTTTTCAAAGTGGGGTCCTGGGACCCCATGGGGTCCTTGAGGGGGTTCCAGGGAGTCCCCAGCTAAATGATTGATATTTAAGAACCAAATGGACTCTAACCAGTCTGTCACTTTGAGAGCGTAAAAATGGAACCAAAACTTAGGGTTCTGTTTAGTTCCATTTGTTGCCAAACTGGGGGTCCTTGAAATTAAAAGGTTTGTGAACCAGTGTTCACAATAATTACACAGCACCTGATCAAAATCTGGAATGAGCATTAGATACCGTACCAGGGCCTTCTCCTAACGTCATAGAGGTCGATTTTATCAGGGGCTCTCCAAGGCGTGGCTGCAGAAATAACGGAAGTTTCTTTCAAGTATGTTCATTTAGTTATCAATTCAGTGTGCTCCAAATCAAGTACACATTTTCACATCATTTGCAGGTGAATGCTAAAGATATGTCTAGCTTAGTGCTCTATACCTGGGTAGTAGCGTGTGACACCTGTAGCACTCCCAAAGGCTTGCCATAGAAGAGATGGATCATCCCGGCTATTCTCCATGAACACCTTCTCCAGTGCCTGAGTCCAGTTCAACTCATTCAGAATGACTGGAGCTGATAGGAGGAATGGCAGGTTTAATTGATTGATTGCATATTTTATTAACGAGATGGTTGACAATACAGGTAGTACAGTCAAAGGCTATGCTAAAAAGGATAACACACCATTGTTGTCCATTGTACTCAATTCATCAGTAATACATACAATGCATTAAATACAATACAATACAATACAAATACAATACAAAATATATTGGGATAAAACTTGGTAGCATCATTAGGTATGGGCAGAGATTAGAAGAGAGAGTAACGTCACGTTTTGATTGATGGGCTATAGTTCCAAACATTGGAACTATCTCATTGAGATAGACAGAGCACGTCCGCATTCCATTCTTACAATGGGAGTCAACGCTAGTGTCGTAACTCTCTTATACGGCTCTGGGTATGGGGGGGTGGGGGGGAGTTTATCTCAACATAAGCTGTGTTTTCACTACAGTGCCAGAATTTTTCCAGCAAAAACATGTACATACAGTAACTTGCTGGAATGGCACTTCATTTGTTTATTTTATAACGGTAGTACTTTATGCTCGCGTGAGAGGTGACCGTAAGCCTGCGAGCTTGTAACTTTAATCCATCGAAAGAACAGAGGATAAGCGAGCGTTTTTCTCATTCTTTTTTTTTCTCTCTCTCTCTATCATTCATTATCACGAGGTTAACAGATGGCAGTTGGCAGATCTGTTTCTAGCTTAAAATCTCAAGACATATCTTGAATGTCAACATCGATCGTTTGTTTTTTAAGCGACCACTTATTAAATCCTATTAAAAACAGCTGCTTGCTGCCTGCAGTCAGGCCAGGCGCCAGGATGAAATGACTGAGGGGGCAGTTGAAAATTGTGGGGGGGCACACCAGTCGCGCAGCATGCACGCGCGCAAAATTTTGCGGTTAATTGCGCGGATTGTGGTCGTTTTTGGGTGTTTTTTTTTACTTTATTTCGGGTTTAGGGTTAGGTTAGGCTTATGTTATTTAATTCTTATTTTTGCCTGATTTTACCGATTTTTATCAAAAAATTAATTATAAAAAAATAAATTTTCATTTTTTTTTCTCCCCAAAATAAACTAAGGGGGCACAATTTGAAACTGAGGGGGCCCCCCCGTGGCGCCGGGCCTGCCTGCAGTGTGTTGCGACTTGCGAGCACTGAGCAGTGTACCTGTCTCCTCTCTCTTTTCTCTCTCTGAGAGACACCCTCTCCCTATAACGGAGCTCATTTTACTTACATCGTGTAGTTGGACAAGCCATCCCCATGCATCATATGTATTCTCAGAGTTATGTCAACATTGCTTTGAAGCATTTTGTCACTGAACAGTTTTGGTAACAGGTACAGTACGTAAAGGCAGCCTGTCACACGCTCACTCTCTTGTTGAAACTAATGCTCGCTCGACCACGATGACCGCCAGAACGCTCTCTCACTCGACGCTCTCTCTTTCTCTTTGTCAACATCATCACGCTATCCCAGTACTTTGATTTCATATTCAAGCAGCATTTGAAAATGCCCCCCCAACACCTTAGCCTCTTACCTCCTTTATAAATGTCTGTGGGGATCTGAACCGCCGTGTGAGAGTAGTTGACATTGTTCTTGAAGTTGGCATCGTACACAAACTCCAGCTTCATGTGGGAAGGATTTTCCATGTCTCCGTCTCCATCCATGGAATACTATGAGCATGCATAGACGTAGAGACATCCGTTGTTTGTTTAGTCACAGCATTATTACCACAATTAACACATTAATACAGAATTATAACTGCACTTGTCCGGGAACCTATAATGTTACCTTCAACATTGGTAAAGGTGCATTTATATGACGTGTTCACCCATTCACACATACATTCATACACCGACGGCGGAGGAAACCATGCAAGGCACCAACCAGCTCATCGGGAGCAAATTAGGGGTTCAGTGTCTTGCTCAAGGACACTTCGACACTAACTCAGGGGGAGCCCGGGATTGAACTGGAAACCTTCCGTTTCCCAAGCGGCCGCTCTATACCTCCTGAGCCACTGCCACATTAATTCATTGACATAACTTGAAGAAGAAGAATACATGTTTGTGCCCTACTCACATAATCCAGCTCTGCTTTTGAATCATAATATGCCATATCCAACTCCTGAAAAAGAAGGAAAAGATAAAATAAAAACAATTGGTAACACTTGCTACAGATGCATCCCTATGTCTATGATGCATTATAAACATACTTATAATGTAATATAATCTGCTTATAACACTGTATGATTATAGTTATAAGAACTCATAATGCTTTATAACAATAATCATAACACATTATAAAGCATTCTCTAATGACTTTTAAGGTCAACTATTATAATTGTCTCTTTCTTCTTTTAAAGCAACAAATGACCACTTATAGTGACTTATAGTGACAGTATAATGCCTTTTAACAGTGACTACAATGCATCATAATAGTGATTATGAAGCATTATAACATGATTATAATGTCTTACAACTATGAGAATTAACATGGATTGCATAGAAAGTGTCATTATAACATGGTTTATAATGTATTATGATTACATTATGAGTACTTATGAGTGCTCATACAGTAACTGTAATTATACAGTATTATATGCAGATCACAATGCATTTATACCTGACCTTATAAGTCATTATAGAATGCTTCATAATGTGTTATGAATATTGTTATAAAACATTATGAGCATTCATGAGTTCTTATAACTATAATTATGCAGTGTTATAAGCAGATTATAATGCATTATAAGTATGTTTATAATGCATTACATTTTATATAGCAACTGTTACCAAAAAGTTAAAATAAGTAAATAAATACATGTGTATTAGATGTATGACACAGTATATTTGAGCAAAACTGTTTACATGGATGATAAGGCTGATCGTATGATTTACATTTCTATGTACGATTCTAAACCTTCACAAAGTCTGTGTGTGTGCTACTTTCACTTTCATCTTTCTTGCACATGAAAACAGTCAATAGCAGATCTACACACTCACAGATGTGACGTGTTATGAGCTTGTAGCTGGGCTATTTTTCACCACATGACACAAAGTATAAAATAGGGCTTAACCCATTAGAACCGGGAGAGCATGTGTCATTTTAGATTTTAGCGTTGGCTATTCAAAAATAGCAGATATACAAGCTCACAGCGCGTCACTTCGTGCCACGCTGCGAGCTTGTACATCTACTGATTTAGAACGCATCTGTAGAGTCGGCCTCAGGTCTTAATGGGTTAAGTGGTTATAAAACCTTTTTCAGTGAAGTGGAACTCAGATGACTTTGACTATGTGAGCCCTCATCGATCAGATACGCTTCAAAGTCAGACAGCAGTGGCTCAACTTCAGACTTTATTAATTCCACTAAAAGGGCAATTGGTTTTGAGCAGCTTGAACACAAAGGAACACAGTAGAGATGTGTACCGATACCAGTTTTTCCTTCCCGATATACCGATTCCGATACCCAGTGTTGCAATGCTGAATTGGAACATGGTTGCACTCTATTTTAATGACGTGACGCGCACGTCGCTTAACACCTACACTACAGGTCACACAATGGATAATTGATATGCATCTAGGCTCATTCCTATCTTAATTCGCCTGGTGTGAGTCTGGAGCCTTTGTAAACTTTATTGAGGTGTGAATTTAAAGTTGTTTTAAATGTATGCATGTGCCTGCGCATGCTCCTGGTCAAATAGGTTCCTGCACGGCGTGCAAGGGCGTCCCATGAGCAATGCAACCCTGCCGATACCCATAACTTGCGTATCTGTCGGTACCGAGTGCCGTTCCGATACCAGTGTGTAATTAAAAAATTATCTAGGACAGTGGTTCTCCAGGGACCCTCAGTGTTCCTTGAGGGGGTTCCAAATGGACCCATACAGGGTCTGTAACTCTGAAAGTGAACAAATGGAACCAAATGGACCCGGATCCATTTGTACACTCTCAGAGTTATGGGGGTCCTTGATATTAAATGATTTGAGAACCACGGATCTAGGAAATTCAGATCAAAATTCCATGAATAATTGTGCAGCAACAAGTTAGTAAACTAATAATGTAAATAGTACAGTAAGAGTATAAAACGGTGTTCACTCTCCATTCCGACATCTCACCACTCCGACTAGTGGCTTCCGCGTGCGGTTAGGGTTAGGGTTAGGGTTAGGTATATGGTTCGTCAACGTCGGAAAGGCGACATGTCGGAAAGGAGAAATGCACCCGTATAAAACAGTCATGCAACATCAACTGAAACATTCAAAAATATGACTGTAAATTAAATATCATGTGATAAACGACGTGGTATCGGAATGGCATAGACTGGCATACTGGCCGATACCGACACCATCATTTTAGGCAGTATCTGCAGCTTTTCAGTTAGCTGGTATCGGTATCGGAACAACTCTAGAACACAGTAACATACAACGGGGTCATCATCTCTATGTTCCCCGTGTTCTATGTTCCTCATACAAACAAATATTCCAAGGAGCTACATGTGGAATAAAATTAACAGTAACAAGGTACAGTATGAAGGTAAAAATAAGGTTAGAAGAAAGAAAGAAAGAAAGAAAGAAAGAAAGAAAGAAAGAAAGAAAGAAAGAAAAAAAGAAATAACATACGGAGTATTTAGAAGTATATTGTTGAGGGGATGCACAGATTTCTACTGGGAGGCTGTGAAACCAGCAGATAAAAGAAAAGTTCATAAAACATAAGAAAGAAATATAAAAAACATAAAAAATAAATTCCGTAGAAGGTGAATTCTCTGTCGCCCCTGCTTCACAATAGCATCAGTGTTCACACTGAATGTAACATGGTCAACAAAAATATTACCCAAGTATTTGTATAATGAGAACATTTTCACACTCATTGTGTATGATGCACTCTTTGGCTGCATCTGTTACGTCTAAATGCATAAGTTCCTTGGTTTAGACACGTTGAAGTCCTAGAAGGAAACCCCAGGAAAATAAAGTCAGAGAGAGTGTTCCTGTGGCCTGAACCTCAAAGAACAGACAGCAATGCTGTGTCATCAGAGAATTTGACCAGATAGCTGTTCTCTTGAGAGCTCAGTGTACAGTACATAATGAAAAGGACAAAATGACGGACACTTGTGGCGAGCCTGGCTGGGCTGTGTGTGGACATACAGTAGCTACAGAGTCTGAGAAACAGCCATTTACAGACTCTCTGCTCACTTCTGCCAGTCAAGAAAGTCACACATCCACATTACAAGCTGGTGAGGCAAATTGAATAACATCCTCTCTAAAGGTGTGGCTGCATTGTGTTGAATGCCTTTGATAAGTATGCAAACAAAAGTGTTTTTATAGGTGACTAAGTATGCAAACTTTTCAGCCCCTACACCTATATCTCTGCTTAGTAAACACATTGTAGTGGATCAAGTTTTCCAACCACAGTTAACAGAACAGTTTTTCTCAAAGTTTTCAATTATTTATGATGTTTGGGGTGACCCGTCTAAAATCATTAAGTTGCTTATGGTGTTCTTCTTGGTGATTTGATTACAGTTAAGTGGCATCTGTCTGGAAACTATGGTGAAAGACACTGCTGGTGATGGTCAGGAGGTAGAACGACCAGACGGTTCCTGGTTCAGCTCCTCTTGTTAAAATGTGTTGAGCAAGACACTGAACCGCAGCAAGAATCACTATACTATACCGGTAACCATTCACCGTTGGTAGGGGTATAGAAATTACGATTTAAAACTACTATAACATCTTTGTTTTGATCTTTTTTTAGCACGTGCTGTGGTCTTATTTAGACGATCTGGTTGAGTTTGCAAATGCAGAGCACAAACACAGGGCGCAAATCTCCACATTTATAGTTAGACGGTGCTTATCTAGGCGCTGAAGGTCGGTGCATGGTGCAAAGGGGTTATATTTAGACTCTGAATTAGTCATGGGTGTATGAAAAATGATTGATGTCTTTGAGGTAGGCTAATATATCACTTGTCACTTAAAGTGTAAACATGAATGTGTTGAAAATGGATTTTGATTGCAATCTGTGTGCGCACAGGACAGGTGCATCTTAATCCCAACTAGAAAAAGTGCTCCTCAAAACACAGGTCTCCGTCAGGTCAGGTAGGTTATTGTGGGCCACTGGGCCAGCAATGTTGGGAATGCGCCAATCCGGATGGAATATGAAAAATCGGACGGTGACGTCTTGATCACTTGACTATAAAGATAATGCGTACCGATTTGCGTGATGTTTGGACAAACTTTGTAGGAGTAATATAAAAATAAATTGTTTAGCAAAAATTGGCCTCCTGGTGGCGCTATAGTAGGGCCATGTTGAAAGGGCCTTCATGATTTGCAGCATTTTATTCAAAACAGGCCACTTCTGCAAACTTTAGATCAATCTTAGCCAATCAGGATGGAATAAGAAGAATCAAATAGATTCGTCTTGATCACATGACTATAGAGATCATGTGTACCGATTTGCGTGAAATTTGGATCAAATCTGAAGGAGTAATATCAAAAAATGTGTTTTACACAAGTCGGCCTACTGGTGGCGCTATAAAAGGTAGATGTGAAAAATACAGGGCAAAGGTTTGTCCTGGAAGTGCGCATACAAAGTTTTACACAGATCGGTACAGTTATAGGTAGAAACACAAATCGGCCTGTTATAGCACCACCATGAGGCTGATTTGAAAAATGTCAAGTGGTATTTCTTTCTCGGCATAGTGGGAATGTGTGTGTAACATTTCACGAAAATCGCACGCTGTGTTCATGATTTGAGGCATTTTATTCAAAATGGAGCAGTCCTGCAAACTTTGGAACCCAATCTTAGCCACTTAGGATGGCATATGAAAAATCTGAAAGACCTATTTTGTTTATTGACTATAGAGATACTGTGTGCAGATTCGCGTGATGTGGTTTAGACAAAATCTGTAGGAGTATTGTCATAAAATGTGTTTTGAAGAAATCGGCCTCCTGGTGGCGCTATAACAGGCCCATGTGAAACATTTGGGGCAGAGGTTCTGCTCTGGCATTCAGGGAGTGAGCGTGCACAGTTTGGCTGCGATCCAACCAACGGTGCCAGAGATTAGCTGTTCACAGACGGAAACACACACACACACACAAACACAAACACACACACATGGACGGACGGACGGACAGGGAGCAAAACATAGTCTCGGCCATGTCTTTCAGCCTGGCGGAGAAAATAATGTGCTATCTAAATAGTAGGGAAATATCTGTGCTGTCACTGCGCCGGTAGTTCCAGACCAACTAAAAGCTGGTATTAGCGCGAAGTGCACAGTCTGTGCGTAAGATAGTAGTGCGCATTGTTTGCCCATGGGTGCTAAATAGTCACAAGATCCTTTGTTGTTTAAACAACGTGGAAGCGGGGGATAAAAATGACATGTGATGTGCGTTAGTTGGAGGATAGCAATGATAATTGGAAGATAGGGCCCTCTGAAGGGCTAAACATAAAAACTATTATTATTATTATAGGGGAATGTGCTGGTTTGTGCACAGAGAGCAAAACAGCAGTGAATATCCCCGGGGAGAGATGGAGTCGTGCGGGGGGGTGGTGGGGCTGATGACACCACAGTGCTGCTTCACTAGACTAATGAGCCAGACCAAGTGGAAAAGCGGAATGCCAATGTGTGTAGGACTCAAACACCGCTGACCCCGGTCGTCTTTTTCAGCCAGGCCAGCAGCTCTACACAGTACCAGCTCCTCCTGCAGCCTGGCATATGTCTGTCACTACACAATACAATTCCCCCATGTTAAAGGGATAGTTCACCCAAAAAAATAGACTTGAATTCATGGATATTTTTTTTTGTTTTTGTCGCATTCTTAAGCCAATAATTTGATGACCAGCGGACCGGTAGGCACTGCAGCGGTTCCGGTAGGAGACACAAAGGAGACTCTTTTTGTCACCTACCGGAACCCCCTGTCCGTCATCAAATTATTGGCTTAGGAATGCGACAAAAACAAAAAAATATCCATGAATTCAAGTCTCCATGGGGTGACTAATCGATAGAAGAAAAGTAATTTTGGGGGTGAACTATCCCTTTAAGCCTGATGTATGATGGTGTCCCATGCCAAAAATAGCAGATCTACAAGCTCAAAAAGTGTTGCGTCGCGTAAATAAGGCATTCATTTACGCCGGTACACTTGGTGAAATGTTATCTGGGTTCATCTATGACTGCAGTGTGTTTAATATTCCAGGGAGAACACCATATTGTACTGCATGCATTGCATACAATACAATGTTCATCTTACTGTATATCCAGTGGTGGAAGAAGTACGCACATTTTGTACTTAAATAGAAGTACCAATACCGCAATGTGGAAATACTCTGTTACAAATAAAAGTCTGGTATTCAAAATGTACTCGAGTAAAAGTATTCGCATTAAAATATATTTAAGTATTGAAAGTAAAAGTACTCATTTTGCAGAATGTCCCATTTCACAGGGTTCCAAATGAATAAAAATGCTTTGAAAATAGCAGATCTACAAGCTCACAACGTGTCGCAAAGCAACGTGTTATGCATACTTACGCTATTTGAAAATAGCCGATCTGTTATTTTCAAATAGCGTAAGTATGCATAGGGCTGAAGTGGTTAATACATGTTTTGTAATAACAATCAAAATCTACAAAGTAACTAGTAACTAAAGTTGTTAAATAATTGTAGTGGAGTAAAAGTACACTATTTGTCGCTGAGATGTAGTGGAGTAGAAGTAAAAGTATTGAAAATTGGAAATACTCCATTAAAGTAAAAGTACCTCAAAATTGTACATAAGTACAGTACTTGAGTAAATGTTACTTTCCACCACTGCTTATATCCATCAACTGGACAGCCTACTCACCAATCATTTTCACTTAGCATGCTAATGTTATTATATGTTTTAAGTTTTACACTTTACCTTGATTCCATCCTGCCATAGATGTTCTCGCTGTAGACGCTCGGCCTCATTGGCTAACTTCTACATGTTAAATGGAAGAAAAGAGAAATTAAACATCTCATCACTAATCTCATAAGGAAAAGTGTCAGGGACGTGCACAGATAGACTCTAGGTGTTGCTTGAGCACCTGCCCTTTGCCCTCTTGACCAGAAGTGCCCTTTTTTCAGTTTACAGCAGGGGTCTTCAACAGGGGGTCCGGGACCCCTAGGGGGTCCTCAGAGTTACTACAGGGGGTCCGCCAAATCTTTGTGTGATATGATTTTTCTTTTTACCATAACCACTCGAAACCTAGCATCCCTTTTCTGAGGAGAACTTTAGCCAAAAATAGCAGATCTACAAGCCCACAACGCCTCGCACTGCGAGGCGTTGTGGGCTTGTAGATCGGCTATTTTTGGCAAAGAGTTATGTAGAGGGAAAAAAGAGCAGACCAAGTAAACAAAAAAAAGTATAATTTACTTGAGCACCTGCCCCTCAAAATGCCTGTGCACGCCACTGGTGTCATGGACATGGATACCAAATTAAGTTACTGATATTTTCCTGTGAATGTCTAAACCTTCTAATGTTCAATGAACATAAATATCTGTACATAATAATGTAAACACATTTAATGGATACAGCCAATGTTGTGTAGTGTAAAATGATGACATTCAAAGGAATTACAATAACAGTAAACTATAGTCTAATTATTGACTTCAAGCTGTATCATGAAGTCATTCTGGGGAATAATATTACTCACAAAATCAAAGCAGAAGTAAGGAGTCCTTATAATAATGACATTGCTAATGGATGTTTTATGGAAAAGGGAACTAAGCTAAAATATGAGTTGCCAATGGATTAATTTAGAAGAGGAAAACTTACATCGAGGGCTTTGCGCTTCTTAGCTAGAAGTCTCTCTATATCGGAGGCCACCTTCTCCACAATCTCCCGGGGTTGATTCCTCACCACGCTGAACTGTCGTCTTTTTTCATTGTATATCTGTAGATTGTTAGATGAAGAATATTATGAGTGAAATAAGCAGCAGCAGTAGGCTATATTGTAAAGTATCGTTTTCTATATTCTCCTGTGCTGCTGTCCATATGATAAGGTTGTCTAATAATTTAAGATCTTGCTTAGAAAGCAAAAACATTGCTGATTGTGTAATCGCCCATCGATTTTGTAAGCAATGACAAAAGAACGTCTAAAAATGTATGTATAGGGATTTGTTCAATCCTTACCCACAACATCAAACATCTACTTCCATAATCACTAAAGCATCACATCTGAGGTATTACATTTTTTTCCAAACAAAACTAAAGATTATTTCTAAGTGTAGCAGATACCCCTTAGTTTAATGTAATAGTGATTGATGTTTTACAGGGGTCAAAATACCACTTTCACAATTCAGTAATCTGTCAGAGCAGTTGGTGGACAAGCCAAAGAAAGCCACATAGAAAAACACTGCAAATGGGCCAGTTGGTGTATCAGTAATAATGCCTTCCCAGAGAATAAAGCAGCCGCAGCCCTAAAAGCTGCATGTGAAGAACTAAAGTATATTATAGTTAATTTAGACAGTTTTACATGCTTTCCAAATACATAGTTGATTTAGCACAGAGACGAGGTCCTACTGCAAAACAGATCACAAACACACCGTCCCAAAACAGCGAAAATCCTCAGCGTTCCATTCAGTTACATGTATACACTCTCCAGGCCTTGTAGACCAACAATCCACTAATGATGAATAGATAAACTAGAAAAAGTGCTCCTCGGAGCACAGGTCTCCGCCAGGTCAGGTACGTTATTCTGGCCTCCTGGTGGCGCTATAATAGGCCAATGCGAAAAGGGTGCCATTTATTCTTAGGTCTTTCACGGCAATCAGACACTGCATTCATGATTTCAGGCATTTTGTTCCAAAAATGTGTTTTGCTGAATTAGACCTGCTGGTGGCGCTATAACAGGCCAATGTGAAAAGGGTGGCATTTCTTCCTCTGCCTAGTGGGAATGTGCGTGTGAAATTTCACGGAAATCGCAAGCTGCATGCACAGTTTGAGGCTTTTTGTTCAAAACGGACCAATCCTGCAAACTTTGGAAGCCAACCATAGGCAATGAGGATGGAATATGGAAAATCGGACAGATCCGTGTTGATCACATGACTATAGAGATACTGTGTACCGATTTGCATGACGTTTGGATAAAATCTGTAGGAGTAATGTAAAAAAAAATGGGTTTTGCACAAATCGGTGTGTCACTTCAAAAGATCATTTAGATCTTTTGAAGTGAGGTAAGACAGGATTAATCAGGAACAGTACTGGCGGAGACCTGTGCTCCGAGGAGCACATTTTCTAGTTGGTAAATTAGATTCATTCTCCATATGAGAAGCTGTGGCCTACTGTTGTCCATTGTACACACAATACACACTTCGACTCAGGTGGCCCCTTAGAGTACCATTTTTACAATAACCGACTTCAATGAACACTGAGCCTTTGATTGTGCAGGCTGAGTCTACAGCATGGGAGGACTACAGCAGCATCTCTCCACCAGATCAAGCCCATTTCAGACACAGGCGGTACAATCCCTGTTGTATGATAATCTAACTCCAAAGAGTGTACAAATGGACAATTTTGGTTGTACACTTTGGGTTGTACAATCTTCAGAGTTAAATGAACACTAAGGATTTGACAGTGCAGGCATGCAGGGATTATTGGTAAATGAATGAAAAAGCAAGTCTCAAATCTAGGGTTTTACTGCCGGCTGCCAGGCCATCTGCTCCACTGTGCCACACAGAGTGGGCACGTGCCGAGACCACCAGCCACACCACGCCCACACACATCTAAACCCAACGCAACACAAAGACGCCCCCTACAGCTCATTTCAAGTTTGGACATCAGGACGCTTGTTCACACAACCTCGTATTGTGAAAAGATTACCCTTAATAAGACAGAATAGTGAAAAACATGAATTCTGGTAGATACAATTCATATTATGACATATATTTTCATATTATTTATTTTACATCTAAACGAGATGTTTGTGATAGTTACATGGCACAATCATGAAGTGTATGTGTGTGTGTGTGTGTGTGTGTGTGTGTGTGTGTGTGTGTGTGTGTGTGTGTGTGTGTGTGTGTGTGTGTGTGTGTGTGTGTGTGTGTGTGTGTGTGTGTGTGTGTGTGCGTGTGCGTGCACCTTTATTTTTGAAACATTTTATCAACTTTTGGAACACTGTTGTTGCATTACTGCTGCATCAGACAAGATTTTGTATGAAATAAACAACTTGTATCTATGAATGGGTTATGTATCTGCTATGAAACAATTACTGTTATTGACTGGATTTCATTTAAATTGTTATCAGCTCCACACCAAATACCATTAATAGAAATCAATTCTTCATCTGTACAAAGACCATTCTGCAAGAGGGCACGAGACAATTACAGCAAACTGATTAGAGTTGGTCAATATAGAAGCTATTAAAGAGGATTCATGCTGATCAAAGGGAAATAACATTATTAATGCATTTATTCTCCATGGCCCTGCAATGAGAACAATCAGATTAACCCATTCAAACCGGGAAAGCATCTCTGTGTCATTTGAGATTTTTGCGTTGGCCATTCAAAAATAGCAGATCTACAAGCTCTCACAGCTCACTGCGAGCTTGTACAGCTGCTACTTTTGAGCATTTTTTGAAAAATCTTGAAAGTGTGAGAACTACTGATTTAGAGGGCATTTGTAGAATCGGCCTCAGGTCTTAATGGGTTAAGGAAAAAACAACAACATAAAAGCGGAAGGAAGAGGAAGACTGCAGTTAATTTGATTTTCACACCAACCTTTTCTGTTTAAGGTATGTCTTAGTGTGACTTGTTGAAGCAGAACAATAACAAACATGACATATCCTGTAATAATAGGCATAAACAGAGTGCAACAGACTCACCCCCTTCAGCTGCTGGGCTCCACTGATGTGTTGAAAGACTCTGTCAATCTCCTGCTCAATACGCCTGGCCCAGTGCATTATCCTGTGGATGCACATTAGAGAAGCATACTCAGACAACAGTGTGGATTTAACCACTTAAACCCTATATGCTTCATTGACCGGTGTCCCCCAGGGGTCTGTATTTGGTCTCCCCTGCCCCTTTCTTACCTCCTACTGATAGTGCTACTTCCAAACAACACTGAAAATCACAATGTAGAGTCAATGCACATCGTTAGTGTTCGCGAGAACTGAGCCTGTGGTGCGTTGTCAGTTGATTAGTCAGCCTAGAAGCAATGATGCTCTAATGAGCACATAGTGTATGCACCTCCTTATCATGACTTTTAAATTGAATTTAAACAATAATGGAACAATTACTGTGAGCACCAAGCTGGGTTGATCTATCTGTTAAACAACTGCATCGGAGAAAGAAACATGTCATTTAGATCAGATTAGGTTTGATTAAATACTTTTCCTCTGGTCATTACATAAAAGACAATAAATACATCTAAATAAATAAGTCTCGCTAGACGAGATTGAAATCTCGAAATTGAAATCTCGTCTAGCGAGACTTCCGGTGGGGCGCCTTGAAGACAATCACGTTTCATAGTGTTCTGTCACTATGAACGTCAGATCTCACCAAAAAAACAACAAGAAAAAGCTATTAAAATAAGCGATCTAGCGGCAAGGCCCATAGGCGCGTGTTTTTAGCTGTGGCTAAATGCACTACAAGCTCTCAAAGCGTCACGATGCGATGCATGGAACATTCTGCACAATGAGTCATTTTACTTTTGGTACTTTAAGTATATTTTGATGCCAATACTTTTGTAGTTTTACTCAAGTAATTTTTGATTACCGGACTTTTACTTGTAACAGAGTATTTCTACACTGCAGTATTGATTTTTACTTAAGTAAAAAAAATGTACTTTTTCCACCACTGGCTACAAGGACAGCTGCCAACGTTGCTTGGGAAAAACCCTAGTGGTGGATATACAGTACTTAACAGGCACCATAAGCAAAACCTGACATTCAATCTTTGTGACTAGAGGCAATGTCACACAATCAATACTGTCACTGACACCATAACAAATGAAGAGAAACAAGTATTCACTGGCTTGA
>NC_139944.1:45496246-45596246 GCF_963454915.1 Gymnoscopelus microlampas
TATGACTTAACAGGGTTGTTACGTGACAACAGCCCACAGGAACTACACAGCCGTTTCAGCCAAGTGACTCAGTGCAGCTGAAGCACAATTGTGACGTTTTTAGAGAATAGAGCGCGAGTCAGGCATGCTTCACATCATCTGCCTATAAAGAGCCCATGGGACATCAGAAAACTATATCTCAGCAGCTACAGTGATGAAGCGGTTCAGCTCAGCTCCATACTTACGCGTCTACTCTGTTACCTGCCTGTATACCGACACACCCCAGGGACACGAGAGCGAGAGGCATCGCATGCTGTGACCCATATTCACTTACAGAGACGGGAGCGAGAGGTTGCGAGAGGGTGGAGCGGCAGGAAGTGAAGATGGAGTGAATGGAGCAAACAGTGGGAAAGGGGAGGGGAGGAGAGAGAGATCAAGAGAGAGAGAGAGAGGCAGGGAGAGGAAGAGGGAGAGGGAGGGAGGGATGGAAGAGGGCGTAGTAAAGGGAGGGAGATGGAGGATAAATCTTGACTGCTGCAGTATTAATTCTTAATTGGAGTAAGATGCTGTTCTTCAGTGTAGCGATTCTGCTTCATTTAGCGTACATGAAGAGACCCAGGGCACTGAGGGGCAGTTTAAAAACACTCAGAAAGCAGAAAGAGAAAAAAGAAACTGTGGAGATGAAGAGAAAGCTGCTATACCGCCTTACGCAATAACCCAATTCATCACAACACCTCTACACACACACACACACACACACACACACACACACACACACACACACACACACACACACACACACACACACACACACACACACACACACACACACACACACACACACACACACACACACACACACACACACACACCTTCCCTGATTTATAGACCTTCCTCTAATTGGTAAATAAACCTAGTAGGCCTATTTCCAGCTGTGATTGGCCAGAAATGCCTTGCTCTGTCCTAGAGTGTCCCACTGTGCCATCTGGCAAAGCCCCCCTCCTCCTCCTCCTCAGTGCAGCCGGATTGCAGCGCCTGGAGGTGGGGGCATATAATTATTGTAGTCTCAAGTCAAGAGCCAGCTGTACTTAACAGTGAAGGGTTAGGAGGGGTTAGGAACAGAGCACGGGATAATTAAAAATGACAAAAAGATCATTAATGTTACATGTCAGACTACGCCATAACGGACTAAAGTGTCACTGTACAGTACGTATGCTGCCTCCTCTGAATCCCGCAATGGTATGCCTCTTCCTCATTTAGAGAGCTTGTGAGGGATCTTAGCAGGTTTTAAAGGGAAGCAGAAAAAGGTTGTTTTGCACTGAACCTACACGCCTGTATGAAAACGCTCTCCCTCACCAAGAACTGAGAAAGATTAACACAGTAATCTCTGTTCAGTTTGTCAACAACTAACATTACTTATGATTTAAGAATGCCAGTGAGAGATCAGTGCAGGAAACTCATAAACCTGGCCTGCTTGCAAAGTACAATGTCACCTAACTTCACTGATGGTTCCTCAAAGTCAAAGAATCAGTTTAAAGACTTGGTTTTACATTATCTACACCATTGTGCAGTGCTTTCATTTCTACAAATAGAGTGATCGCAATATGATATTTTCTCAAATACAGACTAATTGAATATGCCACAAGATTTTACACCCTTTAAAAACAGTATCCCAATATTACAACAATTATTTAATTTCATACAGATTTGTGAGTGTGTGTGTGTGTGTGTGTGTGTGTGTGTGTGTGTGTGTGTGTGTGTGTGTGTGTGTGTGTGTGTGTGTGTGTGTGTGTGTGTGTGTGTGTGTGTGTGTGTGAGAGTGTGTGAGTGTGTGTGTGTGTGTGTGTGTGTGTGTGTGTGTGTGTGTGTGTGTGTGTGTGTGTGTGTGTGTGTGTGTGTGTGTGTGTGTGTGTGTGTGTGTGTGTGTGTGTGTGTGTGTGAGAGAGGGGGGGGGGTGTAACGTAGGCTATCATAACAACTGAAATAACAAAAACACTGTGTAGCCTGCAAATTATTTGTACCATTATGTCTATTGACAGCAGTGTCAAAACGCATTGAGACACTTCGCACCTCTATCAAATTACATAACGTAATAAGTAGCGTTAAAGTAACCAGTATTTTGATACAAGGGCTCCCATTTAAGTGAACCTGACTCAAGTTGACACTTTTTGCAACAATGTATTCATTCAGGGTGTCCATCCACTTACGTGTATTGCTGCGGAAACGTGAGTCCCTCTGCTCCAGGCCATGATGATGCACTGAACATCAAGATAATCTGGATAGATACCAAGCAGACGATGCTGCAAGACTGTGTGCCTATCGCCATTTTCCATTAAAAAAAATCTATAGTCACGGGGGTTTCAATGCGTGGATCAATGAAGCACTGATCTGTCCTCCTCGAAGACAATTAGTCCGTGTGTTTTTTGCGGGGCGGTTTTCAGTTTCTTAGCAGCGAGTCCATGGCGGTTTGTTCTCTTGTCATGTCGACATCATGTAAGCTGTGATCACTGCCGGTGGATCAACCATCATGGACCGTCGGTCGGAGGAGAGAGAGATGCACTAATGCAGCTGCTGCTGCCAAGACACTGCAGCCTAGCGCGCCCACACTGTACCTACCACTCTCTCTCTCTCTCTCTCTCTCTCTCTCTCTCATCAGCAGCGCTGGATGGATGATGCTCGCTCACGTTCTCTAGGCAACAGTAGAATGTAGCCTACCTACCAGGCTGCCTCGCGTCGTTTTTTTTGCCTTACCATTTTTTTAAAATAAGTAAATGCATAAATAAACTTTAAAAAGTGCTCCTCGGAGCACAGGTCTCCGCCAGGTCAGGTATAGGTTATTTGGGCCAGCAAATGTTCAGAATTCGCGATGGAATATGAAAAATTGGACAAATCCGTCTTGATCACTTGACTATAGAGATAATATGTACCAATGTGCGTGATGTTTGGACAAAATTTGTGGGGCTAATAAAAAAAAATGTTTTGCAAAAATCGTCCTCATGGTGGCGCTATAAAAGGCAGATGTGAAAAATGCAGGGCAAAGGTTTTTCCTTAGCCTCTAGGGAGTGTGCATACAAAGTTTTACACAGATGGGTGCAGTCATATGTAAAAACACGAATCAGCCTATTATAGCGCCACCATGAGGCTGATTTAAACATGTTCAAGTGGCATTTCTTCCTCGGCCCAGTGGAAATGTGCCTGCAAAATTTCACGAAAATCACATGCTGTGTTCATGATTTGAGGCATTTTGTTGACCAGACGACCACCCCTGGAAACTTTGGAAGCCAATCTTAGCCAATCAGGATGGAATATAGAGATACTGTGTGGCCTACCGATTTGTGTGATGTTTGGACCAAATCTGTAGGACTACTGTCAAATCTTTTTTTTTGCAAAACAGGCCCACGTGAAGAATTTGGGGCAGAGGTTCTGCTCTGGCATCCAGGGAGTGTGCACAGTTTCACGTCAATCGGGCCAATGGTGCCAATGGTGCCGGAGATTGTACATAGATTGCCACCTGGACGGACAGACATGGTGCAAAACAGTCTCAGCCAATGCCTTTCGGCCTGGCGGAGCTTGTGGTTTTATGCAGGGCAGGGGCAGATTAAAACTCAAGGAGGCCCCTGGGCCAGTTATCTCTGACGCCCCCCCCCCCCCCCCCCGACCACACGGTAGGCCTACTAGCAAGCAACTCTGTGCACGGTAGGCCTACCCAGATCAGGCAGTCAGGTGGGCAGTGCTGGCACACAAAAACACAACTGGAGTTGTGAGGCAGCATGTGTGGGTTAAGAAATCACCTGTAGACCTTTCATCATACAGGATTTACAGTTTTTACAGATTTACAGCAGGGATTATCAAACTTTCTTTTTTTATACCAAGACCCCCCATTTTATGGGGGGACAATGTTTGGCGACCCCACACTTGATTTATAGTGCAATTTCACATTTGAAATAAACCATATTTGAAAAATAAAGCATACATTGGGAGGCTAATTTCTTAGAAAAATGCAACATAGTTGAATGGCTAAGGGGAAAGTCTTTCTGTAAACAATGTTTAAATGTTAGCTGAGTGGGAAAATTACTCTGTTGTACTACTGTTAGGATAAATGCTGGTTGTTTTTGAATAATAGCCAATCTGAAGCAGTGTTAAATGTTAAAGATAAATACGCAACCATGTCTATAAAAACAAGCCCAAAAAAAGACTATAGGCCACACAAGCAGTTTAAGTTTAAACCATATACATCAGCTGTTGCCGATCTACAAGCTTGGTTGCGATGCGAGATTGTAGATCTGTAATAATCTTGAAATAGAAAGAAATTGAAGAAATTTGAAATATGTTTCAAAGATTTTAACAACTCAAATCTGGTGGTACCTGGCACAAAATGTTTTAAGATGAGGGTCCGAGGACTATTACATATTCATTTGTGGGTCCTTAACATGAAAATGTTTGAGAACCACTGGTTTAAACAACATTATAGGAAGCAAGCCCAAATAAGCAACTACACTTCAGAAATAAGCCTAAAAAAACGCAACTACCAATATTTACAAGCAACTTTACAGAAAAGCAAGCCCAAAGTCGCTTATAATAAGCAGTCATGGCAACACTGATCTGAAGCTGGTTTGGTAGGAGAGCTAACAGCTCTCCTACCAAACCAGCTTCAGATCAGTACATTCCTGTGCCTGGCTGGAGCCATTATCATCTCTGGCCGTTCCCATGGTTACCTCTATCCAGTGGAGGAAGAACTCCAATTTTCGACTTATATTAAGCAGCTAAACGTAGCATTACCACAGTGTAGAAATACTCTATGACGAGTAAAAGTCCTGTAATCAAAACTTTACTTACGTAAAAGTACAAAAGTAGCAAGTATAGCAAAAGTAAGAGTAGCCTATAGGCAACTTTTTACTCATTATGCAGGATGTCACTTCTTTTGAGAAATAGCAGATCTACAATCTCACAATGTGTCACGATGTGACTGACAACAAACATTCTCATCCATCATGGCATCCTCTGATTCAATTCATCCCTATTTACCAGATTTATATTTGCCATTGAGATGACAGATTCCATGCCTTACAGTAGTTGTTGACTCTGCTTTCTTCCATTGGGGCAGATAGTTGATTGGACCACTCTTAGACAGAGGAATAATAACACATTATTTCTGACGCAGTGTGTAATAAGGTTGCGGTTCATTAAAGCAGAGGTGATTCTGTATCCTCTGGTCTCAGCTGTATCAAAGTGTTGGTAGCCTATCATCTAGGCTCCAAAAATGGGAACACATTGTGTGTCTATATACAGCGTTTGTGTAAATCAGTGTACAGCACTGGTTCCCCCACAGGTCCTTGAGGGGGTTTCCAGGGGGTCCCTAGCAAAATGAGGAACAGATTAAACAAGTCCCATATTTTCATATTTTAAAATAGCCCCGCTATCTAAGCCCACAATGTTTTTGAAACATTTTGACAGGTGTGACAAATCTTCTCTTATGGGGGTCCCTGGCAACATATTTTCAAAAGGGGTCCATCCATGGCCAAATCTACAGCTGGCCAGGTCTACAGCAGCCCAACTGAAATGATAGCTGCACCTACTGCTGTTCCTTTGGGATTGAGGATGTACTTTCAGCTTTAGCCCTCCTCTCCCTGACAGCCCTGTGTGCTAATACCGCTGTCGTGTCCCAGGGAGAGAAGTCTAATTACCGACCGTCTTCCTTCTAATCCCCCATGGAGAGTCATACACTGTTAATTAGAACACAACTCCAAAGGGAATTGCCGATCAGACTGTCCTTTACCTCGTGTCAACAGCCTAACAAATCTGTGCTCCCTCTTCCATCAATGTGTCTTAATGTACATGATCCAATACCCATATACCTTCATACATTATGGCATATTCAACGTTTTCAGGCCAAGGACCCCCTAGCTGAGAGAGAGATGAAGCAGGGACCCCCTACTATATATTGTATAAAATTGTGTTTCAGATTAAAGTTTTTTTTACTTAGTCTGCTCTTTTTTCCCTCTACACCTATAGCCTCTTTGCCAAAAATAGCCGATCTACAAGCTCTCAACGCGTTGAGAGCTTGTAGATCTGCTATTTTCGGCTAATGTTCCCCTCAGAAAAGGAATTCTAGGGTTCAAGTGGTTAATGTAAAAAAACGAAATCCTCACACAAAGATTTGGCAGACCCCCTGTAGTAGCTCTGAGGACCCCCTAGGGGTCCCGGACCCCCTGTTGAAGACCCCATTATGGATTATTATCGTAACGCTTTGGGGCAAGCTGACCTATGGATGCTTGAACTGCCATTCATTTCAAGGTCAAGGTCGAGGGAGGCCATGGCCAAAATAGTAAAAGCTGGTGCTCTGTTCTTGTTTTACTGAGGTATTTATAAAAAATAATGTAACATATCATGTAAATATTATATAAATGTGATTTATAGAGTTCTCAGAAATCTCTAAGTACAACACATTTTAAAAGTACATGAATGAAAATAGAGTGCAAAGAAAAAGAAAAACAGGACAGTGGGATGGGAAGGTCGGTTCATAACATAACATGGTCCCGCACACGTCTTTTTAATTAATATTGTATTGTATTTCATTAGTAACACCTTGGCTTCATTTGAAATAAATAGCAGTTCAAAACAGTTCCAGTGGCCATTCTTGGAGAATGGTAAATTGATCAAATTGAATACATAGGACCACAATGGAAACAAGTCCCCAGGACTTTTTTCTGTTATCCTTTTAGCCTAAATGTCTGACTGTACCTCATGTTGTTTACATTTCTGACTAATCCAGTATTCAATCAATCAATACAAAGTCAATATGTGAGGGCTACTGCACGGTGGAGGACTGGGAAGTCAGATTACATACTACAAAAATGTATAAATCAACTTTCTTCTTTAATACTATATTACTTTCCATTATCAGCATTTGTCTAAATGTCAGAATAAAGGTACTTGGTTATTGTTTGATAAGCTGTTTACAACAAAATATCCAGTTGAGTTCACACACCACACACCAATTATAGAAAGCCATGTCCTGTATGCACAACATATTCCAAAACAGGAATGTGATCTGGAATGTGCATTGCTGTTATTATATAATACTGCACACACACACACACACACTAAGAAAAATACAGTACTAAGTATTAAGAAATTATTCAAATCTTTATTAAATAAAACTTGTCTCACGAAACATACAAATTCAAAAGTATACCGATTTACAAAGTGCCAATCAAAAGATTCCAGATTCAAACAAGTCTAAAACCGTTTTTTAACATGCTTATTTTTGTAATTTTTGTATTCCATTAGGACTGCTCATACTTAAACACACACACACACACACACACAACCTACAATGATGATATAATTATGTTGCTACAAAGCCACTACGGTATTGAGTAACAGAGCTACTGTAGCTGTGTCCTGAGTATTGCTAAATTAAGTGCTCAGAGGAATATTCAGTATGTTCTCATTCTTTGGTAATATAGGCAAGTTATTCAAGTTAATTCATCACTTCTTTATTAAAAATCTGTCAAAGCAAAGATTAGAGACAGGGCTTATCTAAGCCTCATTAGGAAGGGCTGGAACACTGGCCAGAGCTGGAATGAGTCTCTCATACACATCAATGCCCTTGATGAACACCTGCTCATTCAGGTATTCATTGTGATCGTGCAGTAGGATGGGTGTGCGGTTCATTGGTGAAAAGCCAATAGCAGGAATACCGACCTATTTTCAAGAAAAGCATCACCAAAGAAAACAACAGTCAGGTTGAAACATAGCGAACACGTATTCACAATAATTACTGATAACCATAACCTTTACTTGGCTTTCAGCGTAATTGTTTATCATAGTTTATAATTGGTATCCTATTCCTTATACTCACCGCTCTGATAAATCGACTATCTGTGGCTGCAGGAAATATCTCCTTTTCCAAATTAAGATTCCTGCAGAGCAGATGTTAGTGAGAGACTGTATTTGCCTCAAAAATCAAAAAGGTAAAAAAAAAACATACATTTAATGCTCAATCTAGTGGGCTTTGTACACAACGCTGCACACTCACATTTCCTTGCATGCAGTGCTGAAGGCATTCCACCAGGGGTCATGAAGGTCTGTGGAGGTCACATTCTGGTTCATGTGTTTCTACAAAGGAAGTGAATTTGTTTTAGAACCATCTGACACTTCAAAGCAAGAGAGCTTTTATTACATTTTAATTATTAATATATCTTTTATATGAAATACTGAGTGGAAGTTCACTGACCTGTGCAAACTCATAGGTAATCCCTTCTCCTGCTTCCTTGCACCACTGTTTGATCTGTTCTTCAAACTCCTGTCAGGGATTTAGAGGTTTTTGTTAAGTGGTAGCTTTGATCTTTGACCTGGAAAAGTAATATATAAGACATGCATACAGACAGTGGTAACTAAGTAACTAAGTACTTTTATTTTTATATTCTACTCCACTACATCTCAGAGGCAAATATTGTACTTTTACTCCACTACAATCATTTAAAAACTTTACCCACTTCAGCCCTATATGCCATTTGAAAATAGCCAGCTAATTTCAAAAGATTTGTATACATTTTGTACATTTGAAAACTTGTGAAATGGGACATTCTGCATAATGAATACTTTCTACTTTTGGTACTTTAAGTATATTTTGATGCCAACGCTTATGTACTTTTACTCAAGTAAATTTTGAGTTCCAGATTATTACTTGTAACAGAGTATTTCTACATTGCAGTATTGATACTTTTACTTAAGGAAAAAAATGTTTGAGTCCTTTTCCACCACTGCGTACAGACCTGAAGATTGACTGTGGGAGGTATTCTCAGGTCAAAGCTCACATCCATTTCAGCAGGGATGACATTGTAAGCAATCCCTCCTTTCACCATGGTCATGTTCACAGTGGTAACATCACCCAGGGTGAAACACTCACTGGTATTTAGCCTGCAATTCACAGACATTTTAGAGCAGTGTCATCATTACATAGCAATAAAATGAAAACATGACTTTCCAAATCAGTCAAAGGTCAAGATCACAATGCAAGATCAAACTTTAGTCCTATTCTCACACATGGATCATTTAGAACGACCATAAACATACCATTAAATGACCATAAACGGACATGGCATGGTGTAGCATCTCTAAATTAACTCAGCAGGGCAATAACCGCTGCACCAAAGTCACACAAGTCATGCACACAGACAAAAGACATTCACTGCCTTGCCTTTCTTCCAAAAAGCCTATTTCTCAATACCATGAACGCAAAGAACGGACTTGCGTTCTTACATGACATGGCAAACTTTCAGAAAACACCTCACAGG
Organism: Gymnoscopelus microlampas; assembly: GCF_963454915.1. NCBI lineage: Eukaryota > Metazoa > Chordata > Actinopteri > Myctophiformes > Myctophidae > Gymnoscopelus > Gymnoscopelus microlampas. Next base: position 45,505,528 of record NC_139944.1, read on the forward strand.
CTTGGTAATCGAGAATGAATGACCAGGACATGTGTTAACCACTTTAGCCCTATTTTCAGAATTGTCTAAATCTATCAAAAAAATCAAACATTTAAGACTAATTTAAAAAGACACTTCATACAGTAAATACAAGGCTTTCCATTATTGCTGTGAAAACTGAATGGTTTGGTGAAGTCCACAATAATATACATAATAATTATATATTATGTATATAATAATATACAAATATACAAAGCAAGTTTACTACGACTACTTTTGTTTTATTATTGCCATTTTTACTTTTTGTTTTCTTAAAGTGCAGGTGGCAGGTTATAGCATTATTAGAGTAATCCTGCATAAATCCAATATTCTGTTACCCCAGGCTTATTAAAACCCCCAGTGACAGTGCTCTTGTCCTGCAGGGACCAACCAGAAACAGCCCCATGACCCATTTAAAGAATAACCTTTGTGGAGTTTTGAATTGTTAGCACTACATTCTATAGCCCCAGAGAGCTGCTTTCTTACATAATATAATGTTTTGGCTCTGTGTTACCCTTTATGGTAACCGGAACAGTGGGCACCTCAGAACCTGAAACATTAGGGTGCACTAAGGAGATATCTACAACGATATCTATAAGCTCACAATGCGTCGCAACACGACCAACATACTCAAGAGTATAGGCTAAATAGCTTTACACTCTCTCAGCTGAGACACATGAGGCACATGTTGCAAACACTTTTATTCCACATGGGGGAAAAATAACATTCTCATGAATTCTGCAAACATTGCAACATTCAGCGTCATTGAGGTGCCTAGAGTTCTAGGGAACCCACTGTTCCTGCATCCCTTTTTGTGAAAATAATGAGTATACTACTGTAGCTACCAAACAACAGCAGATCATTAGGTCAACTGTTTTTAATGATAGAAGCTGCATTTTGCAGCCCCAACAAGTGGAATGTTTTTAATATATCTGGATTTGACATTAACTCTTATCTCACCTTTGTTTCTCCTTCTCTCTGAAGTCCAGGAAAGAGTTGATGATGCAGCGCTGTAAGAAGATAGACAGTCAAACAAACCCAGTCACTGTCAACATCCTTCTAAAGCCTCTCATAATCCTCCTAAATTATGCAAATTATAATCATAATAAAACACCCTCTAATGACATTTGGAATAACATTTTGAAACTCACCAGCTTCTCTGCAGCTGTGTTCTCCACAAACCTTGATCCATGGCCGGGACTGCCTGGACAATGGACTGTGATCCCTGCATGAAATATCTTACTTACTGTTGGCATCCCCATGAGTTTGAAACAGAGTAAACTACCGGTAGATTAAAAAAATGTAATAAATAACGGCATATATTGGGGAAGATGTAGTGCCCTCAAATGAGTAGCAATCAGGTGGTGTATTTGATACTCACACCAAGGGTTCCTCTCTCCATAGAACACTGTGAAGGCCTCACCGGGGTTGGCCAGACCTGATGTGAAACACACACACACACACACACACACATATTTATCAAAAGTAGCAGATCTGTAAACATCACCCCCCCCCCCCCCCCCCCCCACACACGTATAAAGGCTAACTCTGTTGGGAGAGAGACGGACTCTAGCACAACACAAAGATTGATGATGCAACCCAGGAGTATGTGGTCCAGCTCTTTGGCGTCCCCTAGCAAGTGGAACTCCATTGACCTACATCATGGCCCCAGAATCTTGTCAATGCACATACAGTATGTGCATTGAAAATCCACTATACATTCCTTAGTGGCTTGTTCCATCTTAATATGATAGTGACTGAGTCTCAGTAATTTCTCTGTTTTAAGTGGACCCCTCAACAATGCAACAATAAAACAAGTATCCATGTTGCTGCTGTTAATTCTGGGAAAAAACACGGTTAGGGTCTAAAGTTATTTATCTACCTTCATCAAGTGCAAAGCCAATGTTTAATTTCTGGAACTCAGGGAGCTTCACAAATGTTTCCATTCCTTTGTGACCTCCAACTTCTTCATCTGCGAAAATTAACAGCACAAAATGTGAATGAATGATTAACAACTGATAGCAAAGTGCAACAAGTACATTATTAAACAACAACATCTAAACGATTGAACCTTGAACAATTCCTTTGGTAAGTGTTTGCATATTTGGTGCATATATCATATATGGCATATATGGTCTTTAGAATTATGTCAGTAAAATAGAGGGTAAGAAAAGAAATGGTGTTCTTCCTAAATTGATAATTAGTAAATGGGATATAATAAGAATACATGTTCCTACCTGGGACAAACATCAAGTGCACGGTGCGCATGGGTTTCTTTCCCCCTGCTTTGAGTCTTCGGATGGCCTGGATATACCTATGATGGCAAGCAAATCACTTCAAACCATTGGCTCTCTCACAGTCATAGTGGGGGACATATGCAACTTTGAAAACAGGGGAATCACCACAGACAACGACATTGGTAACTCTTCCTTCCTTCGTGTGGAAAACAGCCAAAAACATGTTTTGTACACTGTGGACAAAAACTAATTGTTCACCATTTTGCCCACATGAAGTAAAGAGATTATAAATACGAAGCATAGTTATAAGCCACATATCCAAAGTTCCTTCTACTCACTGAATGGTAACAGACTTCATGTCCTGTGTTCCCCGAGCATAAATGTTCCCTTCTGCATCCTTGACAGCTGTGAAAGCATCGTACTTCCAATGTTCCTGTAGAGGAGATTATGGAAAGTTTTTGTTTCCGATTTTTTCAACAAAAGGTAATAACATTGTTCTGAAAGCCTCAACACAGACAGTCACTGTACCTGGTATACAGGTACCACATCTGTGTGGGAATTCAGCAAAATGGACTTCAGGGTAGGATTTGTCCCCTCCCATGTCATGATGGACACAACTCTGCGAGGGCAAACCTGCAAGGAGAGGGGACAAGTAGACAAGAGATACTAGAAACGGAGACAGTACAATAAATAGAGGAGAAAAAGCACTAAGATGGGAAAACTTGAAATGCTGAAGATAGCGGACATCAATAGAAAAGCTGTCACAAAATTGGCCAGGAAGGAAGGCACTGGAGCCAACTCAGACAATTAAAGCCTTATACATCTTCATCAGGTCATCATGACCTGAATTTGGCTGGAGGCACGGTGAAACCCCTTTGTTCTCAACATACAGTACATTTGTCTGTGTATCATTGAGAATCATAGCCTTGTGTTTGAACGTTATTAATCTCATAGTTTCATGAAGCGGTGCATGGAACAAGCATCGGTAAGTGGTAAAAAATGTATTTCGCTGTCCATTGCGACAAATGTTAACACTCCATGTTGTATACAATTTGCCAATATTTCTAAATATAAAATACTAATTATACGATGCACTGTATGTCTGAGTTTTAGATTAAAACGACTCAGCATTCAAATAAACTGTATAAAATGGGTCTTCAACAGGGGGTCCGGGACCCTAGGGGGTCCTCAGAGTTACAACAGGGGGTGCGCCAAATCGTTATGTGATGGGGAACATTAGCCGAAAATAGCAGATCTACAAGCTCACAACACTGCGAGGCGTTGTGAGTTTGTAGATCAGCTATTTTTGGAGATCCGGTGTATCGAGAAAAAGAGCAGACCAAGTAGAGCCAATGAAATCTATGAAAAAGTTTAATCGGCAACACCGTTTTAAACATAATGGGGGTCCCTGCTTCATCTCTGTCTCAGCTAATGGGTCCTTGGCTTGAAAAACATTGAAGACCCCTGCTCAATACTTAGCAAACTAATACTTATTTGACCAGGTTCAGCGCTGTATACAAAACATGTCATGTTGTGTGCTTGTAGATCTGCTATTTTCTGTGAATGTTCTAATTGATTCCCCCCCAAAATAGGGATGCCGGGGTTTAAGTGGTTAAAGAGACTATGCTAGTAAATGTATTTTTCTTAGAGAACAGCAAATTCCTTTCTGGCAAAGTATTGAATATCGACACTCTCTACGCTAGCCCTAGAATGTCTGTGATCTTGCATACATTTTATGTATTCCAAATACACAGCCATAGACCATATTCACACGGCAGCCATATTGCCATTAAGTCAATGAAATGCCACCCCAGTTGCCACCCCAGTTGCCACAGCAACGCAATGTTAAATTCCAAAATGGCCGCCGTGTGAATATGGACTATAGATCGGTCCCATCTGCATACGGTTAGCAGAGTGATCTGCTATGTTTGGGGCACACAATAGGCTCTATGCACAGCAGCCATAATGGACAAAAATTGGGCCCCTTCCTTACTTCCTTCACAGGTGTTACCAATGATTCTAATGAAGGCTCTGTTCCATTTAGTGTAGCACAGTGGTTCTCAAACTTTTAAATTTCAAGGACCCCCATAACTCTGAGTGTACAAATGGAACCAAATGGACCCGGGAGGGTCCATTTGGTTCCATTTGTACACTCTCAGAGTTACACCCCTTCAAGGAACCATGAGGGTCCCTGGACCACACTTTGAGACCCACTAGTGTTTCTAGTGGGCCAACATGCACAATATCAGCACCCTGCCTCTGTTTGACCAGAATGGAACAGAGCCTTCATTAGTATCATTGGTAACACCTGTGAAGGAAGTAAGACGAGGCCCAATTTCTCTCCAAAATGGCTGCTGTGCATAGAGCCTATAGACCATATTCACACAGTGGCCATATTGCCATTAAGTCAATGAAATGCCACCCCAGTTGCCACGGCAACGCAATGTTAAATTCCAAAATGTCCACCGTGTGAATATGGACTATAGGCAGGTGGTGTGATTCATTACCCCGCACCAATCACAACGCACCTGTCAATTGTGTGTGTGCCCCATTCGTTTGTGCTTCCCAAAGGAAGTTTAGATATATTCAGTCCTGCACTCATTCCGGGCCCCTCGCCCGGACAGTAAGTCGTCCGTGTGCAGCTAGTGGAAAAGTGTAGATATTTTACTAAACACACGTTTTCTGGGAGAACTTTCAAATGGATATGAAACTAGAGGATAATATCTGACTCCAAGTCTTAGGAATTAATCATTGGGTGAGTACAGACGCAGCGGGGAGCACTTTTATGCCGCGCAGATCACTCTGCTAACCGTATGCGGATGGGTCCGATCTATGGCTGTGTATTTGGAATACATGAAATGTACTGTATGTAAGATCACAGACATTCTAGGGCTATCTATCTCTACGCTTACTTACTTATAATCAAGCTAGGTACAGTACTACACACCTCAATTTTCTTCAGCGGCAGCTCAAGCTCTTCTGCTATTCTGTCCAGGAACCTAAGGGCAGCATCTGAAATTAAATGAATACAGAGCAATGTTTAAACATTAAACTTTAATAATCTTATGCTTGTCAGAATTCCACTGATATTGGTTGTGGCGATAGTATTACCACAACACAACAATGGTAAACTAAATCCATATTGTATGAATGTAATGCACAGAAAATAAGACCTCATCTCTATTTGGTCTTAGCCTTGGATCAAGACTATCATACATGTATTTTAATGACTTTGACATGTGCATATCATAGATATGAAAGCTAAAGTCAGACTCGATAGTCTTGATGCAAGGCTAATTGTGGTCTATTGGAACAGAGCTGACACACAAAGATGAATGATTGATAAGAAATAGACTTTGACAGATTACGTAACATGATGAAAACACAAAGCCTACCATAATCAGGGTCTGGGTGGACAGTCCTCAGACGGAGGTATTCTCTGAACAGACTCACAGAGGGGTCTTCTCCCACAGAGGAGGTCTGGCAGCCTGGACCACCTCCTGCTCCTGGACCATCTTTGTCAGGCAACATCCTTCAATCTGGACAGAAAGACATAAACATCTAAAGTTGATCAACATTATTCATACTTACAGTATGTGCATGACAGTGATATGCGATAAGTCTACTGTACATATCTTACTGTGCATATTTTTCTCTCTTTTTTTTCTTTTTTTTTTAAGTATAGATGATGTTTTGCATATCATTACATGTCTTTAAAGTCTCAATGAATTGAATACACAGGCCAGGACCACAATGGAAATAAGCCTCAATAAGAAAAAGAGGTTGCATCAGCAATGGGTTTTCTCAGTGGAGTGCTAGACCCAAAATCCAGTATACATATCAAAATATTCATTGGCACACACCAATAAGGTTTATTGGTGTGTGCCAATAAATTAAGTGGAAATGTGAGTATTTTGTCCTCCATTGATTTGAAATGTTGGATGTGCTATCTTTTTGGGATTTTTTTCAATTCCTACTTTTGAAATGGAAATAAGCCCTCAGGGCTTTTTGTGTTATCCTTTTAGCACCATGTATATAATCGTACCACTGTTAATACAGTAATCAATCAATCAGTCAGTTCCAGAATAACAGTCCCAATCTAACTGTAATTACCTATAACCAGGAAAGATACCGTTTTGTCCTTTCTGATATTATTGATACATTGACACACTTGTCTCAGTCCAGATTATAAATGTGGTGTCGATGAAAACTAGACATCTAATATCTTTGCTGACGTAAAGGTTGAGGTTCACCTTTTACCACCAGAGCTATGATAGCGAGTTAGCTGTAACTTCACATTATCTAGCAAACGCCTAAGACATCGGCTGCCGTTGCCCGTTAGTTTAGCAGCTTACAGTGAAGAGCAAGGTAAATACACCCTAGTCAGTTGTGCATTTTAATACAAGGTCAGGCTTATTATTCTGATGTAAAAGAAATCACCCACCGTAATGTTGTGAAGGCTTGTGTTGTTAGGAGGAACCTGCTGGTTAAACCCAGGTGTCAGCTGACCAAAGCTGCTGACTTCGCCACCAAGCTCTGTGCTTTAATGGAACTACCGCCCCCTAGCGCTCACTAACAGTGGTGGGGGGAAAAGTACTCACTCATTCTTTACTTAAAGTAAAAAAAAAACTGCTACAAGTAAAAGTCCAGAATTAAAAATGTACTTGAGTAACAGTAAAAAAGTATTGGTATCAAAAATGTACTTAAACCAAAAGTAGAAAGTACTCATTACGCAGAATGTTCCCATTTCACAAGTTTCCAATGTATCAATGTATAAAGATCTTTTAAAACTCTACAAAGTACCTAGCAATTAAAGTTTTCAAATACTGTAGAGGAGTAAAGAGTACATTTGACTCTCTGATGCAGTGGAGTAAAATTAAAAGTATAACAAATTGGAAATACTGTATGATGTGTGTGTGCATGTATGCATGCATGGGCAACCGATATCCCACTGAAAGACAATATTGGCATTTAGGCCATGCCACACAATATCTCATAGGAAGAGCATGAGTTGGTGTGAGACATGTTGAAATCACTGTCTTTGATGCTGCAGATGTCTGGTTTTAATCAACATACAACACTATAGCTGTATATATCTTTTTTTATTGTATGCAATGCATGTTATTCATATCTCATTTATACAGTAACTTTGTTTTTATACACGATTGTCCAAACAAAACTACTGCAAATATATTACATACAACTTTACATTTTAAATAAATAGCAGTTTATTTAATAATCTCAGCACGGACCATTGTCTTTTTATTTCTTATGAACATTCAGCAGGTAAATGATTCTATAGTTGATCGGCTTTCGTGAAGTCCAGTACAGGTCTGTCTTAGTGTCTTGAGCTGGAATGGTTACCAGATTATAATAAATATATAAATCCATTAGTCAAATGCAAAGTTAAAATGAGATGTGAAGCCGAAAACAATTTCCTGCTATGTTTGCATACTTTCAGCAGGCTATTTCACAGACAAAGATGGTAACAATGGAACAAAGACATTCCATGTTTAACATGCAAAGGGACACATGAAACACATTAAATAAATTACTAATACAAATCTGAAGCAACTAGTCCCAGAGCTAGTCCCATGTTCTTTTTTTTTCCTTACATATAACTGGAAATAAAAGGTGAACTTGACATTATGGATTATGGCCGACTACAATGTGCACCATAATCACGTTTACTAACATGTCGTTGCTGTCAGGCAGAAACCTTGTATCTCCGTGTTAAAACTTTGTGGGTTTTTTCCCCCCATAAATGAATGCCCTATTACAGTGTCACACAAAAATAGCTATCTACAGTACAAGCTCACAACGCTTTGTAGATCTGCTACTTTTGATAAATATATGTGTGTGTGTGTGTGTGTGTGTGTGTGTGTGTGTGTGTGTGTGTGTGTGTGTGTGTGTGTGTGTGTGTGTGTGAGAGAGAGAGATAGATCATGTGTGCACTTTGAGAGATTAATTGTATTTAGTGAGACCTTTACTGTACACAAATGCTTTATATAGTCCATATGCAAATATTCTCAATTATTTTATCAGACATCAAAGTTCCAAATTAATATTAGAAGAGGATGTGTGTGGATGTGGATGTGTGTGTGTGTGTGTGTGTGTGTGTGTGTGTGTGTGTGTGTGTGTGTGTGTGTGTGTGTGTGTGTGTGTGTGTGTGTGTGTGTGTGTGTGTGTGTGTGTGTTATGACTAAATAATAACTGCATTAGATCAATTGGAACAAATGTTATTTTTTCCATTTCGAGAAAAGTAACAGTTTTGGACATATGAGGTTTCCACGCCAAAGCGACGATGTGTATCATGTTATTGTCGTTCACCTGAAACTACACTTCATGTTAATGTTCTTTGTTCCAGGTGACAAGAATAATGTTCCTAAGTCTGTAACAATGTAACAATGAAATCGCATGAAACAGTTCCCCCTCCACGTTTCACTGCAATTTGCTAAGAAAGTCAAGTAGCCCTTGGTGAAACTCTCTGGGTTTGTCCATGTAGCATGCATGGCGCGCTCCGTCTAGCTTCAGAACCGAGTGATGTGGAATTTGCATGAGGTTCTTGTGGGACTGGGCGCCCAGATTTGTGTCCAGCGCGCCGAACACAATCAGAGTGGGAGTCTGCAATGGAAAGAGCAAGAAAGCAGAGAGACCACAATGTAAAGAGCTTTAAGACAAATGTGGGAAAAGTATGCACACACACACACAGACAGTACATGGCCTATCAGCATGCTTGAAATTGGTGAAAACTGTCCTGTATTTTGTTAACCCAGTTGAGCCTATTCACAAATTGTAGAAAATAACTACATCCAAGAGCTCACAACGTGATATAATGTGTGTTGTGAGCTTGTAGAGCCTACAATGACATGTCAAAAATAGGGACACCAGGTTGAAAGTGGTTAATTCTGTATAATTTAGTATTTAAGTGTTTGTGTTATGTAAGCACTTACAGTGGGAAAAAATGTCCCCCGCCGGAGGGGGCGAGCGTTCTGCTTTTTATTAGGTTTGTAATCAGCTCCTGTCTTTTCTCTATGAGCTCTGCCTTTGTTTATACAAAAGCATAAAGGTATATCCTTTCCTCACAGAACCAACATTATCAGGTACTCAGTTTTGAAATGAGGATAAAATGTACTCAATTTAGCCAACAATTATCTTGCAGAACTACTTTACATAAGTAACTTTACACTTTGTTCTTTGTACTCACTTTGTAGCATAGTTATTAATCAGTTAAACGTGAGTAAATACATAGCGGTATTATTATCTATTAGTTTGTTAGTTAGTTAGTTAGTTTTTTTACATTGGGGATGGATTGAAAAATAAATATTACACATTCGTGTTCCCTTTATGTATTTGTGTAAATCTGTACTAATTTATGTTCATATTTGTAAAACTATAATGTATAAGACATATGTACAGTATATGTTTATTTGATTTACAATCAAATAAACATGAACATTACATAGGCAAACCCATCACTCACCTGAATATTCTGATACTGCTGTGGAGTGTAACTTCGCGTTCCGACCGGAGCTATGGGAATAAATCCATGCAGCTGGACACTGTGCTTCATAAGGAAGGGTATGGAGTAGTGTCCACTCATAGAAGGGCTCAAAAGCACAGCTGTCCTAACGCCAAGCGCTTCCATGAACCTCCGGAGAAGATCCACCCGATTCTGATCCGTCTTCAAGGCATCCGAGTCAGGCGAGTTCCCGAATCCTCCAAGATAGAACAAGAATATTAGGAAAAGGGGAAGAAAAACGTATTGTAATGCCGTTTGCTACAGTGTTAGCATAATGTTATAGAGAAATTTGTACTACCATATCAGACATACTGTAAAATGTATTTTTCTTTGCTTTTGGAAGTTGACACTATGTTTATAATCTTTTCCAATCCTTCAACATTTCCAGGTGTTAAAGCAAAATGGGTATTGGGTAGATGTTGACATGTACAACGTATTAGTGAGATATCTTCTTTGACATACATTGCAGAGTCCATAAAATAATAAGTTACCATGGTAATGCTGTGAAGTAGTTACATTACAAGCTCTTAACACACTGTTGGACTGCAAATCATTAAAGAAGCTGAGTAATCTGATATATATTGGAGAGTTAATTCAGCTTTCAGCTGACCAGCTCAGTGGCCTTGTGGTTAGAGTGTCTGCCCTGACAATGGGAAGTCGGAGTTCAATATCCCGGCTGGTCATACCAAAGACTATTCAAAAAATTGCCTCCCTTCTTGGCACTCAGCATCAAGGGTTGGAAAGGGGTTAAGTCCCTGCGACTTACTAGCATCATGTCCAGGGGCTGTACATCAAGCCACCTCACGCTACAGAAACAGGAGATAGGCTCCTGCCCTATGTGCCACATGCCTCGGGAACCGTTGGTTTCAAAGGCTACTTACTTACAACTTCAGCTCTCTGAAGATCAAATAAAACCAATCACTATATCATATATTACTATTAATCTACTGTTTCGTCTAGCTTCTCATTTATTATACTCACATATGGCTACATATCACCTTATTATACTCACATATGGCTACATATCACCTTTGTATTATTGTTGTATTGTATTTCTATGTTGTTACCTTGTGGTATTGTGTGTAGATGTGAACATAAAGAGCAGCCAACCAAGTCAAGTCTAATAATTTATATGCACACACACATAAGAAATTGCTCAGCCAGTGTTGATATATGTTGAGATTGCATCTCTACCTGGCAGGTCCATCGCCAAGGCCTGGTATCCATTAGTTGCCAGTAATGCGAGTGTGCCTAGCTCTTCCCATGTTTTCGATGAGAAGGCCTGGCCGTGCAGAAGGACCACTTGCAGTCTGCAGAAAAATAAACAATGTTTTTTTCCCCCCACCAAACTTCCTAAAAGTAAGTGCTGTGTCCAAAATATCTCCCTATTGACTATATAGTGCACTATATAGTGATTATTATTATGCCATTTTGTAGAGGTGTTCAAAAGTATAGTGATAATTGTTATACCATAAATAGTGGACTCGTCTTATCCTACAATGAATGGTGAAAAGTAAGATACAACCGACAGTCACTAGCAAACCCTATCCATTATTGCACTTAAAGAAAAATGCAGACGTTTATCTGGCAAGAGAAAATGTGTTTTTTATTTTTGCGGATGAGTTCACTATATAGTCCCCCCCCCCAAGATAGAACTCCCTATATAGGGAGTACAGAGTAGTAAATGACTGAATGATTTCGGACACACAGCCTAGGGATTTGAATCCTCTGTGGTGCTACCAGCTTGGCCAGTTGGTCCAATGAATACAATTGCCTGTGTTCATGGGAGGGAAGATGGGCGGAGAGTAGTGGTGGATAATTGGGAAGACTAGCGGGTTCTTCCTCATGCCTTACATCGTCCTGATTATATACCTCACTGTCAGGTGAAAAGAAGCGGCTGGCGACTTAACTTGTATCGGAGGGGACACATGCTTGTCTACACCCTCCTCCCTAGCGAACCAACCAGTAGTGGTCGCGAGCGAGCCGAGCGACAACGGACTTAAGTACAAGGAAATTGGCAGAATTACTAAATTGGGAGAAAATGGGGACGATAACATTTTTTGGGAGAAAGAGAAACTCCAAAAAGTAGGTTTCACAACCAGTAGTAGCCTGACACACATTTATTTTTCCATAATAAAATAACAATAATAATCGAGACAATCTCCTCTAGCCATTGAGTCAGCTCACCTTGGCAATATTTGCCTACCAGCTCCATCAACAGGCAGAGCTTCTCTGAAGAACAGCGGGGGGTCTCCGGGTAGCTGCCCTGTGCGTACAGACACGTTTATGGTTGGTGGGGGAGGAGGTGACGCAGGAATCAACCCCAACCCTATTCTTTGAACGTCAAGAGAAGGCTCCATGCTGCCCTGACGGATGGACGGCAGTAGCAGGTACAGCAGAACGGTGGCCAACAACACCAGGCCCAAAACCACAAGGCGATTACGCAAGAAATTCATTTCAGCACAATGTATGATCTGCAAAGCAATGGTAGAGAAAAAAGTACATTGCTTGAAAGTGTATTAAATTCACTATAAGTAATCATGGCTGGAGATGTACGATACTATTTTTTCCTTCCCGATACCCATAACTTGCATATTGGTCGATACAGAGTATAGATCCGACAGACCAGTGTTTAATAAAATGTCTAGGACAGTGGGGTCCAGGGACTCTCAGGGTTCATTGAGAAGGTTATAAATGGACCTTTACAGGTCTGTAACTCTGGGAGTACAAATGGAACCAAATGGACCCGTAAGTTATGGGTGTCCTTGAAATTAAAAGGTTTGAGAACCACCGATCTAGGAATAAATACAAATTCAAAACAAGTTAAAATGCAGCAACAAGCTAGTAAAATAATAATGTAAGTAGTACAGTAAGAGTACAAAACAACCGTGCAACATCAACTGAAGCATACAACATATTACTGCAAATGAAACATCAATATATCATCATGTGACAAATTACGTGGTATAGGATCGGCATAGACTAGCATACTCGCCGATACCGATACAAGCATTTTGGGCAGTATCGGTAGCTACTGGTATGGGTATCGGAACAACTCTAATCATGGCCACACTGAAAAATAAAACACCTTGACTATTGTACTTAAATATTCTATCTTTGATCACAAGGATATTTAATATTAATTTGGAACTTTAAAATAAATAAGAATATTTGCATAGAGACTATATAAAGCATTGGTGTACAGTAGAGGTCTCACTAAATACAAATGTCTAAGTTACTCAGTATTAACAGCAAACATATGCTAAAGGTAGGGGGGATGCTATAGTTGGATGTGTATATATTATGTTCATGTGAATTGTCTGACTCTGGAATGTTCTTTCTTTGTAACATTGTAAGATTTGAGAAAACTCAAATGTTCTTTCATTGCAAGATTTGAGAAAATATATGTTTACACAAAACTAGTGGCCTGATGAACTTTAACAGCAGTGACCACTGCAAAAAAATATGAATCTAAACTTGATACATTTCAATGTTGTGGAGAACTAAAATCTTTTTTTCAGGTGAAAATAATCAACCAATGTAAATGAGCCAATTTATTTGAAATGAGTGACTAAATCTTGAAGGTAATTAATCTCTCAAAGTGCAAACATGATCTCACACACGCACGCACGCACGCGCACACACACACACACACACACACACACACACACACACACACACACACACACACACACACACACACACACACACACACACACACCCCTACACACACACACACACCCCTACATTTTGGTGCTAAATGCAGAGATCTAGGTGCCATAGCAGTATGTTCTGTCATACAAAGGATAGAACAGCAATAATAAAATGTAATGTTACTGTGGCAGTAGCCCTAGCATATAATGGGTTGCTACACTATTTTGTATTAGTCCTTCTCTATAGTGAGCAGATTTGGGAGTAAACCGATTTCTGAATGCACCTACTGGACGTTAAACAGAATGGATGTAGACTAGAGGAAAGGAAAGAGGACCATCCTCAGTTACAGTAGAGATGCAGTAACCTGAGGCGATGGATGGAGGAGCGTGTAACCTGGTACTGTGTTTATTCCCACCACGTATTCTCTGCCAAACTACACGGTACGCCACAGAACGAGGTAAAAAAAACTGATAACAACAGAACAGTCAGTCGATGAAAGATGACACATTTAGAGAAAACATACCAAGACGGGTTGGATTAACGTTAAACAGCTTATTCAGTGACAGAAGGGCTCCATCTGCATCATCATCATTATGTCTTCTTCTCACTCGCTTGCTAACGTTTAGTTGCTTATTATTCTGAACAGTGGAAATCCGAGTCGCTACTAAATGATCGATTTAAGCAGCAGGGCTTCAATCGAGACAACGTTGGTCGTGGCTGTTGAGATGAGTAAGTAGCCTCTGTGAATAAGAGCGCTTTTAGCAGCAGTGTTTACAGTTTGATGCTAACAACATCCTCAGGACACGAACCGAACAGCTTTCCAAGATGCTCTGCCTGCGTCAGTGTTGCCACATTTTGCGAGAGAAATAAGCAACCAGGTCTATGAAAACAAGCCCAGTAGAAGAAGCGACTTGAGCACTTTAAACCTGATTTATGTCAGTTGAGAGAAAGTGTTTCAAAGTGTCCAATAATACCAATATAACCATAATAGCACTCCACAACCATAATACACTCTCAAGTCTTTTTCCATTGTTGGCATACCTTAGACTTTCTCATCAACATACAGAACCACAACTATTAAAGTAGACAAACAAGAAACTAGTTTAGCTTGTAGAACTTAATCTCTTCCTGTCCTCAAGTATGGCCCTTTAAGATGGAAGCACTGTCTGTATACTGATAAGACCCAATTATTGAAATCCCCAAAATGGAAAATAGGTGAACCATGTTCACATTTGGACCAACCACATTTGTATGCCAGTCTCCAGGTTTTCTAAAACATAGCTAACCACTTTAACCCTGACATCCCACTTTTGGGCATGTCATAATAGATAGAAATAGAAATAGAAATTTGCTCATCTACAAGCTTCACAACATATGCTGTGTGATGTGTTGGGAGCTTGTAGATCGGCTTTCCCCCTAAATAATTTCGGTTTTATTTATTTGATTTTTGAAGTGGCTCGCTTAGATACTTTACAAAAAAATCATAAAGGGGGCGTCAACATGTGTCACTTCTCACTCAATCTGGGAACCCAGACCTAACTGAAAATGAAAAAAAAAAACTTCTCACTTGGTAGTGGGGGGGGGGGGGCATTGTTGACTGCAGAGAGGGTACATAAACAGCTTGTAAACAGTGACTCGACCTTGTTCTATTTTTTGTATACGCACAGTAACAATGGTGACTGGTGAGGCTCAGTTCTTAAGTGCCATAGTAGGGCGAGCAATGCGGTAGATAAACGAGTACAATTTTTCAGATTTCCAGCATGGAAGCGACATAACGGAGCTCAAATGGACGAGTTAACCAAGAGACGTAGGATGGCTTGGATCGCAGCTGTACGACGCAAAGACTTTACGTTCAACAATCTACCCGAGTACAGCCGTGTTTGTTCACGGCATTTTCACAAAGGTAAATTATTACCAAAGACATGAAACTGCTATTTTGTCTCTGCTAACTAAAAGTAACTAGGTAATGCAACTAGACTCGGGTAGCCTAGTCCTGGTCCAGAGCGTTAGTGACTTCATTTCCTCTCTAACGCTCTCCCAGGCGCGCTGCGCTCTGCTCATAGACCGAAAAGCAAGCAACTTTACAGGAAAACAAGCCCAAAGTCGCTTATAATAAGCGGACATGGCAACACTGGCGTCCGTGCTGCGATTGGCTTATCAGCGTGCACCCTGTACAATCCTCCGGACACGAAACAGTCTGCATATGCAACGTTCCGTGTATCCTTTAAAAAAAACACCCACGATAAATAGTGATTGCATTTTTATTATTATCGAATAGTCACACCAAAACATGTGAAGTCTGTCTGTATAATAGTGCGTAGCAAACAAATCTAAAGGGGGCGTCAACATGTGTGTCACGTGGTAACTGTGGCCATGTTTTGGGTCAGAGAGTACATAAATGACGCGACTCTTCTATTTCTACACAATCATTATCATTGGACGTGGATCACGGGGTTTGTGACGGAGCGTGTAAACAGTGGCTCTTCGTGTGCTATTACATACTTTTTGACTCACAATGGTACATACTTGCTCAGTTAATAAGTGCCATAGCAGGTCGGGTCGAGATATAGACCCTGGCAACTACCGCCCTATTTCTATTCTTAGCTCCATCTCGAAAGTCATGGAAAAAATAGTCT
Organism: Gymnoscopelus microlampas; assembly: GCF_963454915.1. Classification (NCBI taxonomy): domain Eukaryota; kingdom Metazoa; phylum Chordata; class Actinopteri; order Myctophiformes; family Myctophidae; genus Gymnoscopelus; species Gymnoscopelus microlampas. Next base: position 45,521,595 of record NC_139944.1, read on the forward strand.
ATGAACAGGTTGATAAGTACCTTGCCGAAAAAAATCTAATTTACGAATTCCAATCTGGTTTCAGAACAAACCACTCCACTGACACATGCCTTCTCTATTTGAACGACTCTATCAAACAAGATGTCGACAAGGGCAAATATTGCGGCATGGTCATGTTGGACCTCCAGAAGGCTTTTGACACCGTTAATCACCCAATTATGATCAATAAGCTCAAAGCAATAGGCTTTGATGACACGTCGGTGAACTGGATGAGATCCTACCTGGAGGGGAGGGAGCAAGTGGTGGAAGTAAACGGCACCCAGTCCCCTCCTCTCCCAGTGACTTGTGGTGTTCCTCAAGGAAGCATACTAGGACCACTACTGTTCCTGATATATGTGAATGATATGTCCTCAGTTTGCGACTGCAAACTGTTCCTGTTCGCAGATGACTCGGCTCTGCTGGTCTCGGACAGGGACAGGCTGCAGGTTGAGAAAACTCTCAGCACTGAACTCAACAAGATCTGCATCTGGCTCTCCGACAACAAACTCTCATTACACCTGGGTAAAACTGAATCCATCCTCTTTGGGTCCAACCCTAACCTTAGAAAGGCTGAGAGTTTCACGATCAAAGTGGGTGAAAATGTTATCACAAGAAAGGAGGAAATTACCTACCTGGGTTCCATCTTGGAGGCAAACCTCTCAGGTGACAAAAACGCTGAAAAGACGATCAAAAAGGTCCACAAAATAACACGGAGGATGTGGAGGCTTGTTCGTAAAGTCAGTAAGAATACTCTGAAGATTCTTATAGGGGCCCTCATACAAGGTCATTATGATTATGCATGCACTTCATGGTATCACAACACCTCCAAGGCCCTAAAAACAAGGCTCCAAACATCCCAAAACAAACTTGTAAGGCTACTTCTTGGCCTCAATTACAAAACCCATCTAACCCCTGATCATTTTGCTAGGCTTGGATGGCTTAGGGTTGAGGACAGAGTACAGCAACTTGCTATGGGCCTGGTCTTCAAGATACACCACAACATTGGGATCCCCCTGTATTTGTCAAAATACTTCCAAAATGTTAATCAAGTCCATGATCATAACACCAGAGGCAGCTCCACAAACCATGTTCAACCCAGATTTGGCACAACAAAGGGAATGAACTCTTTCTCATGCTATTCATCTAAAATGTGGAATGCCCTACCAAAAGGAGTAAAGGAGTGCAAAACCCTACTCACTTTCAAAAATGCCCTAAAGATACACCTTCAGGAGGCTGCAATTCAAAAATGGCCCCTGTCCAAGTCCTAACCTACCCCATGTCCTAACCTAACCCCCCCCCCCCCCCTCTCTTTCTTTTTTGTACATATTTTTCACCCTTCATACCAGTAACCTGTAAACTGATTGTATGACATTCTGTATAGTAGTGTGTATATCTGTCCGTCTCTTATATGTCAACATGATTTGTGTGCATGGGGATCTCATCTTAAACAAGCTACGTGCTTAACTGAGCTATCCAGTTTAGTAGACCTTGTATTGCGAATTTGTACTTCCATGTACTGTTATGTACTGTCATGTACTGTTCTCATGTCTTACTAAATAAAGTACATCAATCAATAGGAGTTGCATTTTTCACCTTTCCAGCATGGAGGCAACATCACGGACCTCAAATGGACGAGTTAACAAAGAGACGTCGGATGGCTTGGATCTCAGCTGTAGGGCGCAAAGAATTAACATTCAGCAAACTGTCCAAGTACAGCCGTGTTTGTTCAAAGCATTTTCACAAAGGTAAATTATTACCAAAAACATGAAACTGTTATTTTGTCTCTGCTGACTAAAAGTAACGAGGTACTGCAACTAGACTAAGGTAGCCCAGCTGTGTTGCTCCACATGAACTTAGTTCAACTTACACAACAATCTGTGCAGAGATATGACTATAGTTTGTTAAGTTTTTTGATTTTATTTATTGAATACTTTATTAGCCGTTTGCAGAAAAAAAATAAAAGGAAAGTACAGTTCAATACAAGGTCAGCCAAGAGAATATAAAACCCAAGAAAGCCAACGTCTTGTTTCCGTTGTACTCAAGGTTCTTGACCAACAGGTTTTCGTGCAACGACTACAGCATACAGATGCAATGCAGAACAGCTTCTCTAGAAACGACACTTTACAAGTGAAATGCAATTTACAAATGAAACACAATTTGCACGTGAAGGCAGACAGGGTAACGATGCCCCATTTTCAGTCATTGGTTATTCAAACACAGTGAGTCAGGTAGGCAGGCTGTTTGTAAATGTTGAGCAGCTAACAGCCTGAGCTACAATGTGGAGATGACCACGTTACCTATCTCTAAAAAAAAACAACCCAATCTACAAGAATTCGCTATGGACGCTATTGAATGTATAATCGCTTATTCCTTCATAAAGATACTGCATCATCAGGTGTAGTCGTGTAATTGGTGGTAGCAGTACGAAATCATCATCTGTCCATTCTGTGTGTTCATACGGGTCGAGAACATCAATGTCCGCAATTTTACTGAGGTAACGCTGTTTTTCCTCATTGTTGTGCTTGTCCTTGTATGGTATGTTGAGCGCAAGGTTCTTTCTATCCATAACGTTCACTATGTAGTCGGCAAAAAAGTTAATGTTTACAAACGCAGACCACCATCATCCATCGCCACTTTCTAGTCTTAAGCGCGTCTCTATGTACTCTCTGACCTCTATCATGGCTGCAGCACCAAAAGGGGGCGTGGCGACTCCCATGGTGACAACACTTTGCCATGCACTTCTACAGAGGGAGAGGTTCCAAATGGGGCTATAATGCAACTAGACTAGGGTAGCTCAGTCGTGTTGCTCCACATGAACTTAGTTCAACTTTTTTTTCAGTAGTTCAACTTACCGGTATACAACAATCTGTGCAGAACTATGACCCATAGTTTGTTAAGTTGCATAACTAATTAGCAATGTTGTTTTTTTCTCCAGGCAAACCAGCCATGGAAATGTCAGAGTTCGATCCTGACTGGGCACCTTCATTACACCTGGGGCACACACAAGTGAAGGCATCATCGATTGACAACCTTGGCCGGCTTGACCGGAGGAAACGGAGGAATAAGATACAGCAAGCTGCTGTACTGAGCAACACTGGCCCCGCAACAGCTCCAGATGTGGAGGTGTACGTCAAAGAGGAGGTGGTTGTCAAAGAGGAGGTGGATGATGAAGCGGCACTGGGGCAGCAGGTGGATGCTGCTCCCCTGCCATGTGTTGTGGCCCCGTTCTGTGCTGAAATTAACCGCTTGTTGGAGGAGAACAGGACACTGAAGGAAAAACGTATGTGTGTTTACCTACCATTGTACGAATGACGGTTTTCTTGTTTACACTGTAAATCTGCAGTTTGTGCACCCACCCAGATGTAAAATAAATGTGGGCCAGGAGAGATTTTTCGCTATGGAAGCAATTAAATGTATAATAGCTATTTACTTCAATAAGGTACTGCATCAGGTGTGGTCGTGTAAGTGTTGGTAGCAGATCAAAATCATCTTCTGTCCATTCTGTGTGTTCATACGGGTCGAGTCCGTCAATGTCCCCGATTTCGCTGTTTTTCCTCATTGTTCAGCTTGTCCTTGTACGGTATGTTGAGACAGAGATTATTTCTCTCCATCCCGTTTTCCGTTCACTATGTAGTCGCCAAAGCTAATTTTATTATCGGCGTGCCATATATACCAGCTAGAGAGCGATGGAGAAAAGCTTAACTTTTGTTCTAGTGAGTTTCATTGATGTATTCCTTTCCTCTCTCTCATTTGGCAGTGGCAAACCAAGTTCAGAGTATAAAAACAGAGGACTCAGAGGAAATGGTCACAGAACATCATGATGGTAAGTTCATATTTTGGGGATTTTCTGTAGTTTGGTACAGGAAGATGGAGATGTTTTATTGTAATGGTACAAGAAGAGAGCATGCAGTATTCATTAATTACAGTTCTATGATTATTTTGATATATTAAAAAAATCAGGACTTTTATGTGAGGATGATTTATCAGTTATATGCATTTCTTGTTTTAGATTCTGCAACACTGGAACTTCAGTTTTTTCCTTGTGACAAATGTGAGGCATCATTCACCGACAATCAAGAGCTGAAAGAGCATGACAGAGATGTCCACAGATGTGTTAAAGGGAGGAGACGAGAGCAAAAGGCCACGGTGCACTGATGAGGACTACAAACCTGTAATGACTAAATACAAAAAGAGGCAACACTAATTCACGGGAAAAGGGAAAGTACCAGGCTGAAATTAAAACACAAGAAGTCAGTGACTAAATAATACATAGAAGATAACTGGGCTGAAGTCAAAGGGTCTCAGTTGTGTTGTATGGACGTCACAGACGGGCAGAAGGAGCTGCAAGGCTTCCAGGCTTCTCCTTCGGTGACACATAGCATGCTTGCACCTATTGAGCAACATAGGAGGACCAAACAGAAGACTCAAAAACAACAGAAGGATCAAACTGACTGCTCTCAGAGTCCGAATGGAAATACAGATTCTGAAGAACTGACTAAAAAGGGGAAACACGAGTGCACCAATTTGATGGACGAGAACAAAGATGTAACAGAATTTGAAAAGCAGACTTAGAATACTTCAAGATGTTGTGAATTTGACAGCTGTTTTGACAACAGAGATGCATTCCAAAAGCACCTGTTCTTTCACTTGTGTAAACATTAAAGGACATCCATAGCTTCAGATAGAGAGACCATGGAAGGAGATGGGTTCTATTGTCAGCTGTGTATTGGAACACTGGCTGATGGACAAGACTTTGAGACACATGTTAAGAATGTACATCCTGTAGAATACAGTAAAGTCATAGAGCAGTGAAGGCCGGTCGCAGAAATGGACTGGACTCACAAGCTAACAGAGTCAGCGAGGCATTGCTGAGAGATTGAAAAACATGGCACAAAGAAGGCAACGAGGATGCACGTTACCAAGAGAGGCATGTGAAAATGCCAGGCTGTACCACTGAAGTGTGTAACAAAGACTTTGGCCTTAGGCACGACTTGGAGCACCACTATTACATCCATTCTGAGTTCAAAGGATCCTTTACATGTCTAGAATGTGGTTTGAAGTTCAGGACCCCAAGTTCATTAGAGTGCCGTAAACAAAAAGTGTGCCACAGTATTTGTTGAAAGAGCAACTGCTAAAGCAGTGGAAAAAGCACACACACAGGTCCAGGTCTAGAGGGTTTCTCCTGCCAGCAGTGCAGCAAAACATTCTCATATTTTAGCGGTCTGCAACGTCACATACGGATTCATTCCAGCCTACATAGCTGCACACAGTGCGGCAAGATGTTTGGGAGATGTGAGCATTTAAGACTACATGACGTCATTCACACACATTATAAACCTCACCTGTGTGATCGCTGTGGGGCTATGTTTTCCCAACGCGCATCCCTCATGTTACACATTGAAACAACCCACGTGTCAGCTGTTTTAGTTTGTTCAGTATGTGGAAAACATTTAAAGTATTTGAGAATACATAACATTCACCAAGTTAACACGTTTTTTTTTCAATGCAAGGACTGTGGGAAGAGTTTTACCAGGAAGCATGATGTTAGCGTCACTCTGACAGACATTGCACTGCTGCTGATAGCAAGACTCATAGCAAGAGACGGAAAGCGATTGACAACGCTTTCCAGTGTGTACGGTCTGTGGGAAGAGTTTTAAGCATCACTCTGACATGTCAATGTACCAACGTGGGCAAAACCACTTACATTGAGTCCACAGTTGTATAACATACCATACCACACCTTTTGGGACTAAATGATTCTTTAGATACTGTGTTAAGCTTGTAAAGCATTTAAATTCTTAAAGTCAAGCTTGTTAAGCATTTAAATTCAACTTTGTATGTGTCCTGTGTTTTTTTTGTACTGTTATTCTGCTGTCATGTTTTAATTATGACCTGCCAAAGGGACTGCAGATGATTATCTATGATCTGATACAGTAAATCAAATGCTAACATTTGTTTAACATTGGAACTTACAAATAAAATCAGAAAAAGTAAAATGTACACATTTAGCAGTTTAATTTAAATTCAGTATTCTATTCATACTGTATGTATTATATTAAATAGTTTATATTAAATAGTTCCTCCTCTTGATAATCTTTGACTGCAACATTCCATACACACCAGGGGATGTTTTTAGGAAGAAGAGTGGAAGAGTTCCCATTTATAACAAGGTTACCCATATTATCAAATTATGACTTGAAATCAGCCACCTGTGTACCAGAAGACATGACAGCTCAGCCAAAATAAATTCAGGTTTGTATTTTATTGAAATTCAAATCCCCAAATGTAGAAAAATAATAAACTTTCTTTGATACAAGACCATAGAATTTTAAGTATTTGGCATCAAGACAAACCAATGAGTAAAAGATATTAAGTTTAAGAATCATTCAAGATGCTCTGCTAGACTCATACAAGGTTGTTGCTGGTGTGAAACAATAGCACTGTAAAAGGCAAAATGCAGTAGAAAAACTAACCACCCAAGAAGAATTACGGCTAATTAATTTGTCATTATCACGTACCGAGTTGAAAACATATTTTCAGTAAGCAACACAATTGTACGAAAGTATTATTTAGGCTTTAATTGGGATGGCAACTCTTGACATTTATACTGGAATATGTTAAGAAAGTTCACCAAAGGTGCATTTGAACCACTAGATGGAGCAACCTTTTCACACAAACAAATGCAAAATTGGTCGTCTGTGCAATTATAAAATGACTGTACTGAACAATACTGACGACTGTCACCATATAATGAAGCAGAGTGAGGTTAAGTGTTTTAAAATGTACGATATTTTTTGGCTGCAATAAACACGAAATGAAGGTGAAAATATATCATGAAATAATCACTGAGTTAAATGCATATGATACTTTCCCAAGAAACATTCTGTACCTACGGTAAACTCAAACTATCAACCCTAATATCTGGCATTAATATAAAATTATCACCAAACAGCTCAAATGTATTTTTAAGTGGCAGACTTAATGTCCAAGGCCAATTTCCCCAGGGACAACCAGTCATCTTGAATACAATTGCGGTTTTATCTTTGGACTTTTCTGTATCTTTGGTCAGATTTAGAGGTATATCAAAGGATAAGCATGATAATTCAAAGCAAGTCCAAGAGAAATGGACATGCTAGCCATGAAAATGTTAGTCCCCTAGTTAGTTAAAGGACGACTTCACCACTTTTCAACATATCTTCATATAATAGGTCCTCACTAATGCTCATGATAAAATGGTACAATTTTTTCCTAATCAGTCTGTGTCTCAGAGGAGGGCTGTAGACAGTTCAGAAACCCGTCTACCAGTGACATCATCGATGGGGAATCCAAGCTAATAGAAACTGCAGGCTTTGTATTCCTGGAAAGTTGCAATGCAATAATAGATCCCATTGTTCTCGCCTTAATAAAAATCTGAATAAAAAATGTAATCTTTTTGGAGAAAAAAAATCCTGCCTAACGTTGATGTCACTGGTAGACGGGTTTCCGGACTGTCCACAGCCCTCCTATGAGACACAGACCAAGTAGAAAAATATTGTATCATTTTATCATGAGCATTAGTGATGACCTATTATATGAAGATATGTTGAAAAGTGGTGAAGTCGTCCTTTCAGGAAGAATTTGGGGGGGTTACTTTGTTATTCAGTTTTTCCCTATGCAATTTTATATTAAAGTACATTACAGAGATTGTTGAAATAGCAACAGATAAAACATCCCCTTCATACTATGGCACTAAGTAGGGGACAAGGCCACAGGGGTATTAGATCTCTAAGAAGAAGACACATTTCTTTGGACATATTCACAGTGAGACAACAGTAAGCAGTTGCATTCTACAGTAGCACAAGGCTTTCAGGGTGAACAAAACTTAATTTAAAAGAGGGACAAAGCAATAATAAAAAATAAAAATAATAAAAGAATGGCATTAATGCAACATGATTGAAGTAGATAAAGCCTGATGCACACAGGCTCAGGCATTCATTAAAGGGAGTTCACCCCCAAAATGACTTTTTTTTCTATCTATTAGTCACCCCATGGAGACTTGAATTCATGGCTATTTTTTTTGTCGCATTCCTAAGCAAATAATTTGATGACCAGCGGACCTGTAGGCAGCGGTGCCGGTAGGAGACACAAAGGAAACTCTCTCTCTCCTACAGGAACCGCTGCTGGTCATCAAATTATTGTCTGGAATGCGACAAAAACAAAACAATATCCATGAATTCAAGTTTCCATGGGGTGACTAATAGATAGAAAGAAAGTAATCTAGGAGGAGAACTATCCCTTTAAGATAGTAAACCGTTTGATGGAAGCGTCTTCACGATACAAAACCATATTCTCCCCAATTGCATAATGGCTATAAAGTGCAGAATTACAACAGTTTTCAGAAAAGAGTACTGTACCAGTACAATCCCAGCATCCTCTGTATGGGTAAACATTTAAAAGCTGTGACAACTAAATTAGCATGTCTTCCACTTCCACATATCCAGTTTATCAGCATCACAACTTGCACCTGTCATTTGCCAGCCTGCTAATAACTTATTAGCCAAATACAGATTCTCACACTTAACAAATACTGGATCAATAAATACACAAGAAATGCACCACTGTAGCATATAAATCAATACGTAGATAGAGCTACAACATTGCCATTTAGGAACAACATGGTGTCACTGGGAGTGTCTTGTTTTTGTGATTCCAGAGAAAGCTTGTGTAAAATATGAATATTACAAAATGACAGAAGCCAAACAGTTTGATTGGTTTGGTTGCAGTTAAGGTAATGTTGGTCAGAATTAAACCATGTTCTTTGTTTAAAGTATGGTGGTTGTTTTGTTTTGTTAAAGATTACACATACAGGTGTGCAATACCTTCCTCCTTTAATTCAATGTCTTGTCCTAGAAGGTTGAGATGAACAGTAGCCTACTTAGAATCCTAGATAAATATGAGTATTGATTATTAAGTGGGAAACAAAATAGCCCTATAGACCCTGTCAATGGAATTGACTAGGGAACAGCTTGGGTCCAAGTTTATTTCCCATCAGCTATTGATAGTCACAAACACTGTTAACAGGTAATACAATTGGACCGATTTAGAATGTTTATGTTGTCGTATATGAAAAAGGTTTATGTAAGGCACAATTACAAACTGAAAAAAGGCAGGTCCAGTCATGTGATTTCTGTGCATTAACACGAATTGAAGAGTGTGTAACTCATCTCCAAATCTGTCATAATTGCAGGCACAAATGTCGAGTGATAAGCACTCAAAACGTTTCAACAACACACATGGTCACGCTGAACAGTGGCTAGCACAATTTTGGAGAGAGCGTTGTGGTTGTAGAATACATAGTTTTGTTCAGATGCACCAGCAATCTGTATAGTTTTTCATCTGGATATCTACGAATGAACTATACTTTTCTTCCCTTCTTCCTTGATGCGTTAAAAACACTGTACTTTCAACTTGCTATAGGCCGTGTTTCTGGGCTTATCCTGGAATACAACATTTGTATCCTGATAAGCGTCCTTGAATACTGCACATCTTCATGTTGTGGAGGTAATGGTCAGCTCTTGGCTAGCAGTGGCACAGAACAACCAACGCCTGCTCAGGTCTTAGTTTCCTCAGTGTAGGAGGATAAGAAGTCCTAGTGGGAGTAGGAGGCTAAAGGGCCAAACGCCCATAGTAGAGGAGGCTCTGTTCTTCCCTTTTTCTTTCTGAGCACAGCCCTCACCTCTGTATCCAGTATAGCATTGGCACTGGAAGTGTGTGCGGAATCCAGCCAGCTCCGCTTGACCGAGCTTCCCTGCCACCTTCAACCGGCCACCCTGGCTTGAGATGGTAAAGGTTAAAGGACTGAGATGCAGGAACACGTCGCTGTCTGAAACCTTACGCAAACAGCGTCCATGGGAGCCGCACAGCTTCTGGCTGCACTGTTCTGCTGCTGTGGACACGTTGAGGAGGTACCGACCCAGCGCCCCCCGTAGATATTGGTTCAGGCTGGAGCAGCTGGCCTGGCGGGGACAGAGGGAAGAAGTATTAACCAACTCAAGGCTATACGATATTGCATGAAATAAGCTGGTTATTTATTGCACTTACATTGCTGCTTGCATAGGTAGAGTCTCCCCAGAAGATGACACCTGCAGCTCCAAGGGCAACACTCTCACCGATGGTGGAAACCAGGTCTGTCTACAATATAAGAACAATAATTCTATCACATAGCCAAAATCTATCATCTCAAGACTCGATATAAACGTCTATCGTCCATGTCTATTATCCACACACCTTATTGTACATCATTTAAACAAGTGAAACACTCTCAATCTTTTGGTTTCATCTTTTTGGTTTATTTTATTTGACAGGTAAGCCATCACTGTTTTGGCCTAGATTATTTGAGCAATAAAACATTGTGGCAAATGATTTGGGGATAAATAAGCTTGCATAATCGAGTCACTGAAAAATTGTTATTCGACTATCAGGCCACATGCCCTTAGGTTTAAAGGGAAACAGGCAAATCTTTGTTGCTAGATATTTGAAGCCTGTGCAAGTTGGACTACATGTTTGTGCTTTCTATACTTAGTTTACTATTGATTTTTTGCCTGTTTTTCTCCAGAATGTAGTCGTTATGCCAATTAATTCTTGCCAGTGAGGAGCGCCCACAGGGAGGATGTACTGCCTAGTGCCTACTACTCCTCCTGTTCAGCATTCCCTATGCAACAACAGATGTCTCGGTCCCAGCCCGTGAACATGGCCAATTGTGTTTGTGCAGACGCTCGGCCAAGCCGGATGGTTGGCAGGTACTTTACCCCTGCCGTACAAAAAAAAAAAAACTCAATACACACATTCACTCAATAATAAAGCCTTGTGGCACTCGGGTGGCACAGTGGTAAAGTGCCTGCCCACCACCGCAGAGGTTGTGTGTTCGAATCCACCGCGGTGCATCCGGCTTTGTCGAGCGTCTATACGCAATACACGATTGGCCCCCCGTGTTCGGGGGAGGGAAGGGGGATAAGTGTCACTGCACGTACTCCTACGGGATGGGGCGGCACCTGTCAGCTCCTCACTGGTAGGTTAGCCAGTAGGATACAACAGCAGTGACAACACAGAAATGTGTGTGGGGAGGAATCAATTGACATAACGACTAAACTGGGGAGAAAAAGGGGTATAAACCACATACAAAAAAAGCCTTATGACTAATGACTTGATGAAATATTCCCAAGATGATTAAAGCGACTAACCTCAGTTAGCAGCGTCAGATCGTTGGTATAAGTAGGCCGTGTGTAAACAAAAACAGGCCGTGCTAGCCCATCCCCTGCAGATGCCAGGCGCATTCCTTCCTTCACCCTGTTACGAGCAAAGTGGCGCCCAGACATTGTGGAGCGTAGAACAGTGCCCATGTATATGGATGGATAGAGAGCCATGCTTTCAGTCCATAACCAGTTGAGTTGGTCGTTACGGGTTACCTCAACATCAGGACAGCGGCCTGAGTAATTCTTGAGACTCTTGTAGTTGTGGTTATAACAGTCTGGAAACAGGTAGAAACCCCACAATTGGTTAGGCCTCAGATGTTTGGCAAATTTGAGTGTCTCCACCATAAACTTGCGAGCCGACAGTTCAAATTCCTGCTGAGCAACTTTCGCTACGCGTTCCGGGGGCCAGTCTTTATTTTTTTGGGCCACCATTTGTCGCGATCTCTCTCGATACAGATCTTTGCTTACCCAATTACGGATCCACAGTGGGCGCCATTCCTCCCAGTCGATGATGGCTAAACCTTTTGCCTCTGGCTCACGTATGTATTTATTCACACCTTCAGGCATCTTCTCATGGTGCCTAGTGAGGCTGGCAGCTTGTGGAAGGCCTCCATTTACCGCAGTACCGTCTTGCTCATAATAGGGATAGAGCCCGAGGCGATCCTTATAGAAAATTGTGAGGTTTTGTTTGACAAAACCCTCGTTGGGGGATGCCACGATCTGGAACAGCTCCAGGGGGAACCGAACGCCATGCCTAGGGCCACAGTCCTCTGTTGGGGCGTTCCACGCAAGTAGAACTGGCTTCTGGGGGAACAAAGGCCATCTCGTCTGCTTTAATTCTTGTGCACAGAAGACTGTCCACGGTGCGAGTAGAGTCAGAAACAACCACGGCATTTGTCCAGCCAGCACCAGGAGAATGCGAGATACAGACGCCATGGTCACTTTCTCTCACCTTCACTATACAGAAGGAAAAAGGAAAAAAAACAGCTGTTTAACATTTCTGTTAAAAACAAGATCAAAGCACAAAATAATTCAGAATATATTTTTAGAGCTAATCGGGGGGGTTAGAGAGCCTAACTTAGCCTTGAGTCAAGACTATCATAGATGTATTTTATCGAGTCTGACTTTCGTAGATACGAAAGTCTCTCTTTCATTCTTTTTCCTTTATTTATTGTGGGACACCCATTGAGAGCAAGCTCTCTTTTTCAAGGACACCCTGATAACAGCATATCAAATACAATACATACATAATGAAAAGCAATAACAAACATTTGAAGTGAAAGTCAGACTCTTTCAAATACATCTATGATAGTCTTGATCCAAGGCTAAGCCTAACCACTAGTCACTAATGTGTGTGTATATATATATATCTATATATATATATATATATATCTATATATATCTATATATATATATATCTATATATATATATCTATATATATCTATATATATATATATATATATATATATATATATATATATATATACTGTATATATTATTTTATAAAAAAAAGGTAATACAAGTTTATTTCAGAACGGCAATTCAAAATGCTTTACAAAAAAACATTAAGAAAGATAGCATTGAGACAGTGAAAACGACATTTGAATACAATAGGTGAGATCTAGGGGGTAACTGCTGAAAAAGATTTAAAGCCCCCCAAAAATGACCTCGGCTCTCATAGGTCAACAGTCACATCATGTAATGTCTCCGCTTTAAGTTGTAGGAAAAGCTGGCTACAATCAAACGAGATGCTAATGTTAGATAAACAATATGGCGGGGATATGAACAGTAAAGCTGTAAGTGGATCGGTGTTAATTGTTTTGCTGTGATGCTCTCTTCCTGTCCAGCTCAGCTCACTGCTAGCTGACTGTCCCCCAGTTCAGCATAGTTGAGCCGGAACGCTCGCCCCAAAACACACTCACCCATTCATTTCTTTTCGCGGACCGCTCGCCCACCGTGGATCTTATATTCGTTTTACTGGGGTTAAGGCTAAGAATCAGGTTAGGGCCCGGGTTATGCATAGTTTTACGGAGGTTACGTTTAGGAATATCTCGTAGTGCAGTGGTTCTCAAACTTTTTCATGTCAAGGACCCCCAAATTGACACTTATTAGTCCGCGGACCCCCATTTCAAAAGATATGCCAGGGACCCCCACAAGAGAAGATTTTTACGGCTCTAAGCGGATTCTCATTTCTCAACCATTTTAATTTCAAGGACCCCCACTTTGACATGCATTAGGGCTACGGACCCCCATTTAATGGCATTTCCATCTCTGGGACCCCATTTTATATTGTAAAATCAATGTTAATGTAACTCTGAGAGTGTACAAAAATGGAACCAAATGGTTGGTTCCATTTGGACACTCTCACAGTTACAGACCCATAAGGGTCCATTTGGTTCCTATCCATCATTTAGCTAGTGGGGACCCCCTGGAACCCCCTCAAGTACCCCTGGTCCCACTTTGGGAACCAATGTCGTAGTGACCGTTCTGAGGTCGCCGGATTTGACCCAGGGCGACTGTGTTTTGGGGTGCGCGTTCTTGTATTCAGTTGAGGCTAACAGTTAGCTAGCTATCTTACCTGCTCCGACAACTCGGGCTGCTCTCAAGACACTGGACTGCTCCTCTCATGTGGCTTTTAAAAGTACAGTATGAGGGAACACTCTCCCATAGTCCAGCCATGTGAAAGCGATAGCTCATACTCCGTGAAAGTAATCAATGTATATTAATATAACTCCTTGAAAAAACAGCCCGTTAGCTTTTTTTAAGCTGTGTTCCGTGCTCCCTTTTTGTGCAGATGATGGTAGTCACCATTCACTGGTGATGAACAGGAAGAGTTCAGTGTTGCCACATCTACAAAAACAAGCCCAAAAGAAGCGGCTACGGCTATTTAAAAAAATATCTGTGCTTGCTTGTTGTAGATCTACTATTTTTAAAAAGAGAGGAGGAAAAATTAAGCTAATTTTGGAATATTTTTGGAATATATATACAAATCTGGTATGGGGGTCCCTGGCACAAAATATTTTCAGATGGGGAGGGTGGGTCTGCGGATAAATGCATATTAATTTGAGGGTCCCCTTGCAATGAAAATGTTTGAGAACCACCGGTTTAAACAAGACAAGTAAGAACTAAGCAAGCCCCAAATAAGCAACTACACTTTAGAAACAAGACCCACAACAACGCAACTACCAATATTTATAAGCAACTTTACAAAAAAACAAGTCCAAAGTCGCTTATAATAAGTGGACATGGCAACGCTGGAAGAGTTAACAGATATACTGAGCTCGGACTTGAGGGGAGATTCTTAAATTTAAGAATTACACAATTTACCCTATTTTGTCATTTCGATAAATATTATAGTTTTACATTTTACTGTAATATTATTTAATTAACACCGTTATCATCGAACTTGATTGCCTTAAATCTGATAACAATTATACCCTAGTGCCATCGCCCCCCACACCAATCCCAGCAAATGGTCTGTCCTTCAAACCTTGATCAGGAAGGATCATGGGAAGTGTAGTCCATGTGCCCAGGCCAGAATTTTCACTAATCTGTATCACTCTAGGTGGCAAATTCTAGTTTGCTATTTAGAAAAGGATTTAAAAAAAATGATATTTAGAAAATAATTAAAACAATTTGTTAAATTACAAATTATAAAGTACATTTTCTTTTTAATATCAATGCATTGCTGTATTACAATTTAGACATTTATTTGTCGAGAAATATTGTTAAAAGAATGAGCTTGTAGATTAGCTTTTTTTCCCACTATAGGCCTATTTGAAATAGGGCACCCTTTTCCCTTCCTATGAATGTAGTCAAAAGTACAATAATTGTCTTTGGAATGTAGTGGAGTAAAAATCAAGTATCTAAAAATACTCAAGTAAAGTACAGATACTAAAAACAATGACTTACAGTAAGTACAGTACTCAAGTAAATGTACTTTGCTACTGTGCAACGCTGCAATTAAACCATATATTTTTTTGTGGCTATAGCACAAAGGTTTTCAAATGATTGTGAAGCAGGGACCACCACCCTGACAAAGAATCAACCTAGGGACCACTGTTGTCTTGGGTGGGGATATGGGGCTAAGATGAGTTTGTTTTTTTGGAAACACTCATGCATTCCATGTCCATGCATCCCACTGTTTCTCAACCAATGGTCCATGGACTACTAGTGGTCCATGGCATAATTATGCCTGCAGGTGGTCCATGGGAAAATGTTTTAAAATGTAAACAAATAAATAAAATACATTTGCTAAATGTATTTATCATGATACTATGCGCAACAAATGACATATTATATTAAATAATATTATATTTAACTGAAATATGCTAGTGGTCCAGAGCTCAAAAACGGTTCAAAACCACTGATCTATACCTATCTCAAAGTTACCCTAATTCTGTTCTCTTACTTTATCCAACCTTCCATTAAACTCATGTTAACTGATATACTGATTTGTAAATCATTTATGACTGAGCATACATGTGAGCACATTTCCTAATGTTTCCAAAGGATGACTCAACCAGGCACTTGTACTTCCCCTTCCTTGAGATTCTAACTCCCCATTTCTGTGGAATTTCTTGACCTCCTCCTCCCAGTAAATGACTGCATTGACATGTCATCATAGATCATTTAGTGTTCTGTTTCTACACTAGTGGGGGAAAAAAACAAACATTCCTACATTACTGAATGCATGGTGAGGGACCACGTGTAATACCTTCAAGGACCACCAGTTGAAAACCCCTACTATAGCACAATTAATTCAACAGTGAGTTATATAAATGCTTACACAAGTGTGCACACAAATGGGCTATACTCTGCAACTGAAAAGAGTAATGCCAGTGTGAAAACTACGCTACTTGTTCATTAAGGTGATACAAAATGAATAATGTTATTCCCACATCTTTCTACATACAAATTCTTACCAGTAGTCACTTCCTCTTGGTGTATTCGGCCTAGGTCAAACCACCGTCCACCTTGGATTTAGCCAGCGTATTCCCCATAAAAGTGTAATGGTTTAGTCTCTGTTGAACTCCACTGAGCTTCTATTTAAATATGTGAGACTCCACCTCCGTCCCTTCCTGAGTTTGACCCGTCTTATTAATTTGCAATAACCCCCACCACAAGTACTACTGCACTTATACAGAAAAACAATATGTTATAAGGGATGGACAAAGGTTTCATTTCCCTCCACATTGCAGTTCAGTGTTTAACCCATTATTAAAGCTTAGTGGAAAATGCACACACAGCACAAAACACATCATAGCATTATCTCTTAGGACAGAATCCAAAATGCCACTGACCTAAAAAATAAATCACATGGCAGAAGGCCAGAGCTTCTTGACAAAATACTCATCATAATTCTGATTTTGTGTAAACAAATAATAATAATAAAAACAAATATGACATGTATTATTGACATGTTCAGAACAACGAATAAGTTATATTTGGAATGAAAACTGTGGTTTGTAATTATAGGGTAAAAACTGTGACTTTTCACGTACTTTGAGCACTCTAAAAAAAAAAAGTAATACATAATTTTAAGCCAAGCCAGTAAAAGAATGCCCAACAGGTCAAATCTTTGTTTTATCTCTACCACTATCCAAGTCATTATTACAGCTCAATGAAAATGTCCACCCACGGCACAAACTAATTGCAGTTTCATCTCTCTCTGGACTCGGGTCAAAAAGAAAACTCACTTAGAAGAAAAAAATCCATTATAAAAGCTAACATGACGTAATAACATTTCATGAAAGCAATAAACTTAAGTGGATTTTGACACAACCCCGTTTTATCCTCAATGAAAAACAATATCACAGAGCTTTACAGAAAACCCCTTTCCCATGGAGATTGCAATGGTGATCATTTAGATTTTAGGACCTTCAATTCTCTCTTATCTCATCTCTCATTAACAGACACATGCACACACTACACCCCCCAGCAAGGGTTGCCCTTTGCAATTTCCTGTGTAGTTAGTTGGTACTTTCCATCACTATTATACTAGTTGGTAGTGGTCTCCATTTCAGATTACAGAACATTTTTTGCCTGGACTTAAATATCACTCAGTTTCGTTTGACAGATTCTTTGAAAAATAACTGTTTAGCAATGTATGCATGGAATATGAATTAACGGCTATAACATCAGCCTAGACCGCAATATAGGCCAGTGGTTCTCAACCTTTTCAGAACCACGACACCCCAAAATAATCATATTTGAACTGGGGACCCCCCCACCCTGACAAGCACTAGTTGTTGTAGGGGTTTAGGCATTACATTTTGTTTGACTCGGCTCCACTGATAAATATGGTGAAAATATCCAATCTACACGCTCACAACACCTCGCAACGAGCTTGTAGATCAGCTATTTTCACAATTTCTTTCTTATCCACAAGTTACCAGCGGAGAATGGGCGTCATATCCGGTTGTAGTCTATATATGTGCGGTGCCTCCGCAGGATGTCCCCCACCAGGCCTGTGCATACAGGGCCTGTGCCCCAGTAAATTCCCGAGAAAACAGGTGGATACTATTTGACAATTTGGCCCATGTCTAGTTTGTTGATGACATTTGATGCAGTAATGGTATTTTTATGTTTTATTTGTTTAGGTATTAGTATTGTCACTTCACTGTCATCTGGGGACCCCCCAAAAAAACATGTGTGGACACCCCTGGGGGTCCCGGCCCACAGGTTGAGAACCACTGACATAGGGGATAAAATAAATATCTGAAGCAAACCCAGACGTTGTTCAGCTATACTTCTGGTGAAGTGAATTAATAAAGAGACCATGAGACATGTTTGCCATTTTTAAGGTTGTAATTTAAAAAAAGATGCAATTTTAACAGTTTATAATAAATTAAAAGTGAACTGTAGTAGTGTGCCAAAGCAGCAAAGGAATTGCGGATCTCTTATTACTCATTGCTACTCTGTACATGTGCGGCTCTGAAGTCTGGTCACATCAATGTAACTTAAGCCAGTCTATCAGACATTACAATATCACATTAATCCACTTCAGAGCTTGTTGTTGGCCACTGATTGTCAACTCCATAGGGGTACGACTGATAAGCAGATCCGGGTTCATGCTTGATTGATAAAATAAAATGAGGATATTGTCCACATACGATTCGTAGGATATGGCCCTGATTGCTCAAGACGCTCAACCATCAGTCCTGAAGCACAAAAGAAATTAAAATAAAAAGCGGATGAAAATTCACCTTTTCAACCATAATGTATGATTTAGGACCACTACTGTTGTACTGCCCACAGTGCCCGGTTTACACTCAGAACATCTTCTTTTAAAGGTCCACTCAAGTCATTGGCAATCATTAGAGAACGCTATAGCTAACATGTGGTCTAGCATTTTGTATAATATAATAAAACATATTCCAAACAAAAACAATGCCAACATTATGCTGTATGCCTTGAACAAACTCAAAATTGAATTGATCTGCCATCCCAATACTACTGTAGGTAGGCTAACCCTTTTATTTTTCTAATGCTTTATTCAGTGTAGAGACAGGAAACCAAGGGCAGACAAAGAGGAGTGACATGCGACTAGGCCTGTCACAATTATTACATAAACGCCTAATCGTAATTATTTGAGATAATCGCAATTCTTTTGCATAATCGTTTCCATGTTGAAAAACGTTCATATATTTGCAAAAAAAATTAAATAGTGGAAATAGCCGATGTACAAGCTTTACAACTCGTCAGCGACGCGTTGCAAGCTTGCAGATCGGCTATTTCCACTATTGTTTGTTTTTTAAAGTATAAAGGTATTAAATATGTCAGCCATTTCTTTGTATATTTAGGTTATTTGTCATATCTGCCCTGTGCAACTTCCAAGCCTAAAAGCCAAACAGAAATGTAATTTTTAATCATGTGTCCCAGTGTTGAACGTCAAAAACACAATTAATCATTAATCGCAATTATTTGTGACAATTAATCGTCATGTAAAACGTCATAATCGTGACAGCCCTAAGAGACATGCGACATGCACCAACCAGCCGAGCCAACAGACAACTAAGGCTGCCTTTTTCTTCATGTGTACTTATGTCACACATAACTCCAGTCAGTGACAAAACGCTGGCCAATATTCAATTCCTTTTTTTTTTGTGGGAGCCAAATATCAAAACAACAACGTTGGTGTTCCACCCCGCCCCGCCCAAAAAAATAAAACATTGCACCAATAAAGTGCTAGACGAATGGAGCGTCATGTATCATGACCATAATGAATGACTGTGATAATAATGAATGACTGAGCGGACCTTCAACTTCTTCAAGTGTTCAGGAAATCACACCAGCAACCAGGGCTGCTACATTATAGTCAAGACTTTCTTCTTTCTTGAAGTTCGCCTTGTTCATAAGCACGCTGACATACATACTTACAAACACAGACCCTGAACAGTTTGCAGACCGTGTACTGCCAAATCAGATCATTTTCATGTTTTTAGTCTCTGATGTCTTTCAAACATTTTCAGTCCTCAGTGAGCTCTTTTGTGTCTTAGTTGTACACGAGCCACACAGTTCACATGCAGAGGATAAACCCACATGATCTGCCTATCCCACGCAAAGGGCATCAAATATCTTCAAGAGGCCATGATGGTTCGTACAAGGGTCGAGGTTTCCAGCTCTCTAGGCATAACTGGAAATCATAACTGGAAATTGTGGGACGGAGTTGACACAGTGGCTAATCTGAGAACACTCCTCAGACTTCATCAAACTTCACAGAGAACAACTGGAAAATCTACATGAATGCAAGGGTGATCCAGCTTTATCATTCCCTGTAAGAGAAGGCAGAGAGGGAACAATTATTTGAAGTGACAAAATATAAATAAAAGTGTCAGATTAAAGACGTAATTTAACATAGAGCTTCGAAGTCGACTTTGCCACTTTCCCTGACTTTGTCCAAGAAAAAGCGCCCCATTCGACCTTTTCAGTCATCCTCTATCAGGATATATTGCATTTTATGGACTAACCTTACACATATCTGTAATATAAAGGGCTAAAAATACTCTCCAGTAGGGGTGTGCCGATATATCGTCCCACGATATATCGCGATACGTTTTTACAATCATTATAATCAGGCATGCAAACAGCCCCGAGGTGAAAAGGGTGACAACATGTTGTTGTTTTTTAGGGTCAGGTGTCACACTATTGCCCTATTTGGATTGAAAACGGCTATTGTAGCTGAAAAGCTACAAGTTTGCATGTCTGAATAATGCAAAAACAGAATTATTTGTTTGCATTTACTTTTTTCCTCCCCCATATATTTTCATAATAAAAAAAGTGCATATCGTATCGAAGTTGTGAGCCAAATATCGTATCGTATCGTTTGGTGAAATTAGTGTATCGGCACACCCCTACTCTCCAGTCTCCACTGTATTTCAATCTAGTTTAAAGCTACCAGAGTCTGAGCAACAGAACTACAACAATATCCCCTGTGGCAACGTAACCTCTCGCAGCTATTCTGTAGAGCGATGGAACATTTTGTATCTTTATTTGCCCTGTGGTTGCAAGAAAGACAAAACACTGCAGCATTTTAAGTGAACTTTGATTATTTATCTTTGAGCAAACAAGCAGACAATTGTAAAATATTTCACCTGAGGTATCAAGTTTTTCTGAACCCTCTTCAGCTTGGCTCGTTTACGTCCATTCTTTGTCACAATTGTCTCTTCATAGAATTCGTGGGCCAAGTCACCATCCTCATCAAAGTACAAGGAACTGTAGCAGACAAGCGACATTATTAATAATATAGCATCAAGGTCATAACAGTAACGTCAAGTAACTAAACGTTTAACATACCAAGCCATAACTTATGAATTCAGTTGTTTGTAAAAGTTGCTGAAATATCTATGTAAAAACAAGCCACATATGTATTTATATTCTTCAAAGTAACACTTTGCTTTTTCACAGCAAGACATCGAGAAGAGGCTCTCTCTCTGTGTGTGTGAGTGTGTGTGTGTGTGTGTGTGTGTGTGTGTGTGTGTGTGTGTGTGTGTGTGTGTGTGTTGCCAGTAGGCCATGGAAGTAATCCCACGTCTTTGTTTTCAAGTGGGGAAATTCCCACACACCAAATTATATTGTCTCAAATAACCACATTAGTATATTTGAGCCAGTGATTACTTGCACACTGCTGTAATGCAATCCCTGGGTATCTTTCCTAGAGAGCAACATCACGTGACGTAGCCTATATTTACCTTCGTCTAGAAAACACGAAAGGAGTTGCATTTCGGAAGCTTCGTTTTGCCAATGATGATGAGTCTGGGAGGTCATTTCCATCTTTGGTTGGGTCGTCAACACTACCGGAGCCACTAAAAGGCCAATATCCTTTGGATTTGGAGCCACTACCTCCCATCTTCAACTGCGGGACATTATTTTCTTGGTCACAGGCAGCACTCACAGCAGTGTTGTAGATTTACTGTACCAGAGATTCAGCACTGCAGAACAGGAAAGCAAAGGAAATCAATGCAGGGGAAAATGCAAAATTGCAGTACAATAAAAAAAAGAGAGAGATTACATTAAAATCATACCAGTCCATCTAATTTGCAATACAATTTTAGCCATCATATCTGTTCTGACTTGAAAAGCAGAAAAGCCAAAGACCTTGGCTTGGATAGCCTACATTTAGAGAAATGTATGCATGGCTTAAAAATGACTAACAGCATACAAAAATAGATAAAAACGTAAACAGTACATTCCATGCTCAAACAACGTTATGTTAAATTCTAAAAAAAAGATTAGCAGTTGCTAAAACACCAATTTAATAGGCTCTCCCCCCCCCCCCCCCCCCCCCCCCAAACCAGGTCTGCTTATACGTTATAACACAAGAGCTCATGTTATTATTATGTGTCTAAAAGGCAAAGTAAGGATCCACCTCTATTTTGGGTGGAATACCATTTAATTGCTAGTAACGCCGTTGTCGTGCGACGGAGAATAAATATTATGCAACGTTACAACAACACTTCGCTCCAGATTATAATCTCCTGTCAATTACTAAACTATTACAGTACAGTGTTTATTACAATTTGCACTATATGCGCTAAAACCAAGATAGCATTAGCTTGATACATGCGGTTAATCTTTCAACAACAAAATTCACGCTGTATAAATCAACGTTAAGCTTTAGCTATTACTGTACATCATGATACTCCAAAACAGCTGCTGATGTTAGCATGGATGCTAGCTCATAGCTGCTATGGTTGCACCTTGAATGCTAAACAAACGTGGGCTAATAGCTAGTTAACAGCCAGTCTAGTTGAAGACATACCGATAGATGATCTGATTCGTTGTCTGTTGTCTTAATATAATCTTTGATTATGTTGTTGTACTTATGATATGATATTAAGTAGAGATAGCTGTGTTGCTAATGTGCACGAGCTAAGATACAGCTGCTAACCATCCTCTTGCTAACTGACTGACTGACGACTGGACTGACTGACTGGCAACGTAATAATGCAATACCGCCACCAACTGGCACGGAGTGTGAAGGACAGCGAGACATGTGATCACAACTGAAGTATGAAGTGATTGTTTCAGTGGAGGAGCAAACTAAAACCATGATGTTTATTCATTTGATGGTGACTTGGTGAGGGAAGGGAATGAATCATTCCTATTCTGAATGATAGCAGCACCCGAGGGCCGAGGAAATATGTTGCCCCTTTACCTGTCCTGTCCCAAACGGGCTCTTATTCCGCTTACCTCCAGTTAATAATATCGAATTCACTGCATTCTGCCTTGAAAAAACTTAATGCATCTTCAACCTATATCAGAATCAAAATTCTCAAAAAAAAAAATGTATAGGCTACAATTAGATTTTTCAACAATTATATTCCTGTTAAATCACATCTTGGGCCTTGGGGATTTACAATATTGAAGCGAGACGGAGACTTTCTTTTTTCCTGTGACAGTAAGGCTCTCCCCCAATTAGACAAAACCATTGTCTAATTGTATTTTGGCTAACCAATAATCAATACGGGATTGATGGGAAGAAGTACTATTGTCTACTATCAGTATTTTCTATTTGATGTGGTGATTATAATAAGAACTTGGGAGACAGGAAAACACACAGAAGTTACGACCTATTCAAACAATATACATTATTCATCAAATGTAGCAATGATAACTACAGTCAAATGATGATTATCATCCCCCAGTGCATAGAAACTGGAGATTATTTTCTAAGGGCTGTTGTTCTACACCTCTTAAATGTAGTTATCCCTCCCCCTTTAAAAAACTACAATGTCTTTTACCAGTACCAGTTTGGGATAAATCTTTGCTGGCACTGAGAGTTCGTCTTACCCTGGTCTACTTTAGCCTATCAAACCTATGCTTAAAGTTCACCAAAAATCACCAAAACAATGAGTCATTTCAGAGTTCCAATAAGATAGTTAAAGATAGCTCTATTATAAATACATTTTGATTTAGTCCAATATGGTTGTAGTTGGTCTCCCTGCTTCCCTGACACAACCACAACCTTTGACATGATCCTGTTTCTGGTCTGACACAATTTTTGACTTGAAGGTCAAAATTCAATTTCTCCCCAGAGCAAGGAGGCTCTATTAGCATTGGTAAAAGTTTCAGCATGTGTGCAGGAGACCAGGGTTCAAATCCAGGGTAGAGCAGAAAAGTCACATTCAAATAAAATATATTTTTATCACTAAAAACAAAAGCACCAAATAAGTATACAGTATTCTCATCAGTTTATTAGATACTTAGAATACACATTATTTCATGTTCCTACTTTCCCAACTAATTTCACAGTTCCATTAAAGTGCTGACATTTTAATAACAAAAGATGAACTTTACAGTGTATAATTAATTTGACATCAAGGACCGGTAGCACTTAGATACTGTACGTCCTGTCCTCTTCAGAATTCTATATACTGTACATTCCAGTGCAGCAGCATGACCGTGTCTTTCACAGAACTGCATTCAGGTAAGACTAAGAAATTAATATTATTCACACATTTCTGTTCAACAGTTTATTAATGTACAAAAAGTAGTAAGCCTAAGCCTATATATTGTAGTTCTATCCCTGCTTCATTGTGTCCTGTTAACCCGTTAAGACCTGAGGCCGATTCAAAAAATATCTTACTAAATCCTGACAGTTTTCAGAAAAAAACGTATGTTGCTATATCAGTGGTGCTCAAACTTTTTCATGTCAAGGACCCCCAAAAATGATATGTATTTGGCCGTGGACCCCCCATCTCAAAATACCTTTGTGCCAGGGACTCACAGAAGCAAAGATTTGAGTTAAAAATGTTCACCTTGGCCTGGGCCTTAGCGTGACGGTCCAGGCACCCTAGGCTGCAATGCCAGCCTGACAGCGTGTCGCGGGTTCGACTCCCGTTCCCGACGACCTTTGCTGCATGTCACCCCCCATCTCTATTCCAATTTCCTGTCAGCCTACTTTCCCTGTCCCTCTCTAAATAAAGGTATAAAAAGCCAAAAAAAAAATCTTAAAAAAAAAAACAATGTTCACCTTAAAAATATATATACGTATATTCAAAGATTTGCACAGTTTTTTCAAAAATAGCAGATCTACAAGCTCATAGCGCTATGAGCTTATGTATCTGCTATTTTCATATAGCCAAACCATAAAATTATTTTAGAATTATTTGAGATTTTATCCAAATTTTATTAAAATATGGCTAAAATCTCAAATGACACAGATGCTTTCCCCATTTTAATGGGTTGAGCACTTTATTTTCTCTTTCCCTAATGCTGTGAAGCATTCTATTGATTTGTGATGTTATTGATATGTCTATATGTTTAAGTGAGCGGTATGAAATCACCCAGGGCTTGTGATGCTTGCCATGGCTTGCTTCATCTTGTCCCTGGCAACTGCATAGCGCTTCACTATCTGCTGGACGCGCGTCTTTTCCTCGCGCTGAAGAATTCTCAGAAAGTTGTGCAACTCTGGAAGGCTAAATGCATCCCACTGTAGGGGCAAAAAAATGCTTTCAAGTTATCCACATATTAATTTGTAATTTCCTCTGAGCTCTTAAAAGGATCCCTGGCTAATAAGCGAAATATATATTTCCCTCTATAACTAAAATAAAACCCTCAAACACCTCAAATATTTTATTTATTTTAGAAAAGGTTAATCTTTTACTCAATATGGGCAATGCCCATCGCAAGTTGATGATGTCATTTGCCCATGGGTGGTCTTGCCCTATGGAATTTATTGAATGCATGTGCAAAAAAAAACATATTCAAAATATGGATTTGATGCTCATATTAACCTTAGACATCATCAACTTGCGGCAGGCGTTGTCCCTATTGAGTGAAAGACGAACAATTTCTAAAATGAATAAAATATTTAAGGAGTTTTATAATTATAATGTATTAAGACATATTTGGCTTATTGGCCAGGGATCCTTTTAACATCTTGAAGATGAAGACGAAAACTCACATTTACTTCTCCTGTTTCGTTCTCTTTCAGAACCAGACTAAGGACCGTTTCACTGGGACCAGCACAAAGACGCAGGTGGAGGGGACATTCATCATCAGACAGTTTTCGCAGGTTCACTTGGGAAAATAAAGAAAATAAAGCCAGAGTTATACTTAGTTGCACGCAGGTATTGTGGACTGAAAATAGCTGATGTACAACTTGTGGGCTTGTAGATCTGCTATTTTCGGTGCACAACCGAGTATAAATCAGGCCTATAAGAGAGAACAGTGTTTGGTAAATAGATACAATCTAATTCATCAATACTGTAGTCTTCATACTGTACTTGAAATACTCCTAAAACTTTATAATATTCTAGTTGGAGTAGTTCATGAAGTTCAGAGGATCTTTTGTACTCTCCGAACTTAGAGAAAATCCGCCATTTAATTAGCGGCTCAGAGGATAACCCGGCCTGTTATCTGTGGCCGGTAGGCCGAAGATTATTATTTCGGTCAGGCCAGAACGGCAGGGAGGCAGAGTTTACGTTTCCACCCCTGTCTGTCCGTCCGTCCGACTGTCTGTGAGCAGCTAATCTCAGGCACTGCTCCGATTGGCTACTACTGGCTGGCTTCCAAAACTTGTAGGAGGGGCCCTTTTAATGAAAAATGCCACAAATCATAATCTGATCCGATGTACCCCAAATTTAAATCACACATTGAGGGGCGCATCACTTGTGTCCATAGAGGGTGCCACAAAAGCACAAACTTGCACCGTGTGCTGTCACTGCTGTGCACCAGCTTCTTCATGTTCTGACGGCTGCACTCCACGACTAACACATCCGACTAACGCAACCTGACCAGCCAGAGATCTGCGCTCCGAGAAGTGAACCTTCCTAGTTTGGATTCGCTTTGTTGTGGGGTGTCGCTCTGTTGTGGGGTGCAAGCCGCTGAAGGATGGATAGGTTGGGGAAAGTTTTTGTTTTTGTTTTTACGTGTTGCCAAACCTGTCAATAAATAGATGCTGCAACTAGTCCTCATTTTCTATAGGGAAACAAAAAATAATAATAATCATAATAATAATGCGGCAGCCTGTAATGACATTTCATGTCAGATCTTGTTTTTTAATCAATAGAAAATAATTTGAGAAGGAGATCATGAAATTTGAACATGGCATTACCTTGATTTTGTCGCTCAATGCGTTCAAACAGTGAAAACTTTGCAGGGTTGTCCACCACGGTGAATTTGTTGAGCAGTGCTTCTATGACTTCCCGTGCCTGTGTGCGGGAGCTTATGTGCAGGTGTTTGGCAGTGTCTTTAGGGAGGTAAAATGATGTCCGACGTTCTAGCCTGCCCTCCTGTTGACCCCCTTCCTGTGTCAACGACATCTTGGGAGGTGGGAGAGAGATAGGTCGAGTCAACTGGAAATGGACCTTGACGAATCCAGTGTACGACCCATCCTTATTCTGCGAGGTGAGTGGATATATAAATGACAACATTGTGAGTTAATCACAGTGATATACACAAGTAACAAATAACAATATAAAATGTAAATGCAAAAGACAAAATAATAATAATAATAATAATTATTATTATTATTATTATTTGTGCAAACTCAAATAATACATCAATTACAAATATATCACTTACGATCACCATGTAGTGGTTGCTGCTAATCTGAACATTATATTCTTTGACCTTCTGCTGAATTTTGCCAACAGTCAACTGTCGCTTATCCCAACCGAATTGGTCGTCCTGAAAGGGAGAACAGATAAATACAATGTAGAAGATAGGCCACATGATGTCATGGGAGAGCTTGTCTTAAAAGCTTACAGGCAGCATTGATGAAGAACACATAAAGAACACAACTTACACACATGGTGTTCACACATCAATTTACACACAAGTATAGAAATTATTGGGCATAAATACGTTTTAATAGGGCATTAGTTATAAGATCATAATCATTCTTGCGTAAGGAAACACTTTGGATATTTAATGAGCATAGGAGTGTCAACAATGCACCGTATATAAATACAATTACATTTCATATTTACAGTAAAAATGTTCAGGCACTCCTACACATATACAGATAAATATTACAAGTATGGAATGGATGACAAGAAATAGAGCATTAATGTAAACGTACAAGTACAAACATTGAACAGTTCAATAAAAATCCAATTATAATTAGTTGATTGCATGAATTGCTCCATGGTGTTTCTGCCTTGGCTTTGGCGCTCCAATGAACACAATTGTCTGTGATCATGACATGAGTGGGAAGCATGCGGGGGATTCTTTGTCAATGTACTGCACTCCTACAGGTTTTGGTAAAATAAACAAGACAGTCTAATAACGCCATATGGCTTCTCTGTGCAACGGAAAAGGCTTTGAATCTAAAATCTTCTTCAGTCTTACGGTATAGTGGCCGAATTGCGTTCATTCATCCTTTACATTGGGATACAGTGATTTGCATATATTTTTGAGCAATGCCTACACATCACCAATGATGTGCTAACAGGCTCTAACATGAGCTTTGTGTGCTAATGCTGATGAGCTGTGAGTGGTGTAACATCATCAGCTGACTGCTCACTGTATGCTGTATGTCTGACTGAAAATCCACAGAATGTAATGTCATGTAAATTACATGACATTTGCTAGTATAACTACATTTGCTTAAAGTGTTTCTTACCACATTTGTATCTGTTTCTAGGGTGTCTACAGATACATCTGTTTCTTGGCCTGTTGATGTGCTGATTTCTGGGCTGCAGTGTAACTGGATGAATGGGCGGCAGCGGTAATGACAGGTGTAGCTGCAATCTGAGAGGGGGGAGAGAGAAAAAGAGAGAGAGAGGAGAGAGAGAGCGAGAGAGACGGAGAATTTATCATTAGTGGAAATATACATAGCAGATTTGCATCACCTTTCTAGTTTCCAGGCTCTGAGTGTCTGAGGATCAGAAATTAGTTTGCAGTACTGTATCTGCTGATAGGCCAACAAATATATTTGGTGCAGATCTCATAAGGCTTTTGCCGGCTTCGGAAGGGCTTGCTGAACCGAAAATAGTTCGGTGAGGACTATAGTGTTTTATACTGAATGCTACACCCTGCCCACTCAATATTCTGCTTGGATCTCCGGTGTTTGTTTGTTGTCAATCTCCGACGTACTTTCATATCATTTCTGGCGACAGACACAGTATGTGCTGCCTCTCTCCATTAATGAATTGCCATCTGGCTGTGTTTGTTGTAATGACACAGACGAGATAAGGGCTACAGTACACTATTTATTTTCTGACTGTCGTGCCGGTCAAGACTATGCAGAAGAGCAAAGAGGGACAATACAGATGGCAGGTACGGAGCCTCAATACATACATACATAAGCAAAGCAACATACATTACATTTATAGTCGCACAGAGAGGGATTATCCACAGCCATCGTTAACAGTCCATGGTATGTTGCTGACAGATGGCGGAAATAAAACAAGCAAAAATCACGAGTGCATTGAGTGCAAATATTGAAGATGCAAGAACTACTGAACAAAGTTCAGAAATGCCCTGCCGAAGTTCTTAATGACCTAATTTTGCTCTTATTGACAGACCTACCCTAGCCGAACAAAGTTGGGCATTGGTTATGCTGCAGCTTGTAATGAAAGAATAAGTGAATACAAATGTGTTAATTGAGTGTATTATATACTTTGTATGAGACTTTGAAGTTGATTATAAACTACTTGCCTTTCTATTTGCTTTAGCCAGCTTTTTGGGCCATCTTGATGGCTCAGGAGGCTCATCACGTTTGTTATGCCATGGCTTTTGCTCATATCATGTCCTGTCATTCTCCACTCTATATGTTGACTGATAAAGCACAACTCCTCCCTTAAACAAAAACATTCCCATGAAGCTCCCCAGAGCTTCCTGCTGATAGGGTCAAGCTCTGAGATAATGTTTTGCCTGTTTGAAAAAATAACACATCCATTTTTTTTTGTTTTTTTGTTACAATCCTGGAACTTTGGAAATGATGAAAATATCATGAATAGGTTAATCTATTTGAGAATGAAAATGTACTGGACCTGTCCATACAGGAAGCAGCCATATACTTGGGCTGAGTATTTTGAGCCTGTTAAGGGTAATCATAATTTGTGCACGTAGTTCCGTATGAATTCTATGAGGCTAATTATTTGGAAGACGGAACTATCAAAGTTAACCATGGCTACTGCATCTTTAAGCTCCTTTGCAGAATCGTAATTACTCAAGACAATACAAATCAGTTTTATCCTATCTGTAATTAACTGCATTTTTTTTACTCACTGGCACAGCGTAGGCTCTGTTTGTAAAGACCCCAGATGAAGTCTCCACACAGGTCACACCAGGTGAGATGGGTGTAACTGCAAGGCTGGAAGTCATGTCCCTCGGCCGCCTCTCCTGGCCAACGCAACGGTCCCTCAATAGTTACAGTATCTCCAACCATATGGACAACCAGGGACTGGCCGGGTTGCCTCAGGGTTAATGGTGGAGGGGCTGCCCGGATTGAAGGGGTAGCTAGCTCAATATGATCCTCCCTTTGACTGAGGTCCTTCAGCTCAATCAGTTCACCTTTAGACATCTTGTCCCTGGCACGGAGAGTCACATGTCACGTGAACACTCGCCATCCAGAGTTATCATGAGTTTATAGGGATCATGTCCAGACTTATGAGTTTATAGGGAACCTCTCGACATGTCATCTCAACAACCTTCATGAGGACCTGAAAAACGTCAGATGATGATCCAGCTTTATTTCTTGATTCATTCCATTTTGAGGTGGATTTGTTGTGGATTAACAGGTGGCCAGAGAGTCCTTGGTCCTGCAATTGTTTCCACAACATATAGTGAAAGTTAGTAACAACAACAACAACACTTGCTGTACATATTATACAATATTCCAGCGCTACGATGGGTCAGGACCCGAAGTGGGGTCATACATTGACAACTGGAAACGTTTAAATGTATCCTTCCCATTAAGAAGACATTTTCTTCATGTTTTAATTCAGATTCTGGCCATGGTTATAGGCTACCAGTATTTTCTTTGTGCTTCCATTTACAAATGTGTAAAGAAACACTTCCGTAGGTTTTAAACTACATTGACAAGACACAAGCATCACAGCATTGTAAATATGTTTTCTATGCTTTATTTTTTTTTAAAATATGCTTAATTTAAACTTTTAAATTGCACTATATATCAAAACATTTCCCCCATAAAATGAGGTCCTCCTGGTATAAAAAAGATTGAGAACCCTTGCTACTGTATGTAGCCTATACTATATTTCGACAAATGTGTAAAACATTGCCAGTTTCCCCAAAATAGGAACGCCAGGGTTTAATTTCAATCCACCTACACACACACACACACACACACACACACACACACACACACACACACACACACACACACACACACACACACACACACACACACACACACACACACACACACACACACACACACACACACACACACACACACACACACACACACACACACACACACACACAAAAGAGAGATAAACCTTTATTATGGAATGGATTCATGAGATTATATTGAAATGTAGGGCAAAATGGCAGTTATAATCCTGTACAAACTGGGGGAACTCATATTCATATTGCTTTATGTGTCGCTGTAAAACAGCAGCATTATTCTAGAAAAAGGAGTTCAAGCACTCTACTCTAGTACAATTTTGAGGTTGTACTAGTTTACTTGAGTATTTCCATTTTCTTATATACTTCTACTCCACTACATTTTGGAGTCACATGTTATTATTTTTACTCCACTACATATTGATTGGTATAATTAAAATAAGCCCCTCCTTTGACAGCTGGAACATATAGGCTACACATTAATGCATCAGTAATATTGTTCTGAAATGAACCATTCTGTGCAATGAGTAGGCTTACTTTTACTTTTGGTGCTTTGTATCCTAATACTTTTACTCAAGTCAAATTTGAAAGTATTTCTACACTGTGGTATTTCAAAAATGTACTTCCTCCACTGCCAGACTGCCAGTAGGCTATAGTAGGCTACTGGATAATTTCCTTAAAATGATTTGAGTGCACACGGTGCCGTATTACATGACATTTAATTAAAATTTAAGTCATTATAAAAAATGTATACAACAAATATAGATCTTACTAGCGGTACATGCATGCTATGATAAGCATTTTGCAAACACAAAAGGGAGAAGCAGTGGAAGGAGGTGTGCATGGCTGCATGCAAGTTGCAACCTGTTTAGGTGTTTTGTGTCTACTCTAAAATGAATTTAAAACTGTATCTAATTCTATATTGTTAAGCCTACTAACATCGAGACAAAATAAGCATTTTCTTTTTGTTCAATTGAAATCAACATACATGTGTAGCCTACTTTGTTGGAACTTTGTTTAACATGTTCCTCCTGAGTTGCATTGTGACTTGAATATGAACAAACTGCTCAATCTGCCAACTGGGTCACCTCATTCACACAGCGGGGCAACAAGGGCACATTGTAACAGCCTCACCAAAGAACCTGTCTATTTCTATAACTTATGTAGTGTTAAAGTTTAGTGTGTAAAGGCTACTGTCAAAATATTAGGCTATCTTTCATTTATTACAACATCATGCATCACCAACTCAAAACAACCAGCAGGTCCGTCTTAATGTCCTAATCCTATAGGTTGATCTAAAACGGGAACAGCCTGATGATGATAAATGTATTCTGCTCTCCTGACATAAAATGCTGAACATCCTTACCTCAGTATATTCACCATGCAGCCACACAGAGAAGCGTTTCTGAATGTAGAGCAGTGGATCAGTTAGTTATGGTTAGATAACACATCGCTTCGATGCACAGTGTCCCAGTGGCCGGTGCACGCTCCTCCACTCGCGCATGCACACTAGCCTATATGTCACTCACCGGATTAGGCTAGCTACTGTTTAATCCAGGGTAGCCTATTTATCAGTGGTGGGAAAGTAACTAAGTATATTTACTCAAGTAGCCAACTGTAAGTAGGCTAGAATGTTGAGGTTTCTTTTATTTTTTTACTTAACTAGTATTTCCAATTTTCAATACTTCACTCTAGGCTACATCTCAGAGTTTTTTTGTAGACTATACTTGCTCCACTACAATTATATGAAAACTAGTTACTTTGTAGATTTTGGTTATTATTACAAAACATTGACCACTTCAAAGCGACGCGTTGTGAGCTTGTGTATCTGCTATTTTCAGAAGATTTTATATTTTAGACATTTGAAAACTTGAAATGGGACATTCTGCATATTGAGTAATTTTACTTTTGGTACTTTAAGTATATTTTGATGCTGATGCTTTTGTATTTTTACTCAAGTACATTTTGAATAGGCCTACGGGACTGCTACTACTTGTAACAGAGTAGGCTATATCTACAGCAGTATTGATACTTTTATTTAAAACATGTGAGTACTTTTTCCACCACTGATCCAGGGCCTGGTATTTTATTACCTCCAGAAATAGCCTATATGACTCATGGGTCGGGGTCTTTAACGTTTTCCAGGCCAAGGAAGGACCCCTTAGCTGAGAGGGACCACCACATTTTGTGTAAAATTGTGTTGCAGATTAAACTTTTCATAGATTCTATAGCTTCATAGACTTGTTTGACAGTATAGGCTAGCCGCTATCATCAGGGTTGTGTAAATTAATGTTTTTTGTTTGTTTGTTTACGGATTATATTTTTCATGTTGGATGTTATTATGTTAATGTATTTGAAGATATTTATTTAAACCATAAACCCTCAATACTTGGTAAACTTGACCTTTGGTTCTGTACTTGGACTACTAGGGTTCAACCAGTGATTCATGTAAAAAAAAATTAAGAAAAAAAAAGTTCCTCTCACACAAAGACCCCCCCTCCCCCATAGTAATTTGCCTTCAAAGTGTCTAGCTCAGATTTTGTTCAAGAACATACATTTAGCATACATAAATCTTTTTACTCATATTGTTAGTTTTTCTTAGGGCATAATAAGTTACTTGAAAAGCCTACATCGCTTTAAAACAAGTTGTTTTGTGCACGCTCATAGCGTCTGATGTGACAGATCATAATGATATAAAACAAATCCTATCACTTCCTGTCGATTTGATCCCTGATAGCTGATCAAATCGACAGGAAGTGATGCCCACCATGCCCTAGGAAACTTGTGGATAGGCCTATGGTCTAAACTTAACAAACCTGTTGTTTTAGTTGTTAAGTAGGCCTATTGTTAGATTTTTGGAACCGTAGTCTTTTAATATAGCCTAATTAATGAATAGGTTTATTTAGAAATCAGGCCTGGGGGAAAGCCTTGAGGTTCAAATATGGTGTCCTAAGCGTAGCCAAGCCTACTTGTTCTATGGGCTATTATATTTATTTATTTATATTTTCCCCTGTGGTCAAACACTGTATAGCTATAGCAGTTATTATTAGCAGCACACAGAGATAGAAACTGAAAACAAGCAAAATGTGCAGAATGCATCCATGTGTTGTGACTCATGTCTATCTAGATGCCTTGACTGGTCCAACCGCTGAGTCACACTCTTAGGTAGAATTGGAGCACAATAACCAGGGAATGGGTGAACAGTGAGTGTCCATTGAGAAGTTGGATTGGAATGAGTGGTATATTGGTCTCTAAGACATTGCAATGTTAAACTATATTGCAGTGGTGGAAAAGGTATTCACATGTTTTACTTCAGTAAAAGTAGGCCTATCAATACTGCCATGTAGAAATACTCTGTTGCAATTAAAAGTCCAGAATTACTTGAGTAAAAGTGCAAAAGTATTGGTATATATATGTAGGCTATATGGTAGCCTATATAATATAACATAATTCAAAAATATGTTTTAGGCCTATATATACTGGATGTTTATTCAAACACATTATAATTGCATTATAAATGAAGGCTATATCACTCTACCAAATGTTTTAAAACATTTTATGATAAGAAAGACCACCTTCCCGATCCATAACTTGAATTAAAACTGATGAGGTTCTACTTAATGACTACTACAGTGGTTCTCGACATTTTTAGGTTGACTACCTCCAAAATAATCATATTTGAACTGGAGACCTCCCACCCTGACAAGCACTTAGAATTGTAGGTGTTGACTCGGTTCCACAGATAAATATTGTGAAAATGTTCACCATTTTTGCTTCTTTCTTATATTATTTGACCATTTGAAACAATGTTTGACCACTTTTTATAGTATATAGTTTGCTGATTATTTTTGATGAAGTAATGGTCTTTCTTTCTTTTCTTTCTTTAGGTATTAAAAAGGTCTTAAAAGGCCTAAAATTGTCACTTCACTGTCATCTGGGACCCCCCCGCCCCCCAAAAAAATCGTGTGGGTAACCCTGGGGGTTCCGACCCACAGGTTGAGAACCACTGGACTACTACACCAGTTTACACTACTACAAACTTCCTTTCCCAGCATGCACTTGGGGAAAACAAGGAAGCGTCCACGTCAGAAGATCACTACTATTATGAGACCGCATCTGAACATTTTTACTTATATAAATATGTAGCCTATGTATCTTACCATGAATGGTATCACACAAATGACGGTCTCTTTAAGATGAAAAATTCGGCACTATAAATATCCCTAAATCCCCACATTTGGGGAATCAATGATTTCTAGTATTTGGAGGAAAGATGAAACTCAACCGTAAATGAAAGTTCACTTGAGGTAATGTTATCAAACCAGCGCCTGGTTATTGATTCACTGATTGCGGGCCAACTGAGCAAAATGGCCCAGATCAAAGCATCGGAACCCGAGCCTCCTCGGATCAGCTACAGTGTTGCTAGAACTGCCTGCGTGGTACTGACCCACTTTACATGTGTTGTCTTTACGGGGTTCATTGCAGTTCTGTCACGACCAGGGTCAAGTGAGTGGCTCTTTTCTTCTTCTTCCCATATCCATATCTCACCGTGGCTTTTGCCCATTCATTATTTTTTATTTGTTTAATAAATCTAGTTATTTTTTTTTCTTAGGTTGGTTTTCTTGGCATCCTTTCCTCATGACACTGGCAGTAAGTTGATGTTATTATCAGTGTGTTATCAACCTGGAACATGACTTTGAAAGAGTTTCATCACATTATTTAGTATGCTAACTGGTAACTGGATAGGTGGACACTAGGGACATCTGGGCCTCTCGATGTAAAAGTGGCTATTTTGTCCAAAATGTTAAAAAATAAAATATTTGAAAAATGTTCTATAAAGTATACATGATTAGAACATGCTTAAACATTCGACAATTAAGGTCTAATATTTATAAAATTGCTACAAACCCTGTATATCCAGTCATTTTGGGGTATAGACAAGAAGTTGAAGGATAAAATTAAGTCTGATAATGATCATGCACCATGCATGTTCTCATCATGTGTACTTTACATTACTTTCAAATATTACATTTTGGAGCCCAGATGTCCCTAGTGCCCACCTATCCCGTATCCTGCTAACTTATACTTTCTCTAACAGTTCGTCTTCTTCATGACTGAAGCCATCCTCGTCTTCTCTCGCCACGGCTCCCCTATCAGGAAACTTCCACATAAAACCAAGGGCCGCCTCCACTGGATCCTGCAGTGTCTCTGCGCTTGTTGCGCTGCCCTGGGCCTGACGGCCATCAGCTACAACAAGCACCTCAATGGAAAAGCCCACTTCACCTCATGGCACGGCCTCCTTGGCCTAGTGACAGTCTGTGTCGTCGGGGTGCAGTCGCTGGCAGCTCTACCCCTGATCTATCACTCTTTAGCCAAGGGATGGTCCCTGGCCAAGTTGAAGCGCTACCATGCAGCATCTGGTCTCATCACATATCTCCTTGGTAGTGTGAGTGTTTTCCTGGGCATCTGTTCCGCCTGGTTCACCGCATCCGTAGGGACATACACGTGGTACCTGTCAGCACTCTGCCCGGCTTTTGCTGCCCTGGCTATAATGAGTCAAGTGACAAATGCTTACATGCTTAGAAAACGCTTGCAATCCTGACAAAGTCCATAATAACATTCAAAATCACTGTGTTTGATTGTGTTATACAATCATATTGATACTGTTTCTAGTATTTGTAATGATGACCAAAATATCTTTTTTTTAATTCTATTACGGAACTATGACATTTGCACAGTTATGTTGTTTGTAAATAAGATTCATGTATCTGATATATGAATTCTGATTGTTTAATTATTTCTAGACTGAATCCCAAAATATATAATGCACAATGCTTCAATTAAAAAATGTACCTACTATGCACACTGCAATAGAAGAGTGTTTTATTGTTAAAATAACATTGATAACACAGTCATATTCTGCTCCACTCTAGGCTGCATATACGAAATGACAGTTCTTACTGGATCAGCCGTCTATGGATCAAAGTGAACAAAAGGGTTAAAAAAATGTAATTACAAAAAGGTGATAGAATATATTTTTCCATCATAAATAAATAAATTTGGTAAACACATTGAAATAAGGAACAAATTGCCAGAGGTGAGCCAACACCAATCAGAAGTTATAAAAACATTTAAAAAATTGAAATAGTCTCATGAAACATAAAAAAATATGCACATTAAAATAATTTGATATGACAGACAGGGCTTGTTTATACACGGATAGCTATAATATTTCACAATCTGTCATATACTGTAGATTCAGATGAGGTGTTTCCAACTGATTTGAGAAGACTTGAGAACAAAGGCATGGGGCCAGAATGATTTACATGTTGAGCAGATATGATCTTTAGTCAAAGTGCCAGCTCTGTATCTTAGACAAGACAAACTAATCAGGCAATGCTCAAGACAGGCTTGAGCACACGATGTTAATGAGAAAAACATGACATACAGACCAATAGATAACGAGCCAGCAGCAAATGTAAAATGTGTACAGTGTCGTGTCTGGGGGATTTGAGGCACAAAAAGGCCCTGCAAAAAAATTATATATATGACACATTTAAATTCCATAGTGAATGATGTAATGTTACATTATCCAGTGTTCTCATAGTGTTGATAAACACTGCTTCTAGCCTGTATATCAATGGTGGAAATGGACCTCTCAACCCTAATCACCTTGAGGTGTCGGTACACTAGGCTACTACAGGCCAGAGACCAAAAAATACATAAAATTCCTAAGTACGGTGTAACTACACTTGTTACTACTGGAATAAAGCTACTTCGGTTTAACTGCTTTTAGAGACACTTTTATGAAAAGCTACCTCACACATCAAATTGTAAGGCCATCAAAAAACCTTCTGCCACAGTTCTTTGTGGTTGAATATTCATGGTTGTGGATTTGTGATAAGTGGCTAGACTGGCTACATATGGTACGCTTCAGATGTACGGAGATAAGCTGCACAATACGACAGCTTCCACAGTTTGGGAAATATTTATCCTCAACAAGTTAGTGAAAGTGTTTTTAAAATGACAAGTAAAATGTAACAGTCAATGCAAGTAGGTAGACTGAGAAGCAACCTATCCATAGATAGTGGGCAACTTCAGTAACAAAAAGAAAAAAGGCAAAAAATATAATGAACTATCAACACCAAATCATTGTTGTAGCCACTTTGGATTTTGATGTTGGTGCCTTTAAGTCACAATGCTGACTCTACTATAAACTTGCGCTTTGAGTGTAACACCAACTGTCTCAATAATCAGAACTTTCTTCCAACGTATGAAAACGTGTACCGTCATAAATACCACAGGCCCTATTTTGCACGTCTTAAGTATCAGGTCTTATGAATCAACTTAATGCCATTTGTTTCTCTATTTTGAGTGGCCAAACAGCATTGGCCACACCTCCAGGTCTTAAGTTAAGTTATAAGTCGTGGTACTTAAGACGCGCAAAATAGGGCCCAGAGTCTCAAGACCCCTTTGTGTCATTTAAGGCTAAAAATGAAAGAGCATAGTCCAAATCCATGTAGCAGCCCCTGTGTTATAAAAGGCTAACATGAAATTACATTCATTTTAGTTAAGGACTCTGATAAGGTAAAATAATTCATGGTTATCATGTTTGTAATAATAATTAACAATCATCCCAAAACCACTTCTTCCCTTGAACCAAATTCTGCACACTGCAGTCTGGACTTGCAATATAAACAACAATAATGACCACTATTTACAAAATATCATCATTTTCAGGTACAGTATAATATAAAAAAAAGATCCAGATCATTGGTGTCCTTTTTCCAACCTGGGATGCTACAATGTCAACCAAATAACTAGACACTACAATAACCTCTCTGAAAGCAAACAATCTAGTTAGTCTCAAAGGGTTTCTTCTCAATGCATTGTCATGTCAATTACTCTAACCATGATTTCATAAGCTGCTTTCTATTGACATCTTCAATTACCACCAACATTTTTCCAGTCTTCTCTACCAGAAGGGGGAAGTGACACAATTCAAATCAGTGGAGCTACCATTTTTAACAGTGAGTTGTGAGTTGTCTCAATTAATTTCACACAGATATACAGTATTAATGAGGAAATCTGACAAATATTTTTGATAAAATTGTTCCGAGCTCAGAAGTCTTATCCAAGTCTTGCTTAGAAATATAATGAAAGAGGCTGTGCTTGGAAAGCACCATGAAAGATTCAACTAAATGTCAGCAAAAATCTGATCCTATGGTGTCTGTTGCTAGGGACGAATAGGACTTATAAAAGGATCATACTAGTGGTCTGGCATCTTTAGCCCATTGACTACAACTACTGGTATACTTGATTACTGCTGACGATTTTCCCAAGGATACTTTGTATTTGTTTTTAAAGTAAGTCATTGGATTCCATACATTTTAGTGTGATATGAAAATCAACTTGCAGAGTTGAAACTGGAAACTTTTAGTGATCCAAAATTGACTTTATTGCATCTTTATTGTTGTCAAAGTTACGGTATTGTTGCGCTTGAATGCATTTAAACCGCGGCTTGATTTAACAAGTCTACCCAAAAATAGTCCCAGGAGAAAAGATTGATTTACGAATGAAACTGAAATGTCAATGTGAAAATGTGATGTTTAGCCAACATTGATTCATTTCAATTATACAGGTAAGTTCGGTAAGATTTTAACGACTTTTGAGAAAATGTTAACAAATGTGAAAGTCATTAATGGGGAAATGGTCTATGTTTATATATGGCCAAAGCTATGAATAGACATGTATGGATGGTGTTATGGACATTTAAGAGTCCATCTATATAACATGGTGTCTGGATTTGAGATCATTAGGAATGGGAATTTCAGTGAATTTCCACCATTTAGCCAAATGACAAACAGTAAACTGTTTAAATGACAAGACTATAAAAAATATGCCATAAAAGTTGTAACCGACAATTTCTCTAGGTGTATGAGCCTATTTGTTTCTACCGTATCTGTATATCCATCACTGGGATATACAGATACTAATTGTATTGTATTCGTTTTGTTTTTCCTCAGCATTGTATTCTCTCTTCTCAGTTGACAGCACTTACTGTTCTACTGCTACGTAGTAAAATGTGCTTGTACACTTTCAATATAACAAAATTAGGAAAAATAACAAATAGTTCTAAGAAATGATCAGAAAAAAGGCAAGTCATAGGTAAAAGGGAATGCTAAAAACATAGGAGTTCAATTAAATACAAGTACAATTTGGGATTTTCATAAATCACCGAAAGCTTGGCAATTAACAATTGCCCAAATGAAAAACAAATCATATATTTTTAAAAAGGTATGACTTTTCTGATGTGTATTAACAAACTCAATTATTTCCATATTTAGGAACCGGAACCCTGTTGGAGGTAAATGGATCAACTTTAGCTCAGCCTCTAATTTAAGTGTCCTCCAATTTTCACATATTCGTGTTATGTAAACGCGCAGTAATTCCCATTCCTAATCGAGGGGGGTTCCCATTTCTAATGGAGGGTTTACCACGTGTAATGGGAACTCTGTAGAACTCTGTTGTCTCTGGCTACTGCCCTGTCACTTCTATGACGTCGTCGTCGGAGCTACTGCCGCCATTGTCTATAGTCAGATGTGTGTCCGGTTGGCTCAGAGCTGCCCCCAAAAGACTAGAGGTGGGATTGTTAAAATGGGAGAGAAAGCTGGACGCAGTAGAGCTGGGGCTGGTCGTGGGGAACGCCCCCGCCCCAGACAGGAGAGAATTGGGGTACATTCTGGGCTCAGACAGCAGGGACTGACTGTAGTTGAGGGGGAAGCCTGAGGACAGCAGACCGGCCATGTTGGGGTTCATCAAATAGGGCGGCAATGAGCCCGAAGCCAGGGAAGAGGAGGTGGACGCTGAGGGGACAGTTGGCATGGAGGCGGTGGAGGAGAAAACAGAAGACATAGACGATGACGAGGAGGAACAGGCAGGGAGGTATCCGTTCCCAGTGGATGAATGGCTCAGAGCGTCTGTCCCTGCAGAAGGGAACATGTTCTGCAGATCACCCAGTGACTGTCCTGGTGTTCCACTGCTTCCACCCATCAGAAGCGGGTGACTCTGAGTCACCCACTTCTGATGCGTGGAAGCAGTGGATCTTGTGTTTCCTCCTACGTTTCCCAGTGATGACGAGTTCAGGCCCGCGGGTGGAAAACCGAGCCCACTGCCATGGGATAGACCTGGGAAACGGGATGCAGCAGAGGCACGTTTAGTTCCCATCTGCTTTTTGCCGCGGCTTGCAGTACTCCTCTTACGTTTGCCGCTGCGCACTTCTAAAGCGGAACCGAGGAGGTCGTTGTCATCATCGTCATCAGTATCATCATCATCATCGAGGTGCCTGTCAAGGTCTCCAGTCCGACTGTGCAGCGAGCCGTCTCCGTCCCCTGCCAGCGCAGCAGACATCTCTGATGGAGACGGCAGTTCATTTCCAACCGCAGCGTTGGAATTCTCTGTGTAGCGGCTGAGCTCTCTGAGAAGCTCGGGGCTGTCAGGGGTGGAGGGACGGGGCTCACCGTCTGGGGTGTGCTGTCGCTGATCCTCAGGCGATGAGCAGCCGCCATTCCTGACCGAGCGGATTTGGGAACCCTGCAAGTCTGAAGAAAGTGAAAAATGCCATCACATTAATTCCACAGGAAACTTTCAGATTACCTCGTGACTGGCAAAAGGGATGGTAAGAGCCAGAGGTGGTAATAATGTACATAATACATGTACCGTAAATTAAAATACAGTCACATTACTAGGGCTGTCACGATTACAAATTTAAGTTGACGATTAATTGTCACTCAAATAATTGAGATTAATTATTTAATTGTGTTAGGTATTGAACATATGATTAAAGCAAAAAATATATACAAATCAATTATTGACATATTTAATTTTATTAAAAAAAAGCAGAAATAGCGTATCTACAAACACATCACAAAGTGACGCGTTGTAAACTTGTAGATCTGCTATTTCTCTTTTTTATATATATTTGAAAATGAGTGACATTTTTTCAACATGGAAACAATTATGACGATTTTGCTAAAATAATTGCGATTATCTCAAATAATTGTGATTTAGACAATTATGTACCGTAATAATTGTGACAGGCCTACACATTGTGTAATGATGTAGTTATTTTTAAAAGGTTATGTGACTTTAGCTATCATAATCCTGAATTATCATTCACAAATATGTCACAGATCATCATAAAGCCCTCGTGTTAGTGGCATTATACAAGCCTTGTATACCTCGTGACATAGCAGAATCTCCCATTGGCGGTCTAGTGATCTTTCCAGAACGGATAGCGAAGATCCTGCCATCATTCGTCCTAATGTAGGTACCTGTGTCGGAGAGAACAGAAAGTCATGATGGAGGCAAATTGATGACGGGAGGAACGGTTTGCAAACCGAGTCCATACTATGTTGTTGATGTTACCTTTAGACCCTTTGATGACATGGATGCTCTCTCCAGCACCAATTCGAGCTTGTACATCTGTTGTGCTGTTAGCGCCTGGAATTACAATGTCTGTGGATTGAAACAAAAACAAAAAGAAATGTAATTGCCAGAAACATTTAAACTGCCTACCTCTTTATCCCATTAAGACCTGGAACGCATCTGTGTATTTTTTTTTATTTGAGCTAAAAAGCATTATTTTACACTTTGGCTATTCAAAAATAGCAGATCTACAAGCTCATAGCACTACGAGCTTGTAGATCTGCTTTTTTTGAAAAATCTTGACAATCTGAGCAAATCTTCAAACATTTTTAACTTGAATATTTGCTTCTGGGGGTCCCTGGAACTAAATATTTTGAGATGGGGGTCCGGACAAAAATATATATAATTTTGGGGGTCCTTGACAATTATGAACAATGTGCGAACCGATGATTTAAAAAAAAATACAAAAGACATTTGTAGAATCGGCTTCAGGTCTTAATGGGCTATTTGACATGATAATAAAAACAGCCTTCTGGTAGTTGCTAAGCTGCTTGTGCTGGTGCTTGTGAAGCGTTTTGATAGATGTGATGGGGAGCTGGGGGGAGGTGCAGCAGTGGAGGGGGAGGGGTAATTCCCCTTGTTTACCAAG
This sequence comes from Gymnoscopelus microlampas, assembly GCF_963454915.1. Classification (NCBI taxonomy): domain Eukaryota; kingdom Metazoa; phylum Chordata; class Actinopteri; order Myctophiformes; family Myctophidae; genus Gymnoscopelus; species Gymnoscopelus microlampas. The sequence continues at coordinate 45,564,688 of NC_139944.1, forward strand.
GCCTTTCCTTAGATTTGAGTACCCTTTGGTTTTATTTTATCCATAAATTTTAAATTGTTGTTTATCCCCATGGATGTTTTTTATCTTGGCACTGTAAAGCACTTTGTAAACAATGTTTTTGAAAAGCGCTTTATAAATTAAGTTTACTATTGTTTAACGGTAAGGGCTATGTATTGTACGGCACAATGCTGCTTTAAAGACAAAATTATGGCGTTTTGTCGAATGCTTGGATGGCATTGGTAGCTTAAATATCTTAACCACTTCAACCCCAGTATCCGTGTAAACGTTCGCAGAAAAGAGCAGACCTACAAGCTCATCAAGTCATCTGACGTGTTGCGAGCTTATAGATCGGCTATTTTCACCTATTTTGACCACTGGTGGTGTGTCTGGTACTGAAAATAGTTTGATCGGTAAGAGAAGCACAGTAATGTTTACCAGTTGTGGTGACAATCCTCTGCACATAAACCCCAGCCTTCTGTAGATAGTTAACAGGAAAGCTGCCACCAGAGCTGGAGCCAGCCATCCCCACCTGACGAGGCATCATGGGGATCGGGGTGGACTGAATTGGCCGGACGCTTGCCACCGGCTTGTCATCTGGCCGTGCTATGGGACGCCTGTAACATAAAAGATATAGTAAGTATACCAAGGTGTTGCCTTGTGTCACTTTTCCACTGCATGGTACCAACGGAACTCGCCTCAACTTTCCACTGCAGAAAGGATCCCGCAATGTAGTTGGTTGGCATAGCGACATCCAACCCTGTGTGGTTGGTTCCAAAGTTAAAGCTAAACAATACTATCGTTAATTAAGCTAATGCTAACACTAGTGCTGTGTGGACTTGATACCTACTACACGTGTATCGCCAAAAACAGTTTGTAGCTGAGATAACGTTCTAGGTGATAAATAAATAGGTCATACAGTTGCTCAATATGGATTAATTACACAGCTAGCCACGATTCTCTCTGAACAGTAATCTGCAGTTCTTCATGTCACCTTTTGGCTTCACCTCAGCTAGTTTAGAAATTCAATGAAGGCAAGAAAAGCTTGAAAAAATAACTAACATAAATAAATAAATCGGGCTACACACAAGAGTGGTTTAGAGTTGTTAAAATTATTTATGAAAGCTTTGAAACCCACCAGTTGCGCTGGCTAAATGCTGGTATATTGCCCAGAGTCTGGTCACTGGTTGGGTAATAGTGGGCGTAGGACGGACGAGAGTAGGGCACGGAGGCACGCTTCTCGTCTTCGTAGCTCTTCTTGGCAGCTCTCTTCTCTGCTTTGGTCAGCTTTGACTCCTTCCGGTCCACCAGCAGAGACTCGTGATGGAAAGGTTGCTGTGAATTGAATAATGATGAATTAATTACTTTGTCACAACATAGCCCAGTGGGATCGAGAGGCGCCTAGGTAGATTCAACATGACCAGATGACAAGGTGTTACGATCCCGAGGTCATAATATCAGATAGATGGCTAATCTGGGAACAAATTCTTTACAGAGAAGTTTCTTGACAAATGTGTTTGTAAAGGTGTCTAGAAACACATTTCAAAAAGTTGAAAATCAACTCCCCTAAGGGAACCTGTGACAGCTGCTGAATGTTAGAATAGTCGCACCTTATCCCGGAAAAAATGAAAATGTTAAATTCTGGTAGCTTGTGAGGCGTCATACTAGGCGTTTTTCATGATTTCGAATCCATTGCAATCATTTGTTTTACACCAAAACCACTCCTTGGCCCACACACACACTTTTCCAGCTCGTCACATACGATTTTTTTGTGTGAAAATAATTATTGGTGGGTGGGTGCATTTAAAGAAGCTTTATTAGTTTATTTCAGTTTCTTGAATCCTACGAGATACTGCTCCACAAGATCAAACTCCTCAGGAGTCAAGGTCGCCTGGAGGGCGGGCCTGGTACCTCCGGAGGGTCTCCCCAGGGGTAATGGAGTAATGTAGGAGCAGGGCTAGAGTGCACCTCAGGCAGGTAAAAGGGAGTTTGAGAAGCACACCTCATGCTCCCCCATTTACCCGTCTGAGGTGCACCCTACTAGCGCTGCTATACTCCTACACTCCCCCCAGGGGGACCCTCCGGAGGTAACAGGCCCTCCAGGCGACCTCCACTCCTGAAGCATTTGACATCGTGGAGCAGTATCTTGCAGTAGTCGAGAAATTGAATTAAACTAATAAAGATACTTTTTAATTTACATACACCCAGCAATATTTGGCCTGGGTCCGCTTGACATTTCTTCCAGTTAAGGGGGAGTTTTTTCGTTGCCACTGTTGCCCAAATGCTTGTTCCAAGATGGGACAATGTCAGGTTTCTGCATTATAATCATTATGCTTTTTGATAAGGTGTTAGGTTAGTGATTATTTTTTTGGTTCCTTTGATTTTATTATTAGGTACTGTAAGTCTAGGTTGCTCATGTTTAATTATTTATTGTTTTATTATTTCGCTGTTAGCCCACCCTGAAGTTTCAGGGTTTTAACACATTGGCTGCCAAGAACGCAGATCTGCGTTCATTTGCGCAAAAGCCCGTTGGCTGCCAAGGACGCAGATCTGCGTTCTTTCAAAAAAAAAATGTTTTCAAAATAAAAGTTTTTTATTTTTTATTTTTTTATTTAAAAAAAAAAACCAAAGACCAAGGAGATATGATTTACCGAAGATTTAGACTCCCAGACACTTCCTTGTATCTTAAAACTTAAAAATTATGTCTCGGCTCCTAAGTGCTTTTTTTTCTCATTGAAAAAGTCTGGCAGCCTACTGTAGGGAAAAATTAAAAAAGCTGGCAGCCAATGTGTTAATAAACCCTTAAAAAGGCTGAAAACACTTTGTTGCTAGTGGTTCTTGGGAGCAGGAAAGAGGGCCCAACTTACTCATGTTGTGCCATGGTTTCCCCTAGGCTGGGTTGTAAACACAAGGCTAAAATGTTCTGGGTTCAAATTTCATGAAGGTGAAATAAATCACTTGCTGACATTTCCTCTTTTCAAACCCGTATTCAAAAACATACTTAACTAGAAAATGTGCTCCTCGGAGCACAGGTCTCCGCCAGTACTGTTCCTGAAGTGTTACTTGATTAATCCTGTCTTAAGTGTTACTCCGCCATTTCTCAGCCATTTCGTGATTATTCCTGTCTTACCTCACTTTGAAAGAGACCAAGTCTCTTTCAAAGTGACACATCTATTTATAGGCCGCTATACGTTATGCGTCTCACTAGCCAATCAGAGCACACTCTGTCAACGTATTGTCACGTGAGGCTTGACCAATGTTAGCTAGGCCAAGGGGGGGGGGACGAAAAGTGAAAACATAGTCTCCTGGCGGAGACAATTACAGTGATGGCCTGGGGGAGACGTTGCACACATTTTGAAGCTCAGAAACCATTAAGTTGAATCTGTGCTGATTATAAGTTTAAAGCCAGACCAACAGCTAGGCGTGTGTGCTGTACCTTGGTGATGAGGTGTGGATAGAGCAGACAAGCTTGACTGATGACTGTCTCCAGGTCTTCTTTTGGTTCCAAAGACTTTTTGGTCAGGTTAGGCTCCTCCTCAACAAAGTGCAGCAGTGACTCCACTTCCTTACGGGTGAAGTTCAGCACCGGGTTCAGGTCATCCACCACACGGTCTGAATAGAACACCACACAAGATTTAAAGAGTGAACTGAATATACGCAATTGCAGAGTTTAACTGAGGAACCCTTTTTGTTTTTTTTGCCCACTAGCAGGAACACAGGGCTTTAACCCATTAAGACCTGGAACGCATCTGTGTCACTTAAGATTTCTCTGGCTATTCAAAAATATCAAGCTCATGGCGCGGCACCGAGTGCCGCGCCATGAGCTTGTATATCTGCTATTTTTAGAAAAATTGTGAAAAAATATTTTTAATATTTTTTTCAAAATGTTAGGATTTAGAAAACATTTTTAGAATCGGCCTCAGGTCTTAATGGGTTGAGGATGATGGATGGGTGCAGCATGGCCTCTAGGGGCCTCTAGTGGGCCTTTTAGACTTTGTCTGTTTGATTTAGAAAAGCAAAAGGTACTTGAATACACAAGTCCAATGTTACAGTCTATAGCGGTTAAGAGGTGCGCGCACATCCAAACATTTCGACGAATGCTGGATCAAACTAAATAAACTGTGAAAAAAAGGAAAGGGCCCGCACACCTGACGAAGGCCACATCGGCCGAAACCGCTAAAACTTTTCCTTCCTTTTTAGCGGCGCTAAAAAGGATCCGCTCTATACCTAAAGATATAGAGCGGATCCTGCTCTATACCTGACTTTGTCCGTGTTTACCGTCAACGTTCTGATTGGTCAGACCCGTCAACAACACATATCGATGTCAAAATGTATCAAAGGCGCCGCTACCTTCACACAGGGTGTGATTTTTTTTAGCGGCGCTAGCCGCTCTATACCTTTAGGTATAGAGCGGATCCTGCTCTATACCTGACTTTGTCCGTGTTCACCGTCAACGTTCTGATTGGTCAGACCCGTCAACGTTCTGATTGGTCAGACCCGTCAACGTTCTGATTGGTCAGACACGTCAACGTTCTGATTGGTCAGACACGTCAACAAAGTGATTGGTCAAGCTTCACGTGACACATGGCTATAAACACATTATAAACACATATCGATGACAAAATGTATCAAAGGCGCCGCTACCTTCACACAGGGTGTGATTTTTTTCTTAAATAGCAAACTAATGAAAACTCCATTAAAAGAAAAGAACACAATGAATAGGCTCAAGATGCAGTCTACACACAGGTGGCGTGGCACATCTAAGGCTAAGAGCTCTTCCTCAGGCACCTTTGGATGCAGATAATGTGTAGTATTTTTGAGACATTATCTCTTACCGGACATGCCCTGTTTGGAGACCTGTCTGTCATAGATCTTCTTCTCCAGGGTGAAATCACAGACGAGGCGGTAAATGTGGCAGGCTTTCCTCTGACCATAACGGTACACTCGACACACTGCCTGAGCATCGTGGCAAGGGTTCCAGGACGCATCGAACACCACCACACGGTTGGCCCCAATCAGATTAACCCCTAAGCAGCCCGCTCTGTGTGGACAATCACAACAATTCATTAAATATCAGTGGACATTCCAGTGGGGAAGTGTGCCAGATTTAGGCTCTGCCGTACAACGGTGTTGCTGCCAAACAAATAGCAGATCGAAAAGCTCACAATGCGTCGCGGATGCGATGCAGAGCATAAATTAAGCATAGAACAGCTACCTGGTGGACAGAAGGAAGAGCCATGTGTTGGTGTTCTCTGTGTCATTGAACTGGTTGATCAGTCTCTCTCTCTCTGAGGCAGACGTACCCCCATCCAATCCTGTATTGTGGATAGTAGAAATGAGGAATGTTATGCAGGACATCGTTACTGAATCCCAGAGCATCCAAGCACACTAGGAAGCTGAAAACTATGGAGTTTCTTTCTGGTGTGAGTGAATGGGTGGATGGATTTTAAATCCACACCAACGCAGGCACATATGTAATTATTTAGAGGTTAGTACATTTGTCCTCCTCAATCGTTAGACTTGTTCTATGTGGGTTTTTAAAGAAGAATTCATAATAGACAATAATGAATCTCTGCTCTATACACAGAACAAATTACATAGAGGCGGACAGGACATCCGTGGTAAAATCCCAGCCAAACGCGCCAATGAAATAATATGCACACATTCACATTCAAGAGTTTTCCATGGCAAATTAAAGCCCACATTGTGATTAAGTAGTTGCTATGGGAACAGAGCCGAGGCTGGATGACTCACTGTAGTAGTTGAGATTGCGGACCCAGGTCTGATTGTGGGCGTCTGGGGGAGCGATGCCTGGAGGCATGGGCCTTTTAGATAAGAACTCTTCAATGACTGACAGTGTGGACAAGCTTTGGCTAATGGGCAAACAGGAGAAATGACAGGTATTACATACAGGGTGGTTTAACAAGCTCAAATAAGCAAAGCATTTATATAAAGGTCATAGAAGAAGTTGGGTCTGGATATTTGTGCGGAAGAGATATTGAAAAAGAATATATATATATATATATATTTTTTACAATCAGTGTTTTAAATTATAGCATTGTTTTAAATGTAAAGATTAATTGGCCCCAACTATCTGTCCAAACCAGGTAATAATACAGACATTTTCCATTTTTAGATGAATACATTACTATCACCGCTAATTCATCTATTTCTAATAAACTATTCACTTAATGTTGGATTGTATACGGGACTAACCTGAAAACCAAAACTTTGTCTCGTCTCTTAACACTCTCCTCAATCAAATGGAAGAGCAGAACCATCTTGGCAGAGTTCTGCAAAAGTCCTGGCTGGTAGTTTAGCATTATGCCCTTTGCCTGTGATAGATCAATGGGAAAAATAGATGCTGAATTAGACACAGGCCTATGGGGAGATACCAAGAATGTTTCTTGGCATCTCCCCCATAGGCCTGTGTAGGTGAAATGAACACAATGGCAGAGTCAATATTTGAATGTCTTATTTGCTGAATACTCAGTGATCACAATGAGAGGACTTAATAAGTGTTCTGGGGACACCTTGACCAGTCAAGACACACATGACTTTGCATAGCAATTGCTGAAATATATTCCATCTGACCACATTGTCAATGTCAAATTGTCACAACCTTCCCCATTCAATATGAGTGTGGGAGTGGGACATGCTGTCATACAGTATGTATGACTGAAAGTTATTATGTAGGTAACTCTCCAAATATGGCAGAGTTAAGTGAAAGTTTCCCAACAATTTTTGAGTACCAATAGTAAACCCAAGGGTTAAGGGATTGCATGCAGTATTCCATAATTGTCTATGGTTTCAGCAAAAAAAAAAAGACATAACTCACAATTGTCAGGGGTTATAATGCAGTTATTAACCCAGCTGATGGTGATTTCTATCACTGCTTTTTATTAGTATCACAGCGTAGCCTTTAGCACTTGCTAGGCAGCCTGCTTTCTAGTGAGGAATAAGCTATATAGCTGCTTATATCTAAACTTTATATTATACCATCCCTTATAATACTTCTACAATACATTATGATATTTGACAGCTTGTAAGAGCCTAGATGTCTCCACTAGGCCTAATAGCTATTGTTTTGGTACAGCCTATCTTGTTATGGTTCAGATCGTCCTTCAGGCAGCTACAGTATAACTATGATCTCTGCCCTGTGCTCGAGGCAGAACTACCGTACCACTGACATGAGTGTTAATGTACTTCTGACCATGATATCATGTACATAAAGCATAACCACCTCCAACTATAATATTGTCTCGACTCTTATGTGCCTTATCGATTGCTGATTGATCCAGAATTCCACGACAGTAGCAAGCAATGTGATCAAAACCTTCTGCCTTCTGTCAAATCCTTCTGCAAAGCCTGCTTGTGTACTTACTTCATGTACAAGTGAGGCTTTACGCTTTAAAGCGATGCTGAACTTTTATAGAACCCATTTATCTCTAAATCACACTTTTATCACATGAACAAATGGAAAGAAAAAACAACATCATCCGAGTCCAGTACAATACTTACTTTTGGGGAAGGGTGAAATTACAGTTCTCATGTTATATTACCCTTGCCAGCAATTATCTGACTCAACAAAAATCAATAGATCACCATTACCAGTGTAACACATGAGTGCCACAGTCAATAGGCAAAATAGGTGGAAAAAACAACAAGTTTTATTAAACACACTAGCCTGTCCTGAAATGTAGCATGGCCTGTCATATCGAGACCAGCCTGAACCAATCAAATTAACTACTAAGTGTAAACAACTCGGGCAAGGAGAGGAATATCTCCACTGCGTGCGCTTACATCCACACACACAGCCGGTCGGGACACAAACATTCCCTCAGACACAGCGAACGAGTATTGAGGGGTGACAGACATTACTGATTGCTGTTGCTTGCGGCAGGATAGTTAGATTGAGCAAATGCCTCAATCTTAATCACTTTTTGTTCTAGTTCGCTCATATTGTGAGCTGGTGCATGCTTACATCTCAGAGATGGAGAGAGAGAGAGGGCATTCTGTGAAAAGAGCATGAGGACCTTCGATTGTGTTACCGGCACGTATATTGCATGTTGTGTCAATAGCGAACAAAAGAGGGTTGCTTCAATCCTTTGGCTTTTTTTTTTTTTTTCTTACCCCAGGCAATCGGACAAGCATTAGTGTCAACTGTACATTTTTAAAATACGTAATTGCATTACTCCATCACAAACTTAATAAGAAAGATAACAAGGCATACCCAATCATAGGTGATGACTTGATTGGCTCTGTCCTGAGTGGTGTTGAGTGGAGGCACGGTGATGGCCTTGCTATCAGCAGCTTTGCCCTTGAGGCCTGTAGCAGGGCGGGCGTTGGAAGCGATGTCATCGAGGTCCAAGTCCTGCTCATTAGCCTGGTTCTCCTTCTGCAGGCTTTCATACAGCACATCAGGGTGGTTCCAAATCTGGAGGGATCCGAAAATAAGATGCATCGCTTATTCAAACAATGCCAAATCAGCATTAGCTCAAAACCGACTCCTAAGACTCACAGGAAGATTGACTAGCCTGCCTTATGAACCCAGAGCCAAGTACTGGTTCTGGACATACAACAACATGAATGAAGAAAGCAGCATCACCTTGCAGCAGACACAGAAGGCCTTGAGGGGGTTGAGGCCAAGCCAGCCACTGTTTCCAGCCTCCCGGAAGCGGGTCATGAACTCAGTGTAGAGTGCCCTTTGGATCGGGGACAACCGCACCATCATCACATGCTCTTCCTTAGAAGGAAGCTGGCCACGCAGCACATCATGACCGCGTCTGAACAACACAAAAGGACCACAGAGAACAGAGATCAGTTAAGTCCTCTACACTGCATAGTAAGTCATGGTTGACTTTGCAGCCTCTTCCAAATGACAATGTACTCACCTCTGAACAAAGCCCTCAAGTAGGCTGTGCAGCACATGGCTACGGTAGCGCATGAGGCGGACATCTTGAGGCGTACTGTCCACACACTGCCCGTTGAGGATGGGCCGCTCAAACATGTTGCTGAACTCTTGGCGCGTTCCTAGAAAGTCTGGTCTGACAAAGTCCACCATACACCAGTATTCAATGAGGTTATTCTGAAGAGGGTAGCCCGTCAGAACCACCCTGCGCCGCGAACGGATGTTCTTTAGGGCCTGTGACGTGTTGGCGTGGCAGTTCTTAATGCGGTGACCCTCATCACAAATCACCACATCTGGACCAGGTCGCGCAATGGCTTTCTCAATGCCTTTAAAAAAAAAAGGAAATAGTTATATACAGTACACCATTTTTAACTATGGTTAACCTAATCACAGACTGTACACATTTCTTTTGCAGAGGCATAAGAAAAACTGCTAATCTTGCACTGGATTTTCTTCAAACAAAGCTTCCTTTGTATGGCCATCTTTATTGACCTTTCATGAGCTCCTCTCGTCTGTCTTCTTCATCCAGGTCAATGATAACCGGACCTACAGGCTTCTTAGACTTCCTCTTTCTGCAAACGACAAAGCTCTTCTTCATGGACAACAGACGGTACATTTCGTAGCCCATCAACAGCACCCCTCCACCGCTGGACCAGTCCTCCACCACCTTAGCCCTGGCCACTGTTGATCTGCAAGACACCCAGTATGACAATTGATCATGTGTACACTAAATTAAATGTCAGAAGGGAATATGGATCACTCATTTTCCTCCTTCATACATCCATGCACATTCACAAATGCATGTGCACATACACACAAACTTTTAAGCTGCCTACTTGTGCTCATCATTGAGGATGTGAACTTTGAACGCGCGGCCTGTGAAACTTGCAGGGTCCGTGTCGGGAGGAATGGCTTCTTGGGGAGGAAGCCAGAGGTTGAACTCTGACATCCAGTTCTGAAGAGTGTTTACCTAGGATGGGGGAGTGAGAAAAATAAATCACAGTATTAGGGGCGGAAATCGCTAGCTACCTGACGATTTGATTCGATTCCGAGGGCTAGGATTCGATTATATTCTGATTATTGAGATTTGCGATTACTTTACTTACATTAACTTTTATAGATAATAAAAACAAATGGAAGAGATGTGTCACTGTCAACTAGAATAAAATAAAAGTCCTATTTTGTAAAACAATACTGACTTAAAAACAAAGGTTTCTCAATATTCTGATAACCAACCAAAATCTGTCTGTATTTTATTTTCCACCCCTACACAGTATTTCATATTTGCATATGTTTACATACATTAAAACATTAAGGGTTAACATCTATGGAAGCATGTTGCAATGCACACCATTCACTCCACACATACTACAGGCACATAGACAACTCACTGGGACAATGGCCAGCACAGTGTGTGCCCCGGTATGCTGCAGCAGGATGTCTATAAAGGAGATGACCTGTAGGGTTTTGCCCAATCCCATACTGTGAGCCAGGATGCAGCCAAATCCACTACTGGTTTTATACCGTTCCAGAGATTCAATCAGGTTATCATACAGAAACCGGATCCCCCCAACCTTAAGAAATGAGGGAGATTAACAAATTAATGCACAAATACTCTGGAATGTAAAGGGAATGAAAGAAAACAGAATATTATATAATATGAATAGGTGTATATGCATAAAAGCTCCGGATCCCCCCAACCTTAAGAAATTAGGGAGATTAATAAATTAATACTCTGGACTCTATATGCGAGAAGGGAATGAAAGAAAACTGAATATTATATAATATGAATAGGTGTGGGCATAAGAGAGACAAACAAGAGCCAGAGAGAGAGGGTTTGTTGTGTGATCATGTCTCAACTATCAGGTTCTGCATTTCAGTTCTGTCTTAAAAAGTCTGACCCAAATACATAATTGAGAGCAGCAGTGCAGAGAGTGATTGAGTGTGTGTTTAAGTAAAAGTGCATACGCTGTATATACCTGGTGAGGTTTGACAGCCCTGGCTAGTTGTGGAGCAAGGAAGATATCCTCCTCCTCTGCAGGGTGATTCAAATTGACCAGCACTCTGCCCTGGGCATCGGGGTGGTTCTGAATGTCGTTGATGTGCGCCCCGCTGCTCTCCTCTGTGCCAGCGGTGCTCTCGGCGTCCTCGTCGGTCGACTCGCTGCTAATATGCATGGCATCCTCCTCCCCGGAGCTGAGCTCAATCACGTCTGCATCAAAGTGGATGAAACAAATTATGTTAAGAGAGTGGTTAAAAATGGTGATTTTGATGCTGAAGCAGTGCTGATTTTATCGACTAAAACTATGACGAAAACTGTTCGTTGACTACCTTTTTTCACTGAAGAAAAATAAATAAAAACTAAGCTATGATGACTAAAACTAAGACTAAATATACTGACAATTTTGTCAACAAATAAAAAATAGACTAAAATGTTAGGGAGGGACTAGTGGAGAAGAGATCGAGTAGAACTAAAAGACACGTCATTTTATGTTGTGTTGCGCTCTGAAAATAGCAGATTGGCTATTTTCAGCATGCAACCAAGTGTAAAATCAGGCATTACGACGGCATCAAGGCCTGCCAAAATACATTTTAGTCGACAAAATCATCTGTAGATTTAGTCGACTAAACTCTTATATTTAGTCGACTAAAACTAAAACCTTTCAGATTACTAAAATATATAAAATAAAACATTTTATTCAAAAGACTGACTAAAACTAAATAAAAATGTGCAACACTGTGCTGAAGTATGCGTTCCTTTCGTCTCTCCCAATTTAGTCATTGCCAATAAACTAAGTAACCAAGTCCTGACATCACTCCGTTATCCCCTGGGTCATGGAAGTGTTTTCTCTATTGAAAGTATCATAGGTTCATCTTGGCATTGTGTCATAAGAACTGTGTTCCAAAAAGTCTGTCGATGACTCTGTGTTGGAAACTACAGTAGAAAATCACGCGACTCACCGTCCCTACTGAAGCATGTCACGCTCCGTCAAAAACATCTGCGAGATTCCTTAAATTTCGTGACATTAGTTATCAGTGTGTATGTGTTATTATTTAGTTTGTTTGATGAAACAAACTGAGAACTGACAACGCTATTCTCCTACAGAAAGAATAAAATCCAGTGCAAAACAACGTGATGCTGATTGTAGTGTAGGCGGCTATTTATTTTCTTGCTCTTTGGATAAATTAGTACCCTTTCACGGTCAGTTGATGCTTCCTATCCATAGGAGTAAAATTTGTCGACAGCCTTACTGCCCACTGTATACAGTGCTGGAATGGAGATTTTACCACATATCTGAATCAGGGACGTTTTGAGCTTCTATGTTGCTCACATTATAGTCATCCAATCATACCTTCTCGGATGAATTTTGCAGGCAGCTGGGGTTCCTCTTGGTCAGTGTCCTCGCCACTGCTAACCAAACAGATGACATCCTGCTTGCTCAGGAGAGAAGGCACTGCTTGAGACGCCTCCCTCAGAGCTTCCACTGACAGAGGTGCAAAAGGATAGGAGACATACAGAAAATAGTACAAGAGCCATGAGAAGTTGTGAAGACATAGTGCATCTAAGAGGTTAGGGTTAAAGAGCATACACAATCATGGGTGATGAATTGATTGATGTTCAAAGAAATTAGGGGCTCTGCACACTAAAAGATTCCTTATGATCGTGGAGGTGAAAGAACAAGTGACTAGTGTCACACTGATGAAAGCTGAAACGTTTGTAGATAATAAAAGGGAAGTTCACCTGAAACTTCTATTTCTATCGTTTACTCACCCCATGATGTGATGAATACATACATGGAGAATTTTTTGTTTGTATAACATTCCTTTACAGTGAATGAAGAAATCCCAAATCCTCAAAAAATCCTTGATGAATTTAAGTCAATGGACGCTGTGATTAACAACAGCAAAACTATATAAACAAAATCTGTTTATAAACTCCAAATAACACTCATAGTGCGATCGCAAGTGCACGAGCGAAGAACGCGCCTGGGCGTGTCTGCCTGTGTGGTTGAACCGGAGCTCATGACACACGCATGCAACAGCCCAGGCACGTGCGTGATTCGTGAACGAGTCAATTTAGCCCAGAAGTAGTTTAAACGTTTATTTGCTTCTTCTATATTTTGGAACGGTAAAACTTTTTGCATTAGCGAGATAGTTTGGATTTCACTATGAGTGTTGTTTTGGAGTTCATATGCTTTTTTTGAATAGTTTTTCTGTTAATCCCGTTTACTAAGTGATTTCTTCATTCCCCGTAAAGGAATGTTATATTAAAATATATTTTTTTGGGTGAACTTCCCCTTTCAAATTTTTGTCCTCGCTTCTGCAAATGTACGGTGTCTTTTATTGTGCAGAGACCTTTGGATTTGTTTTCTTTTTTTTTTACCTATTTGAGACTCTGTGACAGGTAGGGCTTGTGTAGAGGATTCTTTCTTCTGCTGTTCCAGACGTTTCCGCCTTTCAAACTCTTCCAGTTGGGCAGCCTTGGTCCCAGCCTCCAGCTGATGCTCTTTGAGTAGCTTTCTATAAAGATAAAAGGCAATAACATCAGGCAAAAAAAAAATCACCTAACGTGTTTCAGCCAGAAGGATCTCAGTGTGTGTGCGTGCGTGTACCTGATATTCTTCCTCATATGTGTAGGCTTCGATAGCGAGGAGGTTTTGGAGCCTTTTGAGGCCTTAGACTTGGATGATTTAGAGGACTTGGATGACTTGGATGACTTGGCGGACTTGGCGGACTTGGATGATTTAGAGGACTTCTGCTTCTTTGTTTTTTTGGGAGGGGGCTTGCTGCTGCTCGTGTTCTCTGGGCTGGTTGGGTTGGATGGAGGCTGAGAACGGGAAGCAGGTCTGGAGGAGGGCCGGGATGCAGGCTGAGATGGAGGAGGCACAGGGGAAGGCTCTCTGGAGGTAGCTGAAGCAGAATCCCCTCCATCCTGACCCGATTCTGCATTATCCTGTGGACCCTCAGCTCGTTCTGAGAGAGTGAGACAAGAGAGATGTTGCACGTTAAATCACATCATTGCACAGGTTCAAGGTTTGATTCCAGCTGGAGACCTGTGTCGCATGCCCTTCCACCTCTATGCTCCTAGTTTTTTTGTAGGAGTCGACCCATATGTTTTTTCAGGGTCGTTTTTTAGGGATACAACAGGTGATATTTTGTACGGATTTTTCATTATCATCAATTCTCTTTGGCTTTTAATTGTCCTTGATCTGCTGCTATTGTGTCCTAATAATGCACTGTATTTGTCTGTGCGCCAATGGGCGCTTATTGATGCGTTGTTGCTTTGTTTGTCTCAACCATGTACAGCACTTTGGTCAGCTTCTGTTGTTTTAAATGTGCTTTATAAATAAAGTTTGATTTGATTTGATTAATGTCAAATTAAAATAGGCTTTTAAAAATTATAATTGCATTTAAATATTTAATAAAAACAACAACTAAACATTATTTTTCTTTTCTTTTTTTATATTGGCCACAGCAAGCACATTAACCTTACAGCTTTACGAGATTTTCAATTATCAGAACTTCATGAATGTCAACATCATCATTAGAGGTGGGTAAACAAGAATATTTTAGTCACTCACCAGCTGTGTCATCTTCATCGTCTCCATCATCTCCATCCTCGTCTTCCTCCTCCATGTCCTCCTCCTCGTCCTCTTCATTTGTCAAATCGTCCTCCACGTCACTGTCAAGACTGTCCCGCTCACTTTCTGAAAATGCCGATTCAGACATGGCGTCCTGCGGGGTTCTAAGTGTATTACCTACACATCCTTAACAGAAGCCCTGAAAACCAAAGGAGAAAATAATTGCATGTTACAATATTGGAAATAACACGTTTCGTTTACTCTTTCTTGTGAAAGGCTGTCCAATTCTAGCCTAATTTTAAGTGGAACATTATTTGAAGATATTAGCTCTGAGCACACGTAGAAGAGGATTGATTGAATACTTTATTTGAAATTTGCAGAAAGAAGCACATGAAAGTACAGTTCAATACAAGGTCAGCTATGTACTCACGTCACGATAACACTGAAAAGGTTATTTAAAAGGTAGGGTAAGTTCTTTTCTTTGGTTAAAATAAGTGTTAAATAGCTCGCTCTATATTCTGATAGTACTCATTGCTATAGAGTGTTTGTTCAGTAAAAGGAGTCTCCTTGTCTCTCCAGCTCTTTATAAGACAGAAAATGCATTTTCATTTCAGTTTCAGTTTCATTTCCAATTTTATCCAATCAGGATGGAGAACTCAATCAGGATATAGATTAAACAAGTGAAATTGGAAGTGATGACACTAAGAAATGAGCTGACAAAATTGGAACTGGAACACTATAAAAATGAAGCTTAAAAATGGGTACTTTCTCCTGATTGGCTGAGATTTTGACACCTACCGGAAAATGTATTTTCTGTTTATTAAAGAGCTGGAGAGACACTCTATAGCAATGATTACTATCAGAATATAGTGCTTTAACCTTTTAACAAAATACTTTTTGTTTTAACCCAAAAATATCACTTACCCTACCTTTAAGATATTGTTGTTGTTTTCTTTTTTTTACATGGAAACCAAAACCATGACTACTTTATCATTGTAGTAATAAAGTAGTCTTAACCTGTGTGATCTTAATACTTCAGACACCCGTTCTCTCTGCTTTTGGAGACACGTTAGGTCACCGTTTCTCAACGTGGGGTTCGGGGACCCTCAGGCAGGGGTCCTTGGGTGGGTTCCCAGCTTAGCTAAATAATTGATAGTGAGGAATAAAATGGATCCTTACAGTTATGTAACGTATTGGGTCCCTTTGGTTCTATTTGAACACCCTCTCTGAGGTAATTAACAATGAGGATTGACTGTACAGTGTAGGGGTCCCAGAGATAAAACATCATATCAAATGGGGGATATCATATTACATATCAAACCTAAGGGTCGTTGAAGAAAGAAAAAAAAGGGTCAGAACCATTGTTGATTTCAGTAATCATTTGAGAAGCGACAGTCAATACAAATTTTGAGTCTCGGAGTAAAACTTTGTTCCGATTAGATCTGAACAAGCTGTCTCTGAACACAATGTGCAGCGTGGTGTTAATAACACAGGTCTTTCTTCTGTGTAACCCATAAGGACGTACTTACTACTTTACTGCTACCAGTCAGCCAGTGTAACGCGAAGCTAACTGCGCAGGTATAGCCTGTAATTACTACTGTTGTTATTGTTAACATCCCTCTGCTGCTTTGTAATGTAAACGTTATATAACTCCTAGACTTACCCTGTGGTAAAGGTATGCTGCTAACCAGCGAGCTGCTGCGGGTTCGACGACACAACGACTGTGGTCTTAAAGCCTAACATACAACAGCACCATGCAACGGTCCATTGTCCATCCTTGTGCAGTAGCACTGTGTGCTGCAGAGGATTGATGCTTGATTAGCTATGTGTGGCTAGCCTAGCTGCCTGGCAGAGATGCTAATGTTCGCAAGTAAGCGGCTCAGTTGGCTAACGCTAGCTAACACGCCAATGCTAATCAGTGTTGCCATGTCCGGGCTTATTATAAGCGACTTTGGGCTTCTTTTTCTGTGAAGTTGCTTGTAAATATTGGTGGTTGCGGGTTACGTTTTTTTTGGGGGGGGGGGGATTGTTTCATAAATGTAGTTGCTTATTTAAGCTTGGCTTTAAAAAAAAACAATAATTTAAACCAGTAGCTCTTAAATATTTACATGAATATATGTTTTGTGCTAAGGAGCATTTGTGCTGTTAGAATGTTTCACAAATTAAAATATTCCACATTTAATTTCAAGAGTTTTTTGAAAATAACAGATCTAAAAGCTCACAACGCGTCGTGAGCTTGTAGATTAAAGTTCTGAATGTAGCTTCTTGTTGTGGGCTTGTTTTCATAGACCTGGCTGCTTATTTCTCTCGCAAAAATCTGGCAACGCTGCTAACAGTTAGCTTTAAGTTACACACCGATGCTAATCTTTTAACAGTCTATGATGCTAATGCATCAAGCTAGCTAAAGATGCGCTGCTAGCCAAGACACCACCAAGTTCAAACATCAAAGCTTTGCCTGGCCGCTTATTCTTACCTCGTGTATGTTGACGGTCTCTCCTTTGAGATGATTAAGCCTGTGTTCTTGTGATCGTGGCTATTTGTCAAATTAAATAGATATTAACGGAATAGATGCAACACAATGGTAAAGAAGGTTGCTATTTTTCCCAGGTTTTTTGTCCCAGTGTGACTGCATAGATCATCCCCCACAAAGATGGGGAACAATTTTGCACGCTCGAAAGTTCCGGGGGATGCAACCAACTCTGTTCTCTGTTACAACCTCGTATGATAAATAATAAATACAATTCATATAATGTTAAATCATAGAAATAATTTATTTGAAAGTACAATAATTGCAAATAGAAATCAATTAACACGTGTTCTTTTTACTTTACCGCTTAAGATTATATTATAGACCAGGGGTTTTCAACCAGTGGTCCGGGGACCGGCCAGTGGTCCTTGAGGGGGTTCCAGGGGGTCCCCAGCCAAATTAATAGTTAGGAACCAAATTGACCCTTATATGTCTGTAACTCTGAGAGTGTACAAATGGAACCAAATGGACCCTAACCCTAACTGTCCCTAACCCTAATTGTCTATAACCCTGTTATAGACAATTACAAATAATTTCATTTATAAAAATCAAGATGATATGACAGACTGAAACTGAATAAATGCCTACTTGACACTTTTTTCTTGACTGACATACAATTAAAAAAATTATATATATATATATATATATATATATATATATATATATATATATATATATATATATATATATATATATATATATATATATATATATATATATATAAAATATATAATATCATATTTCATATATATATTTGGGTCTCGTGTTAGGTTGGTAGATGCATCTGACGCAGTACTTGATTGATTGAATACTTAATTAACAGTTTGCAAATAGTACAGTGGTATGATTATACAAATGGTGTTAAAAGGATAACACAAAGCCCTGAAGGCTATTATATTTCGACTGTGTATTAAATTCATAGAGGATGTCTATGCACATGCACATCTTTAATTAGAAAACAACTATTTCTACTGCTTTCTCGTAAATTAAAACAACTACTAATTCTATGAGATACTGTTTTTATAATATAAATATATGTAACTATGTAAGGTCTCTTCATTCTCTGTGTAGGATTTTCTCACACTCATATGGCGGTCTGTACACGTTGTAGATACATTTCTGTGACGGTGTTTATATGTATATGTGTATTATACTCAACAACAAATAAAACTGTAAAAAGATAAACAAGCAGAAATAACGGTACAGGGGTGAGGGGGCATCCAGAGTTTTCTTTGGTAGGGGACGAGCGCAGTGAGCGCTCTCCTACTTAGCGTTGCCATGTCCGCTTATTGTAAGCTATTTTTGGCTTGTTTTTCCTGTAAAGTTGCTTGTAAATATTAGTAGTTGCGGGTTGCGTTTTTTGGTCTTGTTTCTAATTGCTTATTTGGGACTTGCTGTGTAATGTTGTTTAAACCAGTTGTTTTTTTTATCAGTGGTTCATGCCAAGGACCCCCAAATTAATTTGTATTTGTCGGCGGACCCCCCCATCTGAAAATAATTTGTGCCAGATACCAGATTTGTGTTGTTAAACTGTTTCAAAAATATTTCACATTTGTCACATTTTTTCCAAGATTTTTGAGGTGGAAAGTCATGGTGACGCGACGTTGTGTTTTCATAGACCTAGTTGCTTATTTCTCTTCTAAACACTATCTGGCAACACTTGTCTCTTCTACCAGGATAGTAAGGGAATAGAAATGGTACGCGCCCATATTAGAGTTATAACGGTACGCGCCCCGCCGTCGGCCGTACGACAGTGACGTAGAATGTAGGCGTCAAACTGCTAGTGTCTTTTGTGTTTATTTCCACTAGCTAACAACATCAGCTAACACGCAAAAAACTGTAGAAGATGATGTAAATCATAAGGTTCATATGCATTCTGTGACCATGATATCAATGAGCTGTGCATAAATACAAAGATGAACAAAGGGTGGCTGGAGCTTGAGAGTGACCCAGGTGAGAGAAAGCTTCGGTTGTAGAGCTAGTTTAGTTTCAGATCACAGGCTAACACAGCTAACGTTAGCTTCTACCTTTGATGACATGGTCTGGTCATTTTTTATTTAAATATGAGGCCTTCTTCGGTCCAACAATGGAATATGATGATGTAACATAACATGGTGCTAGTTTACTCTACTTGACTGACTAATCAAATATAGCCAGTCGCATGTCTAAATGACTTGCATATCAACCTTTTTTGATTTCAAGGACCTCTAGTTTGATCAGCTTTGGGCCACGGACCCCCATTTGATACAGTATTATATTTATTAATGATTTATTTATGTATTATATATTATTTTATTAATTATTTATATATTATAATATATAAAGATATATATTTGTTTTTATCTTTGGGAAACTAGAAATAGCCAGTGTTTGGAAAAAGTATTGTCATTTTTTACTTAAGTAAAAGTATCAATACCACAATTTAGAAATACTCAGTTATAACTGAAAGTCTGGTATTTAAAATGTACTTGAGTAAAAGTACAAAAGTATTGGCAATCAAAATATACTTAAAGTACCAAAATTAAAAGTACTCCTTGTGCAAGTTCAATGTGTATACAAATCTTTTGAAAATAACAGATCTGCAAGCTTGTAGATCGGCTATTTACAAATTGAGTACATGTACTTGTTACTTTCCACCACATGTTACTTTCCACCACTGGAAATCCCTAGCTCTGGACCAGAGCTACTGTAAACTCCAATAGTGAACAAATGGAACCAAATGGACACACTCGGTTACAGACCCAAAAGGGACAACCAGTGGTCTACACTCCACAGCATCAAACTATGGATTTAAATGCAATATGCTTGAATTTATTATGGGATATTTTGTTGCTTCACAGCAAGTATCACTAGTACGCAATTTGAGCTGTAGAATTCATTGAACAATATTAATTATTTTGTTGTCATTGTAGGACTATTCAGTCTGTTGGTGGAAGACTTTGGTGAGTAGCTTGTCAGCATTAACTATTTACATTTCAGTCGCCTTTATGGTGGCCTGTGAGTATTGTAACTACCAAGCAAATGTGGGAAATGTTTTTTTTCTCCCCCTTTTTTTCTTTGTAGGTATCAAAGGTGTCCAAGTAGAAGAAATATATGATCTTCAAAGCAAATGTCATAGGTATGTAGTTTGAAAAACAAGTCCTATGCAATATGCATGTCATGTACCCCAATAACTAGTTAGTTAGTTGGCCAAACTGGCAAAATTATGAATGTCAAGTCTAATTTCTTCATATCATTAGGAGGTCAAGCATGGCTGTGTTACTCATCTTGACTTTGAAGGCGTCATAAAAACACAAAAATGTGGTTGTTTGAGATAAGTAGGATATACACTAATACTGTGCATCTGTTGAACTGCCGATTGTTTCAGATGCTAAATCACAATGTTTCGTAATGATGTTAGTATGACTCATGTAGTCAGTGATGCAGATGGTGGTGATAGTTCCTTCACATGCTGCGTTTCTGTGCAGTTTTTAAGGTCATGGGGCGGGCGGAGAGAGAATGAAACTGTCTGTTTAATGACTCTTTAAAGATTCTCTCTGCCACTGGTTTCGTATGAGAACTACGGTATCACAAAGATCTTCTTGGCTCATTTGTGAAAGAAAATCTCTCTTGCCAAGTCTTTCACTGATGAAATGTCTGAAGAGACATTCCATATTAGTCCAGCTGTCATTTACAGTAGCAACATTTAGACAGTCCAAGTTTGTTATTCTTTTATATTGAGAAATTGTCATGTATTACATATTGGTGTCACTGTCATAATTGGAACTTTTATATTTAAAGTTGTATTAAAACTCCTATGACAAAATGTTGGCTAAATAGAAACAACGCTTACACACTTCAAGGTAGACTGTTTCTGGGTGAATAGTATTGTATTATATTGCAAGTTATGAGGTTTTAGATTCTCAAAGAGCATTCAATTCAAGCACTTGTGAATTGTCAAAACTTTTCAGTGCCTTGCTGCACCAGGAGTTTGGAAATGTCATTCCAAAAATCAATATTTACGGATTAAATAAAAAATACTGCTTGCACCAAACAAATTGTTCAAACTTGACTTTACATTGTGCTATTCATAAGTTTAAAATGCTTATAATTTTTAGAAGCGAGCAGAGTGCAGTACACCCAGCAAGTACATCACTCATTGAAATATTTCTCAAAATTGAAATTCATAGTAGCCATCATGGTATTTTTCACTAGTAGGAAATGCCATGAGGAAGGTCTGCACGACCAAAACTACTGTTTGTCGGCTACGCACCTGCTTTTAAACGTACTGGGTGTGTGGAAGTTCTTTTTCACTAGTAGGAGTAAAAATGTTTTGAAGATCTACAGGCTCAAAAACTATTCAGTAAGCAAAAAATGACACAGGTTAGACTTGATGAGGACCTTTAACCTCCTTTAGATAATGATAGTATGTGTAATATTAGTTGTATTTTTAAAGTGCAGCCACTGGTATTCAAGACCACACAATTGCATGTAACAACACTGTGTTGAATTGGCTAAGAACATCTGCCTTTCTTTACAGTTTTACTAGAGTGTAGCAATAATGTATGCAAAGTCTAAATATTTGTTGTAGTAAATGGATTGTTAACGAGATATTTGTTCTTCTCAGCCCTGTCTATGGCTTCATCTTCTTGTTCAAATGGATTGAGGAGCGTCGGTCCAGAAGGAAAGTTTCCACCTTGGTGGATGAAACCTCCGTTATTGATGAGGAGATTGTTAATGATATGTTCTTTGCCCATCAGGTAACACATCTTTAATGTATTAGGCACATTTGTATTGCTATCTCACTTGTCTTAATGACGACATTATGTCAGCTATTTCTTCTGTTTAGTCTTTTCTCATGTTCAATTATCCCAACAATCTGTACATGTGTCAGCTATTAAACACTTATGAGAATCAAGCGTTTATCTTGACTTCTTAACTCATTAATTGTGAGACGCAGCTATCTGATCTTAATCTAACATGTACTCATTTTAATGAATTAGTGTCATCACTGAATAGGTAGGTATCTAGATAGGTATCACTGTCAAGTTATCAGCAGTTCAGGAACAGCTTTTGATTTTTGTTTTTCTGGTGTTCAGTTGAAAGATTTCCTACTACTTTGAGCTAAATGTAATGTAACCTTATTAAGTGTATAACATTTCATTTTGACCAGTATATATGGTTAGTACAGTATAACTAACGCAACTGTGGTGGTTGTGTTTGGTCTTGCTCTTCTATTGAGACATTTAGATCCTGTGTACTGTTGTGACCACTACTGGTTGACAAGTGGTTCTGCCTGAATTTTTTTAAATCAAAATACAATTTCTCGCCTGAGCAAGCAGGTATGCTCCATTAGCTCGATGGTAAAAAAAAATCAGCACTTGAGCTGGGGACCCGGGTTTGAATCTCGGGTATACCACATTTAATGACTGCAGCTTTAAGTAACCAGTGACTACTAGACATTCTTCTCAGACTACTCAAAGCTTTTGTAGTTGAATAGTTGTGGGACAGTTTTTTTAATTCTGCTGTCCAGCTGCTTCTATGATATAACTACAGTAACGGCACCTAAACTTAAATGGTTTTAAAGAGATGCAAGTTACTGTGACCACTAACTTGACAATGATGTAATTTCTGTATCCAGCTGATACCAAATTCCTGTGCTACCCATGCGTTGCTGAGTGTGCTTCTGAACTGCAGTGGTGTTGAGCTTGGCAACACTCTTAGTCGAATGAAGGCTTTCACAAAGGGCTTCAGTCCAGAGGTAAGAAATGTCTCCCTCTTTTCAGTCTTTATTATTTATATATGTATATATATTTTTTTTTTTACATAGCGACCTGCAGTGCTATGTATTTAATAGGGTGAATAGTTGAATAAGTAGGGGAATATATCATATTAACAACAAGTCTTTAAACTGATTATTGCTTAAAAACAATTAAAAATTGGTTGGTTCGCTGACGGGAAATGTGGAGAGAGATGGGGGGTGACATGTAGCAAAGGCCATCGGGATCGGGAGGATTACCAGCCTAGGTGCCCAGGCGGTTACGCCAACCGTCCGGGCCTTCTCCAGTAATCTTCATGATTCATGATTCACTTTGTTTTACTTCTTGATCTTTCAGAGTAAAGGCTATGCCATAGGAAATGCCCCAGAGTTGGCCAAAGCACACAATAGTCATGCCAGGTAAGTTGCCATGAGTGGCTTTTATTACTTTGGTGGGAGGCGACTCTGGATTTCCAGGAAAACCTCTTCGGTCAAAATGTGATTGCTTGGCCTTGCTCTGGGAGACCTCAGGCTTTGTGCAGTCATCAGTTTCTCAAACCCATTTTCTTGTTTCTATGGAGACCTGAGCCCAGACATTTGCCGGAGAAACAGAATGGCATCAGTGCAGTGCGGACCATGGAGGCCTTCCACTTTGTTAGCTATGTGCCCATTAAAGACCGCCTCTTTGAACTTGATGGGCTCAAAGCTTACCCCATTGACCACGGTAAGACTCCATTCTGATTCAATTGGAATGATCCCCATTTTCTTTTGTCACGCTATGCACATCCTGTCTGGCAGCGAACTGTAGAAAATTAAAGCAAGTCATCAACATGGCATCTATAAAGTAATGTGGCATCCTGTAGGGCCTTGGGGAGAGGAGGAGGAATGGACCGATAAGGCTCGGCGGGTCATCATGGAAAGGATTGGACTGGCCACAGCTGGGTGAGTCCTGAATCAATGTGCTGTGTTCTCTCATGCATTCTTCATATACGCACCATTCACTCAGCCCTCTCCCCTTTTTATTTCAGTGAACCATACCATGATATCCGCTTCAACCTGATGGCTGTCGTACCTGACCGCCGGATGAAGTACGAGTCCAAACTGGACGTCCTAAAGAAGAATCGTCAGACAGTCCTGGAGGGGCTACAGCAGGTCAGGAACTTCCTGGGGTTTAGTTAGAGTTAGATCCTATTCCCCAAGTTCATCTGTGGCAGAGTAATATGCCTCCATATCTACAGAACACAGAAATATGTCAAGCCACTAGCGGTCATGCTAACCCCTCAGCACTGCTGGGAACATGAAACGGTATGTCCTTTTCATTGAGATTAGAGCTCAAAGAGAAGTTGCGACTTTAAATAGATGTTCCTCTTGGTTCCAGTTTGGATTCACTTGTGGCTTCTAACAGACGCAGTGCGATTGTGCATGTTAGTTGTGTTCATCATCGTCATTCCCCAGAGCTTCTCTCCCTAGGTAAGGCCGTGTTCACCAAAGCGTTTCGTTCCCCAACTGAAAATACGAGGAACTGTCTTCCAAACGACCAGAGCTGAAAATATTTAAACGGAAATATAAAAACGGCAAGCGTGAACGAGCAGCTCAGAATAGATCCCTCGTCACGCTGCTGGCGTTTCCAGCATAGCGTAATTATGCGGTGCTCCCATTAAAAACAAACGCAGCCTCTAAGGAAAATAATTGAGACCATAAAACAATTGTATTTTCATTCAAACGGAAACTGGTAGCACGTCAAGGGATTTTTAATTTACCTACAAATGATGGGAGCAGCTTGTAGAACAAATAATCTCACCCACTCATATTTACACCTGTAGACCTCTGATGTGACAATAAAGCCAAGTGTTACTCTGAATCTAAAATGTGCTGTCTCTGCCTCCAGCTGATCCGCCTCACCCAACCGGACCTGGTTCAGGACAAGAAGACGGGACCTGATGACACTGGCATCGCTATCAAGGAGGAGGCCGATACGGCGCCGGTTACATCCCAGGCAGCAGAGCAGACTTCCTCAGGTACTGTTAGCCCAATGTATTCCCTTGCTCATTCTTACTTGTGGGTAGGGCCATCACAATTACCCATTTAAGTTGACGATTAATTGTCACTCAAATAATTGCGATTAACGATTTAATTGTGTGTTTGGCATTGAACATTGGAACATATGAAGCCTTTTAGGCTTCGTGACCAAAAATTGCACAGGGCAGATATGATTGACATATTTAATCATCATTATTATTCATGTAAAAATAGCAGAAATAGCTGATCTACAAGCTTACAGCGTCATGAAGTGACTCGTTGTAAGCTTGTAGATCTGCTATTTCTGTTATTTTTTATAATTGAAAATGTGTGAAAATCTTTCAACATGGAAACAATTATGATGATTATGCAAAGATAATTACGACTATCTCAAATAATTGCGATTAGACGATTATGTAATAATTGTGACAGGCCCACTTGTGGGGGGAATAATGTCCACCTTTTAATACATGAATGCTTTGAATTTATTTTTACACAGTGGCAGATTCAGCAGACACCAAAGTCAACGCCAAAGTCATGGGTAAACCAGCAGCACCTGCCGGAGGAGGCGTCCAGGTGGTCAGCAGTTCCAACCCCGTAGCTCAACGCCTGCCTGCCTTCCTGGACAACCACAATTATGCCAAGTCCCCTATGCAGGTATGAGAGGTGGGGGAGTCCTTAACTTGACAGACCTTTTTATTTAAATTATTATTAGCAGGACAAGCCGCTTCAGATGCAGCATCTTGTTTTCAACAATTCAGGCAGTAACAAGCCAATTAGCAAAAGATAACAGCAAGTAAAGCAATACTGGATTGTTGTAGAAATAGTGCATTAGAATCAGGAGCAATAGGTTTTCAGAAATGAAAGTAGGTTATTTAGAATAAAGCAAGTGAGGTTATGGCAATGAGTACAGTGTGTGCCACACTCATTAGTTTGAGTTTGTTTGTGACCAACAGGAAGAGGAGGATCTTGCTGCTGGCGTGGGACGCTCCAGGGTATCAGGCCCGCCCCAGCGAACCTACTCTGACGATGATGACTATGAGGATGATGAAGAAGAAGTTCCTGCCCCAGTAGTAGGCACATCGACCAGGTGAGCTCTGCAACACGTGTGTCCATGATTTCCTTTGTGTGTTCACAATTGCTTTTGTTTACAAATGTTACAATTCTGTTCAGGTTTAGACGGAAGGCAGGTCTGCGTTCACGAACAGGACGGGTAGCCACCAGCGGAATAGAGAGAACAGGACGGGTAGCCACCGGAATGGAGAGCCAGATTGCCCTAAGTGTCCTGGCTGAAAAACTAAAGAAGGAGGTGCAAAGGAAGGATGCCCTTAACACCCCCCTGTCTGTCCGTACGGAAGGCCGCACGGGGGGCATTTGCATTACGGCTGCATCGCAACCCTCCCCTACTCCCAGCAACGAAAGCACCGACACGGCTTCAGAGATCGGCAGTGCCTTCAACTCCCCGCTGCGCTCGCCAGCACGTTCCCAGGCTGCAACGCGCCCATCCAGCCCGGTCGCATCCCACCTGTCTCGCGTGCTTTTTGGAGACGACGAGATGCTCAGGCTGGATTCCAGACACAACCGTGCCGTACGAGACCTGGGTCCCTCTGTCAGCATAGCCCTCCTCCACCTCCAGGAGGATGGTGTGATCTATGCTCTCCCACTACCATGTGAGTTTATTAGAGATCTTTACTGAGGTCTCCTGTGTGTCTGAAAATGGTTGTTCAACACCTCTGGTTAAGGAAGCGTTCATACTTGTGGTTGAGTCCATTTTACTGATAATGAGATGAAGTAGAGACTAGCAAGTGTTTCTAGTGACTATACTGCAAATATTACAAAGCAGTGATGTACTAACTTCAGTGCACTTAAACTAGTACATAAACTTCACTGAAAGTAATGAATGGGTTTTAGTTGCTAATTGCTGTTCTTGCTGCCTGTACAGCGGATGCTGCAGCAGATGGATCTAAGAAGCCTGCTTGCACTTCTGAGAAGATAAAGGACAAAGAGCAAGGAGGCCATACAACAGGAGAGATGGGTGCAGTAAAAGAGGGAAATGAGGGGCCATCTGCTGAGGTGAAAGAGGAGAGCAAGGATGGAGCAGATGTCAATCCTAGCAAGGAAAAGATCAAGTCGGAATCGGAAGGAGGCCAAAAACCACATGGGGAGAAGTACTCTCCAAAAGTAAGTCCAGACATCGCATAGCAGTTTGGTTTCCTACCCTGTTCCCTCCTCTGTGCTTACTTATAAAGTCTCTTGAATCTTTTGTTATTTTTGACACTGCTCCAGCCATGTGTTATCTTTGCTTATATATATTAATAACTTGAATTTATATAGCGCCTTTCTGAAAGGACGCTTTACAGTACACAAAATATTATATTCATTTACAAGGCAACATGTGAGCTGGTTGCCTTTTGATAAACAAGTGCAACCAAGATAAACAGCTGTTGATTCTTTGTTTCTTCAAGGAGCTGCTGGCTCTGCTCAAGTGTGTAGAAGCTGACATTGCCAATTACGAGGTTTTCCTAAAGGAGGAGGTTGAAAAGAGGAAAAAATACAAGGTGGGTTTTAATGGCCTTCAATTAACCGCAATGTTATGGTTTCTGCAAATGAATTTGTTGGTCACTTAACGGAAATGTTTCACCTTACTTGAAAAGATTGATGACCAGAGGAGGACTCACAATTATGACGAGTTCATCTGCACCTTCATATCCATGTTGGCACAAGAAGGTAAACCTCTAAACGCTCAGTTCTCAACCATTCTTTCTTTCCTCAGACTTATTGTATACGTGTACTGTATGTTTAACTTTTGTTCATCTCTCTACCACCGGCACCTTCAAGAGTTTTTGACTTCTGTTTGACTTCCACACAGCAGTTAACATTAATATCTTTCTCTCCACCCACACAACATTAAGAAAAATAACAGATATTATACTGTGCAGTAAAACTGGAAGCTTTTTTCAGGAAAACCTAGAGGTAGACAATTCATGAAAGTCTCTGTGCCGTTTTCATAAATGGTCAGCCATTTCATGTTCACAGTACCTTGTTGTATCGTTGTTGTGCTGTATTGTGTTGCGCAAGTATTCATTTTGAGTTGGTTTGTCCTCCCTAGGCATGTTGGCCAGCCTTGTGGAGCAGAATATTTCAGTGCGTCGTCGGCAAGGTGTGAGTATCGGCCGCCTGCACAAACAGAGGAAACCCGATCGCAGGAAACGCTCTCGACCCTACAAAGCCAAGCGCCAGTAATTCCAAATCATTGGACTGTACTCATGTAGGTCAGTAAGCACCAAGCAATCACTGCAAAGAAAGAAATTGAGACTGTCCAATGAACTCTTTGTACTTTGTATTTTAGTCAGAGGTCTCTTCATGCACAGTAAAATCATCGGTGTTAACACAGAGAATTTTACTGTGTACAGCTGACCATATTTTGGGTCATTTGTGTTTTATCATGTATGTACAGTATGTATTACAATTTTAGTCTCAATGTAAACTTGCCTCTGTCAGTGCCACTACTATTTGCAGGTTGTACATTTTTGCGAGAGGCATTTAATCATGGATGCGTCTTGTTACTATTTTGTCCTTGCGTTATCATGAATGGTTTATTATAGTATATTTCATTCTTATAGGCTATGTTGCGACATCAGTTCAATTGAAACGCTATTCACACTTCTATGTATATAAGACTACTTGCTAACCTGTCCCAAGCTGTATCACCCCTGACGTTTTGGGTGTCATATTTGTATCCATCAATATAATAAATCATGACCTGTAATAATGGATCAAGCATTCCTTAGAAGGCATCCTTCAGTCGACAATTTCCAAGATACAACAACATCACACAATTAGTGCAAGCCCTTGCACATTGATCAATCCAACTCTTTGAAGAAATCAACTTGAAAGGTTGTCTGCTCATGGTGTACGTACGGCTTTGCCTCTATATCCCTAGAGCTCCTGTAAATGAATGACAAGCTCCAATGTTATTTTTGTACTTTAAAATTGATTTCCAAATTGAGCAATTACGGGCATGTGTGCATTTGAGTGTTTTGTACATATGTATCTGTTGATCAGCTCAGCATCACTACCATACAGTGTGCTCAGTTGGTTTTGTCCTTGTGTATTCGTACTACAATAAACTCTCCAAAAATGTCTTTCTTTTTTTTTTATAGTGAGCTTTGAGGTGTTTGTAGTATGTGTCAAAGTACAGCAATTCTTTGGAGCATTCAACTAATAAAAAATTAACTTTGAGTTGAGGAAGATCTTAGATGTTTTCTGCAGTACACTTCAGTCTACACTAGGGACAGCACTGACAGATGAGCTGTAGCAGCTGATCATTTGCTGTCAGTTGCTTGTTAGAATGATTCTGGAGTTGACAGTTCTCACAATCAAATACATCTTGGATTCTCATCCGTAACACTACATGATGTGGAATTTATGTTGTCTTTATTACTACTAGGCTATTGATGTCGAGTGTCAAATTATATCAGAACGGAAGGAGCTGGTGCTTTGCTAGCCAGCCCCGTTTGTCATTGTTAAGGCAGCATGATCTTAAAATGTATTGCATTGGACCTTTTTGCCATTAGCCTTGTTGCATAGGCTTACTTTCATTCATAAAAAATGCTGTAAAATAACACATTGCGTTTGTGAGCAGCCTAAAATTGAATTACATCTTCAACTAATTATCATCCAAGGAATTTAACATTTCTTCTAAATGACAGTTGGCTGAAATTCGGTGGTAGAGGTACAATATATATACGAATGCACCCACCTCTCAGAAAATACTAATGGGTACAATTATTAGTCCCAATTGTGAGAACTTTAACTGGCCCATGTGATCATCAAACAGTTGTATGTTCAAATAGATGTCGATATTGGTGGAACCTGGCATATATTGTGACATGACCATCAAATATTATTCTAGTGCCACTGGAGAGCTAATAAAAGCTTCACTGCTGATTGGAAGCTTAACGGATGTTTGTGCTAGATTAGATAACATTCTTGATTCGATATGTGTGAAGAAACTACGGGGGGGGGGGGTGTCTGAGTGTGTAAGTGGACTGCGACTTCTCGGAAATAATCACTAGAAATCAATAACATTTAACCACTTAAACTACCCCAGCATCGGTATTGTATTTTTGCTGAAAATAGCAGATCGACAAGCTCACAATATGATGCAGTGTGTCGCGTTGTGAGCTTGTCGATCGGTTATTTTCAGCGAAAGTTTTCCCCACAATAACAGAGAACAGAAAATACACTAGTATTGAGCCCTGAGGTTACCCATATGGGTTTTAAGTTGTAAAAAAAAAAAAGAACCGTGCACGCGCGCGTCGATATAAGCCCCACCCCCTTTTGCGTCAGCGCGCTCTCACAATCCTCCGTCAGGGCGCGCGCTCCGTGCCGTCAGTGGGATGCTAGAATTGTAGGTGATGATGGCGGAAGGGGAACAACGTCGAGTTTCATCCTGAGTTTCTATTAGCAGCTGTGGAACCGTCTACAACAGGCGTTTCTTCTCCGTCGGTTCCTCTCTTCTAGACGATGGGGAACGAAGGCAGTGCGGAAGGAGGAGAGGGAGGACAGCCGGGAGCACAGGCCGGCTCGGCTGTCCCTGCAACAGGGGCTCCGACTTCCATTTCAGCACCACCGGGCTCTGGACAGCTCCCCAAGCCCAGCAATGGTGCGCCAGCCGGAGGGACAGGGGCCGGACCCGGCCCGGCGGGGATTAACAGGTAGGTGGTAGCCACAATCTAGGACATTTCTTCTTAGTTTGTTGTTTTGTTTTGTTGTTTTTAGCTTCGTAAATCAGAGGGATTTAACGATAGCGTAGTATATGTTCCGTATCAATGTGATGTTGAGCGTGTTGAGATCATTCGATTATGTAGATACTAGTCTAGTGTGAGTGCTGCTTAATTATTTATTTCAATATCATTGTGTCAACACAATTCACCATTCCTCTTGAAATCGATTTTTCGTTTATAATGGGGCATCTGTTAGCCCTGTAATATAGCCAACAACAATTTGAGTCGGAACCGAAAAAGCCTAAAAGATTATAATTTAGAACCAAATAATCCGTATAGCAGCTACAGCCTAGAAATTGTCAAATGGGTCGAGTAGGAATGACTACGTTCTTGCAGTGTGTGTGTGTGTGTGTGTGTGTGTGTGTGTGTGTGTGTGTGTGTGTGTGTGTGTGTGTGTGTGTGTGTGTGTGTGTGTGTGTGTGTGTGTGTGTGTGTGTGTGTGTGAGGCATTTTAAATATGAATGGGCGAAAATACGCTGTTCGTATTCAGGTGTGGGAAATGACCAAGATAATTTAAATGCGTAAAGGACAGAAATAGAATGAGCGATATAGGCTTTATATGATAGTAGTAGCCCAGCTGACATAATATGAGAAACAATATATGAATAATGCAAAGTATAGCTTTAGGTTTGCGGTGCTATTACGTGGCATGCTTTACTGGCACGATTTTTATCACCCAACGTGACAAATGCCAGTAAATACAAACCAATCCTTATAGTGATCACTATTTTCTTAACGATGTACATAGCATTTGTATCCTAATGGGAGTGGTCTCCTCCAGAATGACAGTGCCCCCCCCCCCCCCCCCCCCCCCCCCACCCCACACGCACACACACACACACACACACACACACACACCCATCAACAGAGCACAGGCTCCATGGTTATGGTTTGTAGGGCATAGAGAAATTAGGTGAACAATGATATACAAAAAGTTTGAGTGCAGATTTCCATATGTATATCAATGTGAAATGTTTGATCAGTAGGCTACGTTCCA